>NC_091436.1:103991660-104591660 GCF_964237555.1 Oryctolagus cuniculus
CTGGGTTGCAAATTGCTGATTTAGTCATATGTATGGAGAAGATATGTGGGAGAACTGGGTTAGAAGTTATGGGATTTAGTGATGACGAAGTTGGTGGGTTCAGATTTTTGTTGCTTTGGAAATTACCTTAGAATCTGGAAGGACTCTCTTAGGACACAAGACTGACATGTAAAAGAACCCAGCCCTCTGCTTTAGATATATGCTGAAGAATAAAAATGTGCTTCCTATTTGCTATTCTAAAATAAACCCCAAAGGAAAAAAAATCAAAAGCAGTATCATTTTTAAAAATCAGAATTAAAAGTGTAAATAAGTGATCATGGTAAGGTGAAGAAGGATTTTTAAAAGTTAATAAGTTAAAACAAGTTTAAATTTAAAAATTCAAACAGTAAAATACAGTACCTCAAGATCTGTAAAAGAAACAATTAACCTTCAAAGCCTTATAAGCTAAGAACTTAAAAATCACCAGAATAATGCTAAAATTTAAAATGACACACAACAACCACAAATGCCATACAACAGACTAGAAGGTTAAGAATATAAAAGCCAAATTAATTAAAGATTAGGTTAAGAAGGCAACATTTGAGTTTCAAATTATAACATCCTCATGCAGGGAAAATTAGGGACCTTTGAACCAAGGTCAGGCAAATGTTTAGCATCCTTCCACTCACTGTCTTCTATGAAGGGCTTCCTGCAGAGGGGTCACTGGCAGGCCATCCTCCCACAGTTGCTGAGGATCAAAATTTTAGGTCCACAGAAGACCCAACTTTTGCTCTAGGTAACAGAGAAATTTGGATGCGGATGTACTCCCGAAGATCCACTTTTGTGTGATTCTTCCCCTCTTAGGGTTTGTAAGAGTTTGCAAATACATCTGGAAACTAGGACCTGGTAGTGTCCTTCCAGGAAGTCTGGGTGCACAACGATACATTTCTCAAAAACAGGAGGAGGGGCCGGGCTGTGGCAAAGAAGGCTAAGCAGGCCGGCGCCCCGGCTCAATAGGCTAATCCTCCGCCTTGCGGCGCCAGCACACCAGGTTCTAGTCCCGGTCGGGGCGCCGGATTCTGTCCCGGTTGCCCCTCTTCCAGGCCAGCTCTCTGCTGTGGCCAGGGAGTGCAGTGGAGGATGGCCCAAGTGCTTGGGCCCTGCACCCCAAGGGAGACCAGGAGGAAGCACCTGGCTCCTGCCATCAGATCAGCGTGGTGCACCGGCCGCAGTGTGCCGGCCGCGGTGGCCATTGGAGGGTGAACTAATGGCAAAGGAAGACCTTTCTCTCTGTCTCTCTCTCTCTCACTGTCCACTCTGCCTCTCAAAAAAAAAAAAAAAAAAAAAAAAAAAAAAAAGGCTAAGCCTCCACCTGCAGCACTGGCATCCCACCTGGAGTTTGGCTTGAGTCCTCCCTTACAATGAAACTGGGAGAAGGACCCCTTTAGTCCATATTTTTAAAAAAGTTTGTGTAACCTAAAAATCATTGGAATTTCCAAAGTTTATTTGACCCATTTCTTTCAAAATACCTTAATTTTAAATGAATATCAGTATACATAAATTATGATAAACATCACCCACTACATATTAATTAGATATTTTTCAAGGTACTTCCATCTAATTCTGAAGACACACCTATCTCATGATATGGAAGAATAATGAATATGGGCTCTATTTTATGAATGAAATAATTGAATAGAGAAGATGAATAAATTCACCAAGTAAATATTTCTAGTTAAGAATTGGTTTGGAATTTTTTTTTTTTTTGATGGCAGAATTTTATTCAATTTCCCTCTGTGTCTCTGGGCAAATGTCTGTGAAATATCTTTTTTTTTAACTTTTATTAAATGAATATAAATTTCCAAAGTACAGCTTATGGATTACAATGGCTTCCCCCCCATAACGTCCCTCCCACCCACAAACCTCCCCTTTCCCACTCCCTCTCCCCTTCCATTCACATCATGATTCATTTTCGGTTCTCTTTATATACAGAAGATCAGTTTAGCATACATTAAGTAAAGATTTCAACAGTTTGCTCCCACACAGAAACATAAAGTGAAAAATAATAGATGATTTTTTAAAAGATGATGAAATCAGATCAGACCTATTTTCATGTTTAATCCCAGTGAGAGTCAAGTTGGGAATTGATAATTTCTTCTTTTTTTTATTTTTTTAATTTTTTTTTTTTTTTTTATTTTTTGACAGGCAGAGTGGACAGTGAGAGAGAGAGACAGAGAGAAAGGTCTTCCTTTGCCGTTGGTTCACCCTCCAATGGCCGCTGCGGCCGGCATGCTGCGGCCAGTGCACCGCGCTGATCCGATGGCAGGAGCCAGGAGCTAGGTGCTTTTCCTGGTCTCCCATGGGGTGCAGGGCCCAAGCACTTGGGCCATCCTCCACTGCACTCCCTGGCCACAGCAGAGAGTTGGCCTGGAAGAGGGGCACCCGGGACAGAATCCGGCGCCCCAACCGGGACTAGAACCCGGTGTGCCGGTGCCACTAGGCGGAGGATTAGCCTAGTGAGCCGCGGCACCGGCCTCTTTTTTTTTTTTTTTTTTTTTACAGAAGATCAGTTTAGTATACATTAAGTAAAGATTTCAACAGTTTGCACCCCCATAGAAACACAAAGTGAAATATACTGTTTGAGTACTCGTTATAGCATTAAGTCTCAATGTACAGCACATCAAGGACAGAGATCCTACATGAGGAGTAAGTGCACAGTGACTCCTGTTGTTGACTTTACAAATTGACACTCCTGTTTATGGCATCAGTAATCTCCCTATGTACCAGTCATGAGTTTCTAAGGCTATGGAAGCCCCTTGAGCTCTCCGACTCTTATCTTGTTTAGACAATGTCATAGTCAAAGTGGAGGTTCACTCAGCAGACTCATAGAATGGTGGATGTCCTAAACAGCACTCTGGCCTCAGAATCAGCCCTAAAGGCATTCCGATCTGGCTGAAAAGCCCATGAGAGTATTTCAGGCATGGAAAGCCAAGACACTCTGGCAAAAAAAAAAAAAAAAAAAACCTAAATGAAAGATCTCTGTGAGTGAGATCCCAGTGGAAAGAACAGGTTTGGAATTTTAATCAATGTCTCCTGAATTCTAGACAACTCTGTTTGCCACTGAATCATATAGTTAGGTTCATTTATACATATTTCAGTATATAAATAAAAACTTATTTGCCAGTAGATCTTTAATGTATTAGAGTCCTTTTCTGTCACTCAATTATCATTTAACCCATCCTCTATATAATTTTGAATTCTACTACATGTATATAAGTAATCAGATTGATAAATGACAAAAGAGAAACCCTTTGAGGACCAGACATGAATCACTTGCTTCTCTAATTTTCAACTACTAACAGAGGGCAAATATTATTACTATCCAGTAAAATACTATGAAAAATTACCATGATGCTCGAGGCTTTGATATGAACCTAAGCTTTCACATTCCCTGAAGTGCTTAAATTTGGATAAGGTTCTATAAGTTTTATTATAGAGATATATGTCTATCTTTTAATGGATGACCTATTAGAAAATGGAAACATACAGTTATGTCTGACACATTTCTTCAGCTAAGTATTAATAGAAATCAAGACCATTAAAGACAATGGATTATACAGTGATCTAATCAACCTAGGGGAGGAGTCACTATAAAGGGGCTGGTTTGACTCTTTAGTGAGACCTTTATTGACAGCAGCTTGCCTGACTACTCACAGATGGGTGGTGTTATTTTTTTTTTTTGGAACAAAATAATCCAGGAGAATATTACTATCAGACAAGATCATTCAGAGAAAAAGAGAGATTGCAGTACAACCCACAAAATACCAGACATTTTTCTATTGTTGCTAATGTAGTGACTGCTACTTCTTTACCAATTGCAACTGGTCCTCCCTTCTTCTAGATAATTAAGAAACCCAAACATGAACTTGTTCCCTCTCCCTATAACATCCAACGCACAAAGTCGGTCTTCCTTAAACCCCACCTCAAGTTACCCATAACAAGCTTGAATCCCTTAATATATTTTCTTTCCCTTACAAGTGATTCACATAGTCTTAACATAATTGTGAAGTGGGGAGTACTATTCCACATTTTAGACACAAAGATATCAAGGATCAAGGGAGTAACACAGTTATATCAAAAGGTAAAAATCTGGGGTGAATTTAACAGCTAAGATGCCAGATAGGAAACCCATGTGTCATATTAGAGTGCTTGAGTATGATACCCAGCTGCACTCTTGAGTGTAGCTTTCTACTAATGCAGATCTTGGGAGTCAGCAGTGATGGCTCAAGTAATCATATTCCTGCCACCCATATAGGAGACCTGGAGTGAGTTCCTGACTACTGGCTTTGGCCCAGTCCAGCCCTGGCCATTTCAGTAATTTGGGGAGTGAACTAGCAGACGGGAGAATTCTCTCTCTCTCTCGCTCACTCGCTAGCTCTCTCCCTCCCTCCCTCAAATAAATAAATAAATAAATAAATAAATAAAATAATTTTTAAAATGGTAAATTTCTAGGAGCCAGCATTGTGGCATAGTGGGTAAAGCCACCTTCAAAGACATTGGCATCCCATATGGGTGCCAGTTTGTGTTTGATTGCTCCACTTCCAATCCAGCTCCCTACTAATGGCTTGGGAAAAGCAGTGGAAGATGGCCCAAGTATTTAGGCCTCTGCTACCCACTTGGGAGACCTGGAAGAAGCTCCTGGCTCCTGGCTTTTACCTAGCCCAGCACTGGCCATTGAGGCCCATGAGAGTATTTCTTTTTTTTTTCCTGACAGGCAGAGTTAGACAGTGAGAGAGAGAGAGAGACAGAGAGAAAGGTCTTCCTTTTCCGTTGGTTCACCCCACAAATTGCTGTTACAGCCGGCACGCTGTGCCTATCCGAAGCCAGGAGCCAGGTGCTTCCTCCTGGTCTCCCATGCGGGTACAGGGCCCAAGCACTTGGGCCATCCTCCACTGCCTTCCCGGGCCACAGCAGAGAGCTGGACTGGAAGAGGAGCAACTGGGACAGAATCAGGCACCCCAACCGGGACTAGAACCCGGGGTGCCAGAACAACAGGTGGAGGATTAGACAATTGAGCCATGGTGCCGGCATGGAAAGCCAAGACACTCTGGCAAAAAAAAAAAACAAAAACAAAACAAAACAAAACAAAAAAACACCACCTAAATGAAATATCTCTGTGAATGAGATCCCAGCGGAAAGAACAGGCCATCAAAGAAGGAAGTACCTTTCTCTGAAGAGAGGAGAGAACTTCCACTTTGACTATGGCCTTGTCCAAATAAGATCAGAGTTGGCGAACACAATAGGCTTCCATAGCCTTGGCAACTCATGACGAGAGCCTCCGTGATTACTGACGTCATAAATAAGAGTGTCAATTGTTAAATCAACAACAGGAGTCACTGTGCATTTACTCCCCATGTAGGATCTCTGTCCTTAATGTGTGGTACTATGCGAATTAACTGTATAACTACTACTCAAACAGTTCTTTATACTTTGTGTGTCTATGTGGGTGCAAACTGTTGAAATCTTTACTTATCTGTGTATAAAGATAATTGAAAATGAATCTTGATGAAGAATGGGATGGGAGAGGGAGTGGGAGATGGGATGGTTGTGGGTGAGAGGGAGGTTGTGGGGGGAAAAGCTGCTATAATCCAAAAGTTGTACTTTGGAAATTTATATTTATTAAATAAAAGTTTAAAAAAATCAAAAAAAGAAAGCAAGGCATAAGCATTTATTTATCTTTCTGTGTACCTGGGTATTTACATATAGAGGGAGAAATAAGGCATAACATGATCTCGTAACTAGATTTCTCTACAAGTGTTTACAAACATGTAATCATGACTTTTACCCTGTCAAACTTAAAATTACATAAATATTGACTTGCATGAACTATAGCTATAATTCATAGAATTTACAAAATCCTACAGAGTGATGATATTATTCAACAAACCTCCATAATCTTTATGTCTATGTTACTTAAGCTTAGGAACTAAGGAGTTCATCTCTAAAGTAAATGAACCAATTAAACTTCTGATAATACCTTGACATATATACATTTAGGATAGCTTTTACATTCTTCCAAAAGCTTGATAAAATCTACAGAAATTTGAAGCACTGCCTTATTGTGTAGGATATTAACTTGGGGAATTTAGTGTCCAAAAGGGACTCAATCTGAGTGGAATAATGTACTTCGGCACTACATTACTGGGATCTCACCTCTGCTGCTTGTGTGCTAAATATGTGACTAAGTAGGCTAATGAGAAAATTCTCCCCAGGAGTAGACAGTGATTATTTATATGGGTCTTTGGTACTTCTGTTGGCTTTGGACAATTGCCATCCACACTAATCTGTTCTCCAAAATGTGCCTTTGCTAATTATGGGAAATTGTAAACTGAGAGCCCCTAGAACCTGGAAATCAGTCTTATCCATTTTGGAGGTATCTTTTCTATGTTGGGATAACCTAAATAACAGCATTACAAAGATTTATTCCTATCACAATGGGTAAAATTAACTATCAAGGGAAGATGAAAAAAATTAAAATATGTCAAGGGAAGAAAAATTTAAGGTAATGTAAATTCATTTTAATAATAGACTATATAGTTTTCACAAACACATTGATATGGCATATAATTAATAATCTCACCATTGTATTATCTAGTAGGAGATCTAGAAAGTCTGATTTCCTAGCAAATTTCTGTCATTTTCATATATCATCAGTGATACATTCCCATTCCTTACTTGAATGAGTATGAGAGAATGACATTGGAAGGATTGCCTCTAAATCAAGTCTTTCAAGTTACAATATAAATGTAATAATCAGGCTGGCACCAGTGGCTCACTTGGCTAATCCTTCACCTGTGGCGCCGGCACCCCGGGGTTCTAGTCCCAGTTGGGGCATTGGATTCTGTCCCGGTTGCTCCTCTCCCAGTCCTGCTCTCTGCTGTGGCCCGGGAAGGCAGTGGAGGATGGCCCAAGTGCTTGGGCCCTGTACCCGCATGGGAGACCAGGAGGAAACACCTGGCTCCTGGCTTCGGATCGGCACAATGCACCAGCCGTAGCAACCATTTGGGGAGTGAACCAACGAAAGGAAGTCTCTCTCTCTCTCTCTCTCTCTCTCACTGTCTAACTCTGCCTGTCAAAAAATAGTGTAATAATCAATCTCAAGTATTTAAGCCTCTGAAATTTTCTCAGGAAGGAAAATAACATATAGATACAATTTTATTGGAAAACATTAATGTACACATTTATAGAAACCCAACAAGGATGAGCATTGGTTGGTACTCACTCAAGGTAATGTTAAACATCACTGTATATCATAGAATCAAGGAAAATACAGTTTATGGCAAGAAAGACTAGACAAAAGACATTTTGTGATATAAATGGGTGAAAGTTGTGATCTTAATAATTTCTGTGTACACCAGGGACAATAAAATCAGTATTTAAATGAAAAGTTCACTCAAAGCAGAATGCACTCACCTGGACAGAGAGCAATATTACAAGGCTTGTGATGTGTTTCAGGTCCTTCACACGGCCTTCCTCCATACTGAGGAGGTGTGCATGACCTCGTTCTTGTTCTTTGGCCTCGACCACAAGTAAATGAACACAAACTCCATGGTGACCATTCCTCCCAAACTCCATGTACTGTAATAAAGCAAAAGAGCTTCAACAACAAAAACAGAGGGGTCACATAAAATTTATTGTCTTTATAATTAAGAAAACTCACCAAAGAGATCACTATGAAGTATTTTAAAAATTCAGTTGCAATCACTTTCTTATTTGTTATAAAATGCAAGTTATTCAAGAATTCACTAAAATAATGGAAAATTACACATTTTTTCTGCATTTGAAATTAAAATACACTTCTTTCCCTCATGGTAAAATATCCACGAGTTATTTTTAAATCAAAGTCACACAATTAATGTAAGATTATAGACAACTCAATACCTCATGACAAAGATTATCTTCTGGAGTGAAATTTGCATTTAAGTATCCAAAGGTCAACTAAATTTCTCTAACATTTACAAAGTTTCAGAATTAAAGGGATTTAAAAAAGATCTGGAAACCAATGGTATATATTTAAAAGTTTTTAAATCAACGTTTTAGAAAAGAAATAATTTTCCACAAAAAATTGTGGTCTAACATCACCATATTTGAGTAAGAGGGATAATTTCTTATAATTATTGGCATAAAAACTTCATCTTTTGCACGTTTCAAAATGAGTGACAGATTTGTCATGAAGCCAGTACCGTTTTTATTCCTCTGACAACTTGATCAGATTGGAAATCCCTATTAACATAAATTCTAACTTAAAATATCTAATTATGATTTTTGCCTAATATAAATATGGATATAGAAATATTTCTAATTTGCCACTACAATAAAATAAAAATTCATCAGAAATTACATAGTTTGTGCTTCTTCAGAAAAACCACTATGAATAAATGCTGGTATCTTTTACAAATGACCATTAGGTTTCAAAGCTGAGGTTTTTTCCCCGCATAGTCAAATCACCAGTCTCAACCCAATTCTTAATATTTGGGACAATAAGTAATATCATTACAGAGATAACACATATAAAAAGAACAGAAGAAAAATGTTTCATTTAGTTCAAAAGCAGAACAGAAACTTTGGTCTTAGTATGTTTTAATAAAAGAATTCAGATATTTTATATGTTACTCATTGAGATGAGTAAGAGTAGTAGAAAATTATTGTAGAAAATAGCAAAGATGATTTTCATTATCTTCTCAATGTTGGTAGAGTAACCACAAATCCATATAAATAAGTAGAAAAATTATACAAGTAAATGCAAACAAGGGGGATCTTCAAAAGGTTTATGCAAATGTGTGTTATGAAGAAAAATGTGTGTATTTCATTATTTTGCACCAAAAATTCCATTTTCATGAACTTTTTGAAGTACCCTCCTATATCTAGAGTCTTCTTGATGTATATGCTGAACAATTTGTTACTTTAAAAACATATACAGCTAAATCTAGCTATTTAACAAATGAATTATCTCACATTTTGTGGTGAGAACACTTACCATTAATTCTTAGCATTTTTCAAAAATACAATATTTAAGTATCCTCATCAACTACAGGTATATATATATATATATATATACACCTGAAAACATCATATAGTACATAATCAACATAAAGCTATTTATTGTTCTAAAATAAACAAATTAGAAATTAACTCAGCTATAGTACTTTAATTGTGAGGTACCCTATTCTTTTCTGTTTGTTATTAAGTTCAATACTTGTGAAGATCTTCAAATATTGTAAAAATTAGTGAAATTTGATCAATATTGAATGAAAAGCTCTTTAAAATTCCATGAAACATGATGGAAAAATATTTTTTAAAATAACATTCAATAAAGAACAGGAGATTGGAGGAAACTGGAATGGGAATGTTTTCATATTTTTCAGGAAAGTTTGGGAAAAACAAAGCCAATCTGAATCCATTGATAGAAGAATATGTTGTAAATCTGTATTTGTCTATAAGAAAATGATATGTTTACACAAAAACACATGTATAAACTCATTTGTAAAATTAATTATGGCAGAATATTTTAAAAATGATTCACATTTATATATATTGTTATGCAGAATCTATATTTGGTCAGTTTGTTCATTTATTTCCTTACCAAGATTTCAGCATTTAAAATAAACTTTTGTCTTCTGTTTTCCACATAAAATGTCAATGATCCCATACCATTTCATATTTCTGAACCTGCTCATTTTCTGTTCTATCCAATTATACTGCATGGTACATTCCCAGAAACCAAATTGCTAAATTAGCAAATTTTTCCACATAAATCTCAAAATTGTTGATGAACTTGACTGTTTAGCTAAAATTATGAAACTGAAACCCTCAGAAAGTTAATGTTACCATTTTTTATATGGTTAAATTTTTTCATGGTAATATTTCTTAAGTCTGGAACTTTTTAAGAAAAGCTAAAATATTTTTATTTGAAAATAAAAATTATTAACAATTTGTTATAAATACTAATGAATTAGAAGGAAATTGTAGGCCGGCGCCGTGGCTCAATAGGCTAATCCTCCACCTTGCGGCGCCGGCACACCGGGTTCTAGTCCCGGTCGGGGCGCCGGATTCTGTCCCGGTTGCCCCTCTTCCAGGCCAGCTCTCTGCTATGGCCAGGGAGTGCAGTGGAGGATGGCCCAGGTGCTTGGGCCCTGCACCCCATGGGAGACCAGGAGAAGCACCTGGATCCTGGCTCCTGCCATCGGATCAGCACGGTGCGCCGGCTGCAGCGGCGGCCATTGGAGGGTGAACCAACGGCAAGGGAAGACCTTTCTCTCTCTGTCTCTCTCACTGTCCACTCTGCCTGTCAAAAAAAAAAAAAAAAAAAAAAAAAAAAAAAAAAAAAAAAAAAAAAAAAAGAAGGAAATTGTACATACTTTATAATGTTTATATGTTTACAATGGTTATAGATGGCATTCATGAAGTTTATGATAAAGATTAGAAATTTTTATTTTAATGGCAAATTATTTTATTTAATGGCAAATTGTTTAATAGGAATTTTTATTTTCAAGTACAATAATGAAACTATATAAATGATATAGTCAATAAGTTTAAATCAAGTTCATCCGATTATACTATAGCTTTCTTCTTTAGTTTAGGTCATTGTATGATCAAATTCTTCTTGGTGCTGCCTAAAAATGAAATAAAATATACAATATGCAAAATATACTACCACCAATTTTTGAAATGAACACATATTCTCTTTTGATTGAGACTGGATTGTATGTAAAGTAACTCCTTTAAGTGAAAGTTTCTTTTTTTGTAAGAAATACATGTACATGGCAACTATGGCGCTTACCAAAAAATATCCAATAAAAATAATCCCAAACCATTTCTTGGCCTAAATAGACTTCTATAGGATGAGAATATATATAGGGTAGTTCTCAACCAATGGTTCTCAACTAAGCACATTTTGCCCCCAGGGAACATGCACAAATATCTAGAGATATGTGATTGTCACAATTTTGGGCAGAGATGGGTACTGCTGGCATGTGGTGGGTAGAGGCCTGGGATGCCATTAAACATTGCACACGCACACAAAAGCCTCTGTTCCCCACTCCCCCCAACATACAAACATATAGGTTTTTTGGGGTCAAAATGCCAATAGTTGAAAGGTTGAGAAACTGAAGTAGACGATAAAACTGCAGTACATGTATAACTGAATGTAGCTCTAATTTTCCCAATTTACTTCATGTTTATCACCATATTTTTCTAATTAATAATTTCAGCTTTCAAAAAGTGTATGTCAAAGCAAAAATTCTGTAAAAGGCAGGGTATCTTAAGATTCACATTAGAAGCAACACATAATATTGCAATTTAATTTAAAAATTATTCTTTTGAAATATGAATATGAGTGAAATGTAGCTAATGCATAACACTATTAATCAGCTTTTATAATTCAGATGAATATAAGCTTAGTTCTATCATTCTACATATTTTGTGGAAAGTGATTTTAACATTCAATTCCTTCTTTTGGCATTTTCATTTATAAGTGCCAAATAAATTTGAAAATTTAGTGTGACAAATTAGTTACTGATTTCTGAGCTATTTTTTTCTTGAGAGCTTATTATTGAGAAAGATGTTTATATTGCTTAAAACATCATTTAAATTTTTAAAATGTATTTTTTACTGTTTTTAGGATATATTAGAAAAAAAGAGAAAGTATATATTTACCAGCACAGTAAACAACTAAGTATTGTCCACAAAATATTGAATAGCAAATACTATAACAATATGAAAGAGGCCTGTGCCACGGCTCACTAGGCTAATCCTCCGCCTTGCGACGCCGGCACACCGGGTTCTAGTCCCGGTCGGGGCGCCGGATTCTGTCCCGGTTGCCCCTCTTCCAGGCCAGCTCTCTGCTGTGGCCAGGGAGTGCAGTGGAGGATGGCCCAAGTGCTTGGGCCCTGCACCCCATGGGAGACCAGGATAAGTACCTGGCTCCTGCCATCAGATCAGCGTGGTGTGCTGGCCGCAGCCCGCTGGCTGCAGCGGCCATTGGAGGGTGAACCAACGGCAAAAGGAAGACCTTTCTCTCTGTCTCTCTCTCTCTCACTGTCCACTCTGCCTGTCAAAAAAAAAAAAAAAAAAATCCATTCTATTCTGACCCTAATTAAAATGCACCAGCATTTACCCTTGTAGGCTGAAGATTTCATTTCTAAAACCCTCAGCTCTTATCCTGGTTTTCTTTCTGTTGCCTAATGTACCTAAAATCTGAGTCTCAGTAACTCCCACTTTTATCACCTTGTTTTCACTGACCTCCTCCTTCTATTACCTCCTGAACCAATTTTTTTCTCTGAGGTTTTAATTCTTCACATCATGCTCTTTGTCTAGTATAATTCCCACTGATCCTCCCTGATTTTTCTTGTTTTCAGGGGCAATTACTATTGCTGTTTCCCTCATAATTCTGACTTCCTTTCCTCATACTTCAGCTTTCTTCCCCATTTAGCTTTTAGTTCTACCTTTATCCATTGCTTTCCTACTCTCCAATTCTTTTATATTGGAATTCTCACCTTACTGCATCTTTCCCACTCCACAACTTTTCATTACCTTCAGACTCTCTTTTTTTATTGTCATAAAACTACATAATGTGAAATTTAATCTAAAGCATTTTCAGTGTACAGTTCAGTATTAAGTATTGATGAAACAGATCTGCAGGACTTCTTCATTTTGCAAAGTTGAAACTATAAACCTTTTAAACAGGAGCTCTCCAGGACTTTCATTGCATCACATGCCCACTCAGCTGAGCAACTGGGAATATCCCTGACCTTACTTCATGCCACCCACTTTCTACTCTGGCTTTTGGCAACTGCAGAATCAGGCATCTCTGGAAATGGAACTTATTAGGAAACTTTAAGACATGACTTAGCAGATTAAAGGCTGTTGCAGTGTAAGTCTCCTTATTTATATCCATCTACTTTCAGAGGTCTCTGGAAAGGTTGTGAATGCAGACATATGTCCACTGTAGTGATAAGTAAGTTTACAGTCATCCATCCAACAAATGATTAGACAATAATACAAACCTAAGGTAAACAAAATCATGTGTTCTGATCTTCTTGAAAGAAAAGCCAGATTCCCACTAGTATTATTTTTAAGTCAGTAGTATGACTGTAATACATATCTAAAATATGCATATGTGCATTGTAGAATACAGTTTGATATAACAGAAAATCTGACACTAAATGGGGATGCTGCCTTCAAAAATGTTTACATCTCATATTTCCACTAAACTAGCACATTATATTTTTCTTCAAATATTTAATGGGATATTTTTACCTTCTAAAACCTAGGAAAGATATTAGAACCTTAAATACCATTATAACAGTTATAGAAATACAAAGCTGAGATTTGCAGTAGGAAGGGGAATATCTCTTATGCAATTTTTATGACAGCTCTGAAAGCAGAAATAAGCACATACATAACAAAATATCACAAATGAATAAGAATTAGACTTATCCACTCTAATTAAATATCTATATCCAGTTCACATAAAAATAACAAATTGTTCCAAATGCGTAGCATGACACAATTCAATAACATCCACAGTTGTAGTTGCTGCTAACACTACCTGGACAGAGGGCAGTGTTATTGCAAACCCTTGATTCTCTTAATGGGCCGCTGCAGTGTGTCCCGTAAGGTGATACACAAGTTCTGGTTCGCACCTGCGACCCTTGACCACAAGTAACTGAGCATGTGCTCCACTGGGACCACTCTTCCACACCAGATTCACCTGTGTGTAAGACAACAAACAAACATGAAATACTGTCTTGATTTTCATTTAATAAACGTTAGACCAAACTGACATAGTGACATGCATGAATAATTTAAATGTAGAAATATAACAATACATCAGACATACAAGAAAACAATTTAGAAAAGGAAATTTAGAGAGTGATGCATATAATACCAATGCAAAGACAAAGTGTTTTTATCTTTATAGAAAAACTACTCTTCGTAAATTCCACTGTGTTATGAACACTCTGAAGAAACTAGTCAGCATTTTTTAGATACATAATTTTTGAAGCAATTCTCTTCAAACCATCCTAAGGCTTTGCAGTTTGATGCGAAAGAAATCAAAACAAAACTGAGTAGACCCTATGGATTTGATAGGCAGGGATATATTGATGTCCTCTTTCCTAGTCCTTTTTAGAGTAACATATTTTACAATGGCAGATATGGTAGAACCCTAGTGTATGAGTGCATCTGATTTCTTTTTTTTTTTTTTATTTTTGACAGGCAGAGTGGACAGTGAGAGAGAGAGACAGAGAGAAAGGTCTTCCTTTGCCGTTGATTCACCCTCCAATGGCCGCCGCTGCAGCCGGCGCACCGCGCTGATCCGATGGCAGGAGCCAGGATCCAGGTGCTTTTCCTGGTCTCCCATGGGGTGCAGGGCCCAAGCACCTGGGCCATCCTCCACTGCACTCCCTGGCCATAGCAGAGAGCTGGCCTGGAAGAGGGGCAACCGGGACAGAATCCGGCGCCCCAACCGGGACTAGAACCCAGTGTGCCGGCGCCGCAAGGTGGAGGATTAGCCTATTGAGCCACGGCGCCGGCGCATCTGATTTCTATTGTGTAAATCATTGACACTTATAATTCCTCTATAATTCCTATTAATTTGCTATGAACAAAAACTCCAAACAGGACCCTAAAAAGCCAAATAATTTCTGAATTCTTCTATTGGCATTATAATCACACTAAAACTATGTCTACTTTCTATCAATGATCTAAAATCATGGCCCCAAGAGACTTAAAATCAAGAATTTCTAAGACCATTGCAGTGGGCTTCTAAATCTCTTCTGGTATCATGTCCAGGATAAATTCTGAAATTGATTTGAAAACTTGTAGTTTCTTTTCTCTGAATTCAATTTGGATAATTTATATGGTAGCAATAACTATTTAAGTTAATCATTTAATCACTGAAAGAGTTTGCAGATAAGCTAGTTCTAAAAATCTTTGCATCATTTATGATATAGATCAAGGAATAATTTATATTTTATAGATTCTGTTTAGAAATTCCTTCAGAATATACTTTGAAGGATAGAATATATTTGTTCAACTTTATGTGAAAAGTTGATAAATGACATAGAAATGATTTGAAGTACCATCCAAAGCAGCTGGTTTACAAACTGGTGCTCAAGTACAGAAGAAATCATCTCAACAGAATGTAATTCAACACACTGATTTCCTTAGTGAGAGATTCATTGTTAGGCAGGAAGGAAGGGAGTGAGGGAGAGAGGGAGGAAAAAGAAAAGAAAGGAAAGAAGAAAGAGAGAGATATATAGAAAGATAGGAAGGAAGGTAGAGAAATGACAGAGAAAGGAGAGGAGAGAACAGGAGAGGAGGAGTAGGGAGAAGAGAGGAGAGGAGTGGGTAGGGGAGAAGGAAGGAAGAAAAACGTTGGCTGAGATAAAACGGGTTTGATGAAGCAGCTGATTTTACATTCTGGTGGAAAGTGTTTATATCTTTGAGATTTCAAAGCAACCAGTTTGCAGACAAGCATTGGCCTACAGACCACGCCAAGTAGCATTTGCTCATATACTGATCTGCATTATGCACCCAGAGGCATAGATGACAATGGATTTATAGCTGAGTATATTTGCCTGGAGAGTATCATTTAGTTCACCCTTGATTGTTTCAGTATTTCATATCCTCAGATATTTAATTTCATGAAATTTGGATAACTATTGGAATAATACCATGCCTCATAATTTGTTGTTTTGAATTAAGGAGTACTCAGTCAAACCAGTAATATGACAATGGTTAAAAATTATCAACACATATATGTAATTATGCATATATGTATTTAGCAATGAAAAATGTAATCTGAAAGTTAGAAAAACATAATGAACTGTTTTATGATATTCCAATCTATTTGTGATTAGATTAAGCAAATATATAAAGGTTATGCATTATTAATTAAAGTACAAAAATTATGAACAATATGAATTCCATAATAAGTGAAATGGTAAGTTATGCATAAAATTAGTTTTATTTTTCCCATAAAACCAGTTCTTCTTTTCCCGTTGCATTGTTATGACAGCAAAAATATTTTAGTTAAACTGAGAAATGAAATCAGGATGAAGGCCAACTTTTAAATGCATTTTTGTGAAAATATTTAAAAAATTGGGTTGCTTCATCATGATACTGCAGTGATACTGAACAGGCTAAGCAGTGGTGCCTGGATCATGAAAAGTTGACTATTAACATTAAGAACTGGCTTTCTTCATTCTCCTACAAACTTATAGTTCATGTTGTTGACCAAAAAGAAACAGTAAGAGATATGGGCTTTTAAATTTTGCATCAAATTTTACCACTAACTTAAAAGTGGCACCCCGACAAAAAAAAGGTTTTCTTATAACTCAAATGCTACAGTTTCAAGTGACATTTCCTCTAAATACTTCCGATTTTCATGCTGATACTTCCTTATCATAAAGGCTAAGGGCTATTCTAGTTGAGCATGTTAGGTAATTGTGAACAATAGCTAACATACTTTTAAGATATTAAAAATATTCAGTGATTTTAAAATAGTACACTATAACATAAAGTCTACTATTTTTGGAATATGTATCTGGAGACAACACAAACTAATCTAGGGTCTTGTAGACTGAGAATGCATTTTAAAGATCATGTAGAAAATTGCAGTATCTAAGGCACTATTAAGGCTCGTCATGCTGGCATGAAACACGAAAGGGAACTGGAAAAGCATTGCAATTAAAGTCAGAACATCTGTGTTTGATGGAAAGCTACTGAAGATTAGCTCTGGGACCTTGAGAAAGTCACTTTATTTCCTTGAACCTTTTCCATAAAATAAGTAATATATGTACCTCAGAATCTATTTAGAAGACTGAGTGGCTTAATGTAAAAGAGTACATTTAAATTTATGAACAATACATTAATATAAAATGTTTTTAGTGTATCAAAATCATGGAATCAGAGGCACTTTTAAGTTTATTTTTCTGTTTTGGATAAAATGCTAAATATCACTAATGGAGGCTATTTTCCCCACTGTAAAAAAATTTGTAAACATGTCCATAAATTCATTTGATTATCCTGATATTAGAAAACATTAGCAATTGTAACTAAAATATCTTAAGTCCTTTTTTTGGATTTAATTTAGATGTCAATATTAAATATCTATATCTGTATTTCATCACTTCATTTTCCTTTAACCATAGTTTTTGTTTCAGCTATTAGAGCATTGCCATTTATGTTTAAACTATCTTACTAATTGGATAGACCAAAATAATCAAGTTATTTTGAGAATGTAATATTAAGTTATTAAGTGTTTCTTTAAATGTTCACTCAATCTCCCTTTTGAAAGCTTGGTTTTAATTAAAAGTTTACTGATCATTGTTATTGAAAACTCATATCACTAATTTATAATTTTTAAATTATGAAGGCTTTTTTACCATAATTAAAATAACATTATTATATGTCTCTTTTATTATTCAGTTTTTACTTCTACTGCATTATTCTTTGTTTTTAAATTGCTGTTAACAAATTTTTATAACTGTTTATATGCAACAACCATATCTTGGTTGGAAAAACAGAGAAGTATAATAAATAAAGCTTGAGTTTTATATAATCTCATTGTGTGACACATGTATTTAGTCAGTTACATTAATAACCAAAAAGTGCAATCTCAGAAGATATTAAGTAGAAAAAAGTCCATTTTTATTTTTATAACTGCCTACTGCTAAGTTATGAATTAAAATTGAATTAATAATTTTTAAACAATGCAGTTTTCCCATATTAAATCAGTATTATAGTTATTTAGTTTTAAAATATTTATTATGAATTTACTTATATTTGCCTATAACATTTATGGCTTAACATTAAATAATATTTTTTAATCATTAATTCAGACATCCAATTAATATTTTTAAGAATTTTATAATTTTGAAGTTCACTACCTTTTCTGCTATTGTTAGAAATAACACATATATGGTTTTAAATCTACTCATCAATCTATTTAACAAATATTTCATCTACTTAACAAATCATGTCTCAATATATATTAGATATATACAATGCTTATATAAAATGAATAAATGCACAATCTGAAATTAGTAACTTATTACTAAGAACAATGTTCCATGAGATTTGAATCTACATAAAGCTTTTGATTAAAAATTGTGAATTTTCTTGGTATATATTAATAGGCAAATTCAAAAACTGATTTATAAAAAATCTCCTGGCTAGGCTGGCGCCGCGGCTCACTAGGCTAATCCTCCACCTTGCGGCACCGGCACACCGGGTTCTAGTCCCGGTCGGGGCGCCGGATTCTGTCCCGGTTGCCCTTCTTCCAGGCCAGCTCTCTGCTCTGGCCAGGGAGTGCAGTGGAGAATGGCCCAAGTGCTTGGGCCCTGCACCCCATGGGAGACCTGGCTCCTGCCATCGTAAAGCACAGTGCGCTGGCCGCAGCGGCCATTGGAGGGTGAACCAACGGCAAAGGAAGACCTTTCTCTCTGTCTCTCTCTCTCTGTCCACTCTGCCTGTCAAAAAAAAAAAAAAAAATCTCCTGGCTAAATTGTATAGTACATTGGCATACCCTACTTTTACTGCACTAGTTGAAGTTTAAAATTCTAATAATCAATTTCAATCCCCACTGACACCCTTTTCAGGAACTTCAATAAACCCATGCCTGCCAACTCCTCTGCACAAAGGAAGGACAACTTCTCTAATCTTGCAGAAGTGCTCTCAGGATTGGGTGTCCAAGAGGCTGAGTAATCAGTCAGTATATGTTCTTTGCTTCTACTTGGACCCAAACGTCCCTTAATCTCTGTTCAGTGGTTGAAACTTTTTGCTCCCCATAAAACAGAAAGATATATTTAGAAAACTGGAAATTTGCCTGAATGTGTTAATGTACTTTTGGATTTGTTTACGCAAATAGTAAAAACATAAATCATCTTTTCTTAAGTAAAAAGATGTACTAAAAGAGATCCAGATAAGCACATTTTCTTCATTTCTGGATTTGCCTGTAACACCTTAAAAAAAAAAAAACTAAAAATATGCCCTTATAAATGTATTCTAAACATCCGGTTCTGACAATTTAACCTACTTGCAATTACTATATTAAAATCTACTATTCAAGCATTAACAAGAGCCCACAATTCATAAAAAAAAATTTGCATTTTGAATTATAGATTCAGATTTAATGTTCTGCATAAACATTACCCTGGAACTCTGAACTGGGAGAAATAGACATTCTTTTAGGGAATTTCATCAAAATCAGTTTGAATATCATGTCAGACAGCTGGTCATGTACTTCATTTATCTCTATTAGTGATACAACAATCTAGATTTGAATGTATAAAACTTCATGAAGACATAGATAAAATATATAGCTTTAATTTCCTTAAGTAAAGGAAATAGCTGAAACACGTTCACAACATAATTCTAAACACTTATTCATATAAGGAGATGTCACATGCAATGTACCTAGCTAGAATTAGAGCCCATTCATTGTGAGGAGATAAAAAATTGAAGCATTTATTTGTTCAAACTCTATAGCTAAATGTATGGGCGCAAATTATATAGACATATGAAAGGAGGGTTTAAAAGTAACCTAGTTAATTTAGAATTGAAAAATTTTATAAAACAGCAAGTTATTTTTGTTGGTATTTAATTATTTGTAAGATATTGCAGCTTACTGAGAAGATGGTTAGTTTCTTATTACTTAGCTTATATAACAACTCATTAAATAAAAATATTAAGTTCTAAAATAATGTCCTAGCTACTTAATTTTAACAATCAACTCACATTTATAAGTATTTTACATTGGAGAACTTCAATATGTTCAATTTCATTAAATTAAAGTTCATCCTCTAAAGTTCTATTTGAAATTCTAATTCTTGGAAGTCCTATTTCAATAAAGTATTTAAGAAATAAATTTGTTGTCTTTCCTTAGGAGTTTAATAATACATTTAAGTATAACATAAATAAGTAAAGATAAGTAAGTCCTAAATCTTCCATACAAAAACAAAGTAAGTCTTACATACTTTCTGCACACCTTTCAATTCACAGCTACTTTATTTATGGACTTTAACTGGTGACAAAAAAAAAAAAATGGTTCAAAAAAATATCAGCTCCAAAAACTGACAAATGTGCAGCAAAAGATTATGAAAACATGCAGTGGTTTCATTAAATTAACGACAGTAAATAGAAAAATGTAACTAACGTATTACCAGTTTGTGCCATAAATTTAGCAGCATCAGCTTGTTCCTGAGGGACCCTTTTTTCATGAACAGATCGAGGTCGCTGACTTTTAATTGTATGATCTCCCATCATTCCAAATTCTAAAGACAGAATAAAGGTATATGAAAGCTTGTGTGTAGACATTTCTCACAAATTACATCACTGTCTCATGCAATATGTTCCTACACATACCTGTAAGTAATTGATTAAATTCACAATTCTAAATTTGTTAGGCTGATGTGCTTGGAAACCTCTAAATTCAAGTCAGAAAACCTATAAACATGAGCAAAGTTTCAAGAAACAATAATAACAGTCAATGAAATGACACACCAAGCTTTAACTGAACTTGTTAGCAGAAATATTGTACTGTTTTCTGATAATGTTTTGAAGCAAGACATCAGAAAAAATACAACCACAGTGTTAACTGTTGTTTTTTCAGAGAACATACTGACTGGGTAGCAGCTGTTCCTTTGCTGAATAGTTAATCCCCCGCCATGAGTTTTTCAGCACTTATCTTGAGGAATGAGTATTCCTGCCACCTAATTGTTCTAAGGTAAACATCCACTTAATGGACTAATCTTTCATCCGAATTATGGCCTTTTAAATTCTCATTCTGTCTTGTGTTGTCTCAAGATTCCTCACCCCAATTTCTCATTACATGTGAAAAAATGTTATTTTTTCTTTCAATAGGTTTTAGTGTATTTTAAAAAGAGAATGATTCCAGGTTTCTGTTACTTATTCTTTGGACTGAAGTCATAAGAAAGACAAAAATCTGGGCCTAAGTCAGAAGCAAGTGAAAAAAAAAGGTGAAAAAAAATTGACAAAATAATAGCTTCTATGCAATATATTTTTAAAAATTAAGGGCTTAAAATTCATATGCTTAGAATTAATCAAATGTTCTATGTTATTGAATTGGTACTACAAAGTGATTTCCATAAAAAAAAGCCCAGTACACGGAATAGTTGTTGGTTCTGGCTCAAGGAATGTAGGTGGATGAAGGGAAATCTTCAGAGGCAACACTAAGTGCTTTCTCTTCCATCAGGAAAATGATTGGGCTGTTTGCACCACATCTTTTATACATGAGAAAGATGATTGGGTCAACTGTGTTATAATGATTGTGTATATTATCAGAAGTAATAACTGAAAATTTGATAATTTCACTAGTTCATTGTTCAGCTTTTTTCCCCCATCAAATTTTAAATTATTTCCTGCCAACATATTATAACTTACTTTGGGTGATTAAATAATGTATTTTGTAAGCACCAGTTCTACCAACTCATCTTTCATGTAAAGAGAAAAGACAGCACACATTTTCCTCTGTCCTGGCAAATTCCCACATAAAAGTTAAATCCACATAAAAATAAAAATTCTTTCTAGATATCCCACACAAAGAGAAAAGTCTCCTCAGAAATTAGAAAATTCTAAATGTGTGTTTTAGTCAGTTTATATAATATTCAAGATAGAAAGAGGAAGTTTCCATAAAATGTCAGTTGATTTGGTCCTGTAAAATCTGTTACTATTTTCCATTATTCTCAAACACCCTTTTTATTCCATCATTTTGTGTACCTAACCCTAAATCATGGTTCACAGAGTAATCAGAATTATCTAATTACACATAATTCAATGATTTTGGAAATTGAGTATTTAGAAAATTATATCTCTACTCCTATATACTGTCCAATTTTTAAAATACTCCATGTAACTGAAATTTTTCTGAATCTTAACTAGCCAAAATGTTAGTAGTAATTTTTAAAAACAGTATGGTTTATCTTTGTTCCTCTTACATTTATAATTTGTTATGTGAGCATCACTTTAAGCATTTAAGTCACTATAAATGTTTAATGTTTACATAGTCAGGGACTCTCAGATCACAGTCAGGTAGTTTGGACACTGGGAGGGCAAAAGTTTGTTAAAAATATTATTTCATGCCTACAATTTCTAACTTATATAGTAACTATACTCTTGTCACTTGTTCTAGCAGAAGACAATTCTTAAATTAGGTGGCAGCATGATATAGACTGCAATCTCTTCTAAGAGAAAAGAACTTGTGTAGGGACTATAATCTTGAATTCCAGGGTCTGATGGTGAACACACTGGTCAGACTTTGAATGTGTCATGCTCCATTCTTAATAATTTCTGAAGCTTAAACACAAGTGAAACTTTTATATTTTAAAAACACTTAGGTAACTTATTTTATAAATTAGCTGAAATATGACTTATGTATTTCAAAAATATGAGTAATAAAATTTAAATTTCAATGTTAACCATTATATTCAGTTTTACTTATTAATAATTAGTTATATGAACCAAGTTTTTCATGGGTTACAGTATTTAAGAGAAGAATTTATTCAGTAATTTATGGAGTTGGACTTGATTTCATACTTCTTTCATAATCGAAAGTTTAAAATGAAATTATTATTTAAAAATTAAATCATTATTAATATGAGGCCTTTTATAACTTAACTCTATAAAATAGAGAACATGCTAACAATTTCTTTTTCTCAGTTGGAAAAACAACACTATGGTGGTATTTTTTGAATATTTCAGACCTATTATTCCACATATAAAATAATTAGAAATTTGTAAGTAAATAAGTAAAGTATTATCTAACCAATTTCTTTTGCCAATGTTTATATGCAAGTGTTTGACTATAAAAAGTTTTTTTTTTTGCATTAGGGTTATTGTCAATGGTATATTTGGCAAGAAATGCGATTCTACCTATATATTACAATAGATTATTTTCAAAACATTTCTGTTCCCTTTCAAGGTGGCATTATCTTCTTTACTTCTAATGAAAACAAAAGCCAATCAGATCATCCAAAATGCAGAAAAGACCAAGTAATTATTTATGCTATTGTTCTATGTGTTGGATGTGGGTTGGGGTGCGCCTTTAGCATATTACCCTCTCTGAACAATATCAGCTTTCCATGGGTGGTTGACTCATATCAAAACAATGCTGAGTTGGAAAAGATAATATACTACATTAGTTACACAAGGAAAATAGCATAGTCAAATAAAAAGATGATCTGCTTTGGTGAAAGCAATGAAAAGCAAGCTATGAAATAAAATGAAATAATGTATAGCATAATATTATATATGTTCATATGGCATATGGCTTATGGAAATACAGGATTATTTCCTATGTCTTAATAATGATAGTATCAATGAATCTGTGGGTAAATAACTTTATGTATAAAACCCAAATGATTGATTATGACTTCTATGTTTAGATATATTTTGTCGGTTTTTTACTGTGCTTGCTAAGATGCAGTCCTCTTTTCAAATGATTACAATCAAAATTACATGAGAGAAAAGTTTTGAAATCTGCTGCCTTAAGTATAGTTTTATGTGTTTTCTTGTCTTGTCCAGGAATATATAAATTAGTCATTAAAAACAAATGGACTTTAAACATGATTCTTTCTACTCAATGGCAGTTAAGAAGTTTTTCTGGAAATCAAAGGTTACAATCATGTCGAATTGAATTCATGAAGAAGCCAAATCAGACACATATATTCACTTGTTATTTTAGCATGTTTATTTTTAAACAAAGGGACAAATACTATTAAATTAGTAGGTAACAGTTATTAATTCTAGCTTCATGTTGCTAGCTAAATTTCCTTTGTATTTCCAGACGGTAATAATAGCCCAGAGCATTATTGTTCCTCAGCAAACACAGAATTACATCCTGCTCACACTTTGTGGTCAAACAGCACTACTTTGCATCATGGAAATAGTCAAGACTCTGTTCCCTTGTACAGATTTTCATCCACTTTGAAACATTTGCTTTTCCAGCTATGTCTGCAACAAAGCTCCTCTCCAATTCCAACTGCAATGGTACCACCTCCATGGTGAATTACTATCTCATCAACCAAACGGATGCAGCCTCTGCTTTTCTTAAATTCAATTTTGCTTTGAATCAATAGTTTCAACGATTAGACAAAATGCTTTATTGTACCTACTATTTTATAAACTCCTAAGAGAAAGAAAGCATTGCTTATGAATTTTAAATTTAGCTTCTGCTTTGTATAGTTGTGATAAAATACAATTCTTATTTATAAATTAAATATATTTTATGTTAAGAATTGCATCTTCAAAATTCAAGTTTTTAGATATCTAGTACAAGTCCTTGATGAATTAAAATTCTCAGAAAGTACTTGAAAATTAGTTTTGTATGATTATGATGATCAACATTCCTGTTGTCAACCTGATTTATTATCTACAAATGTATTTATTATTATTAAAATAAGTAAAATGTTACTTTATTCAGTAATTGAATCCCATTACCCTGCAAAGATTTATTTTTTCTCAATAAACATTTATTAATTACATAGTATATTTTAGATGCTAAATTTTTAAAGATGAATAAGAAATGGTGTCTTACATTCTAAAGCATGTTGCTCAAGGAAATCCACTAAATATGATTTGTTCCTTTGAAAAATGTAAAATTATTTATTTTAATCCAAATATAATTAGGCTACAATTGAGTATTTATATTGATTTCCTAAATCATTAAGAACCTTTAACTAAAATTCTGTGATGTTATATCTTCAAGGAAAAAAATACATCTTTTAAGTCATGTACCTGGATATTTGAACTTACATCTTTTATTATCATAACATATGATACTAAATATTAAATATTTGACCTGTTAGCTGAAGAAAGATTCTATGATCTGCATGGTTAAAGGTGGTGTAGACAAGTAACTTCCATTAAAAAGTAATCAATGTTCTCTGAAATAAGATTATAAGTTTTAATATATTTTAGGTTCATATAAGTTAATTAATTTGTTTATTTACTTTTACATTTATTGGAAACAATGTTGGCACAATAATTTTCATGCATGCAAAATTTTTCCTGACTAATATTTGGAGATAGTAAGATAGATTATTAGCATGTTGAAATCTTTCTGATTTCTGAAGTTTTAAAAAACTTTTTTAAAGTTTCAAAATTCGATCAGATTTAAAAGTTGTATTCTTTATTTACACAGCCAAGTATTTTATGAAAGGAGAGAAACAATAGAGGATGTACAACCAAAGACATTACTAGAAGACCAACTATGAGAAATTGGAATTTATGACTTATACATCAGAATTGAAATTACAAAGCACATTTTATAAAAAAAAATTTACTATTGAATATAAATATACTAATTTAGTGTTGCCAATAAGCAAACTGAAATAAAATAAATGTATGGAATATAATACAAAGAATTCAATGATGAAAATTTATAATGTTATAAATATTAGGAAATATTTAAATAGGACATATTAAAATATCAGGAATCTTATCATTTAGATGATAATTTTGATAATTTCATCATTAAAATTTAACAGGTTAATTGTAATTCTTTCCTTTCAATTTTTTTGGTTCTATTTCCAGATTTAGATACATGACTATAAAGATCCAAGATGCAATTTCTTACAGTAACAGAATTTTGGTTTTCAAAATATTCACACAGAGATAATATTATTTTTTAAAGATTTTTTTATTTTTCAACTTTTATTTAATAAATTTCCAAAGTACAACTTCTGAATTATAGCTTTTCCCCCATTATTAAGTATAAAGCCATGGCTTTGTTAATGAGATAAGTAACTTCATGGCATTTATAAAAACTGGTAAAACAGAATAGTCAAAGCACATGCCATTAGTATTTAATTCAATTTATTTATTTGAGAGATACACAGACAAATAAAGAAAGAGCTTCTTTCAGACACTGTTTTCTTCCTCAAATGCTGGCAATCACTGGACTGGGCTGGGCTGGGACCAAACCCAGAGGAAGAGCCAGGAATCAGAATGAACTCAATCCAGGTCACTCATGTGGGTGACTCAAATGCAATTAGTTGAGTCAGAACCTTTGCCTCCTGGGGTCTGCATTAGTAATAGCTAGAGTGAGGAGACAGCCAGATACTCTAAAATAGGATGTGGGTTCTTTAATTGGTAAGGCAAACACTCTCATTCTGCTATTATGTTTTTAAATAAGCTAAAAATTGAGTTTTCAAGAAGTTGTTGAATTATGTAACAAAACATAGGTGACTACCAAATATATTTAGTATATAAACTGTTAGTTTCAAAATTAAAAAAAGTATTAATTAATTTATTTGAAAACTAGATAGAGACAGACAGAAAAAGATCTCCCATCATTTCATTCCCGAAATGCCCACAACAGCTGAGGCTAGTGCAGGCTGATACTAGGAGCCAGGAGCTTCATCTGGGTCTCCTATGTGGGTCACAGGAATCCAATTACCTGAGTCACCACCTGCTGCCTTCCAAATTCTGCATTAGCAGGAAGCTAGAATCAGAAGTGACCCTATGACTCAAACCCAAGCACTCTTAGGAGGTGGGTGTCTTAAGCAGCATCTTTTTTGGTTATTATTAAAGATTTATTTATTTATTTGAAAGGTAGCGTTATAGTCAGAGAGAGGGATGGACAGCTGAAAGGTCCTTCATCCTCTGGTTCACTCCCCATATGACTGCAAAGGCCGGAGCTGGGGCAATCTAAAGCCAGGAGCTTCTTCTGGGTCTCCCATGTGGGTGCAGGTTCCCAAGCACTTGGGCCATTTTCCACTGCTTTCCCAGGCCATAGCAGCAAGCTGGATCTGAAGACAAGCAGCCAGGACAAGAACCGGTGCCCACATGAGATGCCGGTGCTGCAGGTGGAAGTCCAGTCTATTAGCCACAGCATGGATTCCTTAAGCAGCATCTTAACTACTCATCCAAATACCCACCTCCAACTCTCAGATAATGAGTTTTATATTTTATATTTTTTTTATTTTATGCTTTTATTCCATATAGGAACTTTGACATAATTATATATCATACTGACTTTTCAGAACACCTCAAAACAAATATGTATTTGGAAATTGCATTTTACAATATTGTATTTAGGGAGTGGGTATTCAGCCTAGTACATAAGATGCCTATGGCCCATACTGGAGTACCTCAGTTTGATTCCTGGTTCAGGCTCTTGACTATAGCTTCCTGCTACTGCAAACTCTGGGATGTAGCAGTAATGGCTCATGTAATTGGGTTCTGATCATACTTGTGGGAGCCCTACATTGTGTTCCCAGCTCCTATGTCTAGTCTTAGATCCAGCTTAAGGCATTTGAGGAGTGAAATTGCAGAAGGGATCTCCCTTTCTGTGTTTTTCCCTCTCTCTCCTTCACTAATAATCCATAAAAAATTTAAAATATGTAATTTCTAGAATTATTCCAAGAAATCTGGGGTATAAATCTTCACATTATCATTTTTACATTTTTTCTGTTTCCTAGGAAATGCTTGTAAGTTAGATACATTCTTCCATTAAGAAATCATCACCCTATATAATCAAGTAGGAAATATTTGTTAATATTCCTTACATAGCATCCAATTATAATTTATGATTTTATTTCTTGGTGAGGCAACTACTAAATTCTTATGAACTAACAATAGTGACTTGGTTGAAAAATACTTGTATTTTTAGTGGTATAGAAAATAAATGTAGAAAAAGCATGTAAATAATAAATATAATTATATTTCCAAAAATAAACTATTGTTCAATGTCTGATTTGTACCTAGAATTTAATTAATAAATTACTACACCAGTGGCAAAATATGATGCTTTCCTGTAGCTCTAACACCTTTTGTACAAACTAAAATATTTGCACACTCTAAGATTTTAATAATCTTTTGTTAAAGTTGCCTGATCTTAGAAAATTTGAAATATAAGAAACTAAACTGAATTGTCCCTGGATGAAGTTGTTTCTGTATTTTTCAATTTGCATCAGGGTTGTCTTCATTCCTGACAAGCTTTCTGACACACAGAGAGACCCTCTCTGCAGAGCAGACTGCAGGGGCTTCCAAAGGGAAGGGACACAACACTGGCAGTGAGAGAACACTTGTCTTTCAGGCTTCCCTGGAAACATAACGTTACCTAGAGATAGGAAGCCACTCCTCCAGAGTTACTGAACAGCTTAAGAAATGTGTGTGTGGTAGAGGGTATGGATATTAGTAACAGCAGAATGTTCAGTATGGAGTGAATCATAAGATGATCATTGTTTTTTGAATATATAGAATTTAAAAAGAGAAGAGATGTTCCTGAAGAGGTTAAGGCCCATAGAAAGCCTCTTATATGTTTTACTCACAACCCTCGAATGTATCTATATCTGATTAAATGTGAAATCTTTGAAGGGCTTGATGTAAACAATCAAGAATCAAGTTTTGATTTGAATTGCAGATGTGTTAACTTAATTTAATGGAAAGTAGATTAGAGGGAAACAAACTTAGAGGCAGAATAAATCACTAAAATGCTATTGCAATTATCCACATAAATCTGTGATTGAGGGGCTGGCATTTGGCTTAATGGTTAAGATACTACTTGGGACATCCATATCGTATCACAGCGCTTGGATTAAAGTCCTGCCTCTGCTACCAATTCCAACTTCCAGCTAATATGCACGCTAAAAGGCAGTAGGTGATGGCTGAGGGAGTTGTGTCGCTGACACAACGGGAGGGTTTGGATTGAGTTCCTGGCTCCTGGCCTTGCCTGTCAGCCTCAACTGTTTTGGACATTTGGGGAATGAACCAGTGGGTGGAGATCTCTTTGTTTCCTTCTCCACTCTCTTCTCTCACACCACTCCCCTCTCCCCTCTCTCTCACATTCTCCTTCCCCCCTCCTTCTCCCTCTTTCCCTCCTTCCCTCTCTTCCTCCCTCCCTCCTCCATCTCTTTCTTTCAAATAAAATGAATAAATGAATGAATAAATACTCAAAAATTGATTGAGGGTGAGGTAGGATGGACAATTCACTGGCAGCATCTTAGCTTGGTAAGCAGGAGGCAGGGGTACACCTATTGGATGAAGGATTAGAACCACATACAACAACTGGCCATTCCGAACTGAACTGACAGGTTGACCACTGGGCCCAAACTCATGGCAAATAAAGCAATCTCCCAAACCCCAAAGTTTTGAGGAAAACTGATTTGTAAGGGAGTCCATTATTTTAATTAGTGATATTTGCTAGTTTAATGTTTTTGATAGATTTTACCCTTGTAATATAATACTTACTTAGATATTTTATTAAAAATGATTATTTGTTTGAAAGGCAGGGAGAGACCAGGAGGAGAGGCAAAGAGAGACAGAGATCTCTCATTTACTGGCTCATTTCCCAAGTGCCCACAACACTGGGGCTGGAATAGGCCATAGCCAGGAGCCCAGAACTTAATCCAAGTCTCCCAGATGGGGGCAGGGACCCAAGTACTTGGGTAATTACCTGTTGCCTCCCAGGGTGCACATTAGCAGGCAACTAGAATTATAATCTGGTCCAGGTCTCAACCACAGGCACTCCAATACTGGATGTGGGCATCCCAAGTGACATCTTAACAGCTAGACCATAGGCTCTGCCTTATAATATTATTATTATATGATCTTTTAATCAAGGTTCATGTCTGCATGACACTTGTAAATTTGCCAATGTTCACTTTCACTTATTAGAACAATATAGTATAGAGTAAATTAACTTAAAGCAATATCACTCTGTATAAATGACAGTAACTCAAAAATTTCATAGAAAATAAGGTTTTTTGGCATAATTTTTTTAAATCTATACTTGATTAGTTGTCTTCAAAAAGTTCACAGAAAATACATGTTATGAAAAAAATCATGGATTTTATTGGGTTTTGGACCAAAATAAGTATCATTTAATCAGTTTTCTACAAACTTTTTGATGTATATTTAAAACTGCTGAAATAAATAATGAAATAAGATATTCTAAAATAAGTAATTTTATATTACTTTTACTATATTATCAGCATATTAGTGGTACAAAATAAATATTACATCTCTACTGAAAGTTAAATGATTAGTTTCTTAATCAAAAAAATTCAATATGTAAACTCTAGGTAATCCATGAAATATCCATAAAACATTGCTATCTATATCACTCTGATACATCTTTACTGTACATGAGTTATATTTAGTTGACTTTTAAATCAGTAAGTTTTATTTTTGTGCTTGGAGGGAAGAAAAAATTATATTATTCCTTTTATATTTTATATTATCCCTTATATTCATACAAAAAGCAGAGTCAGTTATTTTAGTTATGTTTTGATATTTATCTATTGCTATATTTCCATAATTGTTTGTGGAATATTTTAATTTAAACTACCACCATTTATATATATTTATTCAATGAAATACCAAGGCTGACTTTGTTAATGAAAATTATTCTAAAACATACAGTTTTAGAATAAACATACAGCTTACAAATTCTAAAACAAACAATAAAGCCATATTAATTCCTTAACTTTTATCTTATTTTTAAGGGCCAGATTAAGGTATATGGCAAATAGGTTAAGTGTTTTCTCCTACATAAATTATTCCTAAAATCATTTAACATATATTCAAATGTGTTTCCATAAGTTTTCAATATGGCTATTAAAGTCCAAGCATTCTATAGAGAGATCTAAAAACCATCTGCCTTTTTAAGGCAGTGTTTCATATCTGAAGATAGTTAAGATGATTTTATCTGAGATGTAGGTTAAAGCTCAAAGTGAAAGAGTGGAAAAACAAATAGGCAATCAGGAGATGCAGCTTATTTTCACAGTATCATGCCTCAAATTTCCTGCACCTGTTTTTCTCAACTTGTAAATGGGGCTACAGGGAACATTATCTCCAAGGTCTCCTTAAAGTCTAAAGTTACATTATGTTATCAAGTGAAAAGTAGGTCCACAAACATGTTGGCTAACTCAACAGATTGAGAGGTCTCAAGGACCAGATCCATCTTCATTAACTGGTTTGTACATAGACAGACATGAGCACACACTCATGAATCTGAATAACTTAAGGAGTTGTTCTACTACTTCAAAACAACCAACCAGTTTTGAACAGTTGTCTTGATCCATATCAAAGCACTATATCAAGGTTCACTTTGCATTAGAGGTCTCATATGGAATAATTTTTAATATTTACACAAATATATATATATATTCTTGTTGGCATCCATTTGGATATGGCTATGTTTCTTAGAAGAATTATTTTAAAAGGCATCTGGGAATAAATGAATTTCACTCATTCAACAAACATTAAATGAGGACTTATGACATTCCATACAGCATTCTAGGACCTAAAGAAATTTCAGGGAATACAGCAGACGAAATTTATTTTTCTAAGAAAAAAGTTATAGTTTTTCTAGTCTGATATATAAGGCTTAAGAAATATTATATTGATATTAAAATCACTAGACAGTTCTATAGAAAATGTAATTATGAGCAGCCATGTATGAATTTATCATTCTAATATCTTTTAATTAATTCATTCATATACTATATAACATAAATACTATTTGTGGGTATCTCACTCATATTACTCAACAGAAATCAGTTAAAAGACTATTTAAATTAAAAGCTAAAAGCCATGTACCATGGCCAAAACATTGTGGTCTTGCCGTTTTATCTTTGGAATTTTATCTTCTTTTGATTTTTTAAAATATTTTATTTATTTGAAAGGTAGAGTCAGAGAGAAAGACAGAGATCTTCCATTTGCTGGTTCACTCCCCTAATGGCCACAATTGCTGGGGCTGAGCCAGGCCAAAGCCAAGAGCCAGGAGCCAGAAGCCAGGAGTTTCATTCAGGTCTCCCATGTGACTGCAGGGCCCAAACTCTTGGGCCATCGTCAGCTGCTTTCCCATGCACATTAATAGGAGCTGGACTGGAGGTGGAGCAGTTGGGACTCAAATCAGTGCCCATATGGAAAGCTGACATTTGATTTTTGAAAACTATCCATGGAAAAAAAAAATATATATATATACTTTAATTACATCATTTATCTCTTTCTCTTGCTAGAAATTTACATTGACTTTGAAGGCTTACTACTAAAAGAAATTCCTAAAGTGGTTTGGTTTGGGAGGAAGCACAATTTAATTTTTGATAGATACTGTCGCATTTACCTCTCAGATATCCATCTTGATGTAGTTTACTATCAGCAGTGCAGTTTAAACTTCTTGGCTGATTTTATTTTCAAAAACATATAACATTCCATTTTAGCCTTATTAGTGCTTTTCTGCTTAACTAAAATTTTGCTTGCTGCTAAGGTTGTTATTCCTGCTTTGATGTTCCATTTGTCTGTTAAGTTTTTCTATATCTCTTTTTTTTTTTTATTTTATTTTTTTTTAAACTTTTATTTAATGCATATAATTTTCCAAAGTACGACTTATGGATTACAATGGCTTCCCCCCCATACCGTCCCTCCCACCCACAACCCTCCCCTTTCCCACTCCCTCTCCCCTTCCATTCACATCAAGATTCATTTTCGATTATCTTAATATACAGAAGATCAGCTTAGTATACATTAAGTATGGATTTCAACAGTTTGCTCCCACACAGAAACATAAAGTGAAAAATAATAGATGATTTTTTTTAAATGATGATGAAATCAGAGCAGACCTATTGTCATGTTTAATCCCAGTGAGAGTCAAGTTGGGAATTGATAATTTCTTTTTTTTTTTTTTTTTTTTTTACAGAGGATCAGTTTAGTATGCATTAAGTAAGGATTTCAACAGTTTGCACCCCCATAGAAACACAAGGTGAAATATATTGTTTGAGTACTCGTTATAGCATTAAATCTCAATGTACAGCACATTAAGGATAGAGATCCTACATGAGGAGTAAGTGCACAGTGACTCCTGTTGTTGATTTTACCAATTGACACTCCTGTCTATGGCATCAGTAATCTCCCTATGCTCCAGTCATGAGTTTCCAAGGCTATGGAAGCCCTCTGAGTTCTCCGACTCTTATCTTGTTTAGACACGGTCATAGTCAAAGTGGAGGTTCTCTCCTCCCTTCAGAGAAAGGTACCTCCTTCTTTGATGACCTGTTCTTTCCACTGGGATCTCACTCGCAGAGATCTTTTGCCAGAGTGTCTTGGCTTTCCATGCCTGAAATACTCTCATGAGCTTTTCAGCCAGCTCCGAATGCCTTTAGGGCTGATTCTGAGGCCAGAGTGCTATTTAGGACATCTGTCATTCTATGAGTCTGCTGAGTATCTCACTTCCCATGTTGGATCACTCTCCCCTTTATTTACTCCATCAGTTAGCATTAGCAGGTACTAGACTTGTCTATGTGCTCCCTTTGACTCCCAGTCCCTCCACCATGACCAACTGTGAACTGAAATTGATCAGCTGGAACAGTGAGATGGCATTGGTACATGCCACCTCGATGGGATTGAATTGGAATCCCCTGGTATGCTTCCAACTCCACCACTTGGGGCAAGTCAGCCTGAGCATGTCCCAAATTATACATCTCTTCCCTCTCCCATTCCCACCACCATGTTCAACAGGGATCACATTTCAGTTAATTTTCAACACTTAAGAATAACTGTGCATCAATTACAGATCTAAACCAGTCATATTAAGTAGAACAGATAAAAAAACTACTAAGAGGGATAATGTATTAAGTTGTTCATTAACAGTCAGGGCTATGCTGATCAAGCCACCATTTCCCATAGTGTCCACCTCACTCCAACAGGTTTCCCTCTTGGTGTTCAGTCAGTCGTCACCGATCAGGGAGAACATATGGTATTTGTCCCTTTGGGACTGGCTTATTTCACTCAGCATGATGTGTTCCAGATTCCTCCATTTTGTTGCAAATGACTGGATTTCGTTGTTTCTTACTGCGGTATAGTATTCTAAAGAGTACATATCCCATAATTTCTTTATCCAGTCTATCGTAGATGGGCATTTAGGTTGGTTCCAGGTCTTAGCTATTGTGAATTGAGCTGCAATAAACATTAGGGTGCAGACCTCTTTTTTATTTGCCAATTTAAATTCCTTTGGGTAAATTCCAAGGAGTGGGATGGCTGGGTCGAACGGTAGGGTTATCTTCAGCCACTTGATGACAATCACACAGGCATGTATCTTACATGCAACACATATGAGGATATTACAAAAAGTTAGTAGAAACTGGAATTAAAAGATAGATTCATGTTGGTATAGACATTTTTAAATGTATGCATTGCTTTTCCATAATATGCATTTTGCATTAATTTTTTGAACATTCTTCATACAGCTAGATTAAAAAAAATCTAATCCTTTTCTTTTTATGGGAAACTAAATCCATTCACATTCATTATATTAAAATGTTTAACTTATTTCTTTTATCTTTTATTAGAATTTCTCTCAAGCATGTTTCCTGCTGTTTATTCATTTTCAAATTTCCCAATATTGTTTGGATTACTAGGAATTTTAATCACTGTTTGTTTCTGCAGATATTATAATTATTCAAAAGTGTTATATAAAATTTTATAATGTACATAAAATGTATTTATTAAAAATGAGTCTTTTTTGTTAATCAGCATCCAAACATTTTCCCAAACCCAGGAAAGAAGTGGGTGTGCTAACATTTCCCCTTCTGCTTTGATATCATATGTTATTTACTTCTGAACCATGATATTTTAATATTATGCTTCAATAATTTAGAAGTAACTGTTCGTCTTTTAACTTTATATTCTTTGTTGGATTCATTTTTTCATTTTGTTCTTCCCTCAACTTGAATGTTAGTTTGGCTAGGCCCAGCCATTTAATATCCAAAAGGTATATTCTCATTGAACTTTAGAAATCGAACTTTTCACCAAATCCTAGTATCCAGCGCTGCCCATGAAAAGTCCTCTTCTAAGGAGAATCTGCTTTTATTTTTAGATGCCTTTTAGAATTTTTCTTTTATCCTTGAAGTTCTGAAAATTTACCATTATCTGCTTAGATATTAGTTTTTTTATTCAGGTTATCTGGTTCTTTATATTCCTTTTCAATACAAAGACAGGCACTTTAGCAGGCCACATTGAATGTGTTTTCCTCCTTAGCCAAATTTCCCCTTTCTTTGTTTCCTTCTTTGTCTGGCATGGACATTCTGAGATCTATCAACCTATACTTCAATCTCCATCCCCTACACATTCAGTATGAATTTTCTCTGGGACAATTGAGCCCCTGGCTTTTGGTTATTAAAGAGTGACAACAGGCCGGCGCCGTGGCTCAATAGGCTAATCCTCCACCTTGCGGCGCCGGCACACCGGGTTCTAGTCCCGGTCGGGGCGCCGGATTCTGTCCCGGTTGCCCCTCTTCCAGGCCAGCTCTCTGCTATGGCCAGGGAGTGCAGTGGAGGATGGCCCAGGTGCTTGGGCCCTGCACCCCATGGGAGACCAGGAAAAGCACCTGGATCCTGGCTCCTGCCATCGGATCAGCGCGGTGCGCCGGCTGCAGCGGCGGCCATTGGAGGGTGAACCAACGGCAAAGGAAGACCTTTCTCTCTCTCTCACTGTCCACTCTGCCTGTCAAAAATAAAAAATAAAAAAAAAATAATAAAAAATAAAAAAATAAAAAAATAAAATAAAAAAGAGTGACAACAAAACAAGTTACTTCTCATTTCATTTTCTGGACAATTCCCTTTCCTTTTTACAGAAATATTTCAAAAGGGTATCCTATAATTCCTCACTCTCCTGTTACTCAATAACATCAAGCAATCTGACTTTAAATCCTGACTTTAAATCCCCTTCCTTGAATGAATCAGATCTCTGGAAAGTCAGCTGCCTCTCAGAAACTGTCATGCTCATCTCAATCCCTTTACCATTAGACATCTTCCTGCCCTTCCCCATCCCACAATCGTTCTTGAAGTGCTCACCTCCCTTGTCTTTCAAAGCTGACAGAAGCTTTATTTTCTTCCTCATCCTGACTACATTTCTGTCTCTTTCATTGCCTTAGTTATTCCTCATCCTCTAAATGTGAATTTCCCCTTAGGTTCTGATTCAACAGTCTCTCCCCTGACAATCTCATCCATTCCTGCAGATTTATGCATAGCTTTCAGGCACACTAAAGTCAGCCTCTGACTCTCACAGACCCATTACAATCGTCTAGGTCACATACTCCGTTAAGTTTGCTGGCAAATTTTGCATTTATGAAAACAAGTTAAGCACTTCCCTGAGGAGAACCTTTCCTAGTTGTACATTTCAAATTTGTTTTTAAAAACATACAGTGCTGCAAATAAATATTTGATAAATAGCAAAGTAAATGAGGATAAATAAATAGCAAAGTAAATGAGAAGCATAGAAATAGCACAGAAAGCTGTGTTAGGTTTATCCAAACATTAAGATGGACCATTCTGGTTATACAAAATACCAACCTGATCTGAAGCTGAAGGATATAAATTAAAGAGATTATTTTGCATAATAGCACAATGATAACTTGAAGTTTACTGAGGCGTCCAGAAAGAGATGCTAAGGTCATTGGGGTCAATAGAGAAAGGGGATGGATTAAGAAATCTTAGGAGGCGGGCGCCCTGGCACAGTAGGTTAATCCTCAGCCTACGGCACTGGCATCCAATGTGGGCGCCAGTTCAAGTCCAGGCTGTTCCTCTTCCAGTCCAGCTCTCTGCTATGGCCTGGGAAAGCAGTAGAAGATGGCCCAAGTCCTTGGGCCCCTACACCCTCGTGGGAGACCTGGAGGAAGCTCCTGGCTCCTGGCTTTGGATCTGTGAAGCTCCGACCCTTGTGGCCATTTAGGGGGTGAACTAACAGAAGGAAGACCTTTCTCTCTGTCTCTCCCTTTCAGTGTTTGTAACTCTACCTCTCAATAAATAAATAAATAAAATAAAATTACAAAAAAAGAAATCTTAGGAGTAGAGAGAAGTGTTCGGAAAAATAGCGGGATGAGAGTAGAGGAGAAAACTGTGAGAAATATTTTGTGAAAGGGATATCAAAAAGAAAAACTATTAACAGTGATATTTAGGTGTGAATCTACAGATTGACACTATGTCTCCACATCAGCCAAGTTTTATTAAAAGCCTATTTAACATGTGTCAAAAGTATATAAAGGGGAAGAGTGAAGAAAATAAAGATTGATTTCATATTGAGGTGACAAAGAAAAGAAAAAATAGAATAGACCCAGAAGGAAAATGCAAAGCAATGGTAACATAGCTGTAACACATGGACAAGTTAACTGGCAGGACAATATGCAACCCCTTGCTGAAAGAACCTCCAGGACTATTAGGGAGTGGATGAATTCCTAGTTATAAATTTTATGGAAGCTCAATCCATGTGTTTGTTTAAAATTGATACTAACATATGGATTATCTCAGAAGGCTGGCAAATTTGGAACATTATGATCACAACAGTAGGCTATAAACTGCTATCCTTATACTGCTCTCTGTGTGACTAATCTTGATAATATCAATTAAACATCAATGGAAATGTTTAAGCAGTGAATGGCAAATTCCTACATGGATTTATCTCTATTTTGTGAATTGAATGTGAGTCTTATTTTTCTCCAAGCTCCATATTCTATAAACATTAAACTTCCTTCATGTTTCATCCAGTGTAGTTTCCAAATCTGTCAATGTCTCATCACTCTGGTACAAAACCACTCAGATCCAAATCAAACTCTGTCTTTGTCATTGGTAGTATAGCAACAGCCTCCCAATTTCAACCTTTTGTTATTTTTCTTGCTGAAAATCCATTCCATTAGAAAGACAAATCCACTAAAAAGTAAAACAGATAATGCAATGCTCCTTCTGAAAGCCCATTTATTGCTTCCCAAGTGTATAGATAAAATCCAGAGTCTTTATTCTGGTTCTTATAAGGATCCTGTCTCCAAGATCATCCCACACCCTTCTCCCCAGTACTCATCATGCCCTAAAAATACTGATATTCTTTTAGTTCCTGAAACATACATAACTCATATCTCCTTTGCAGTATTTGAATTCTGTAATGAGAAAACATCTATATTTGCATTGATGATTCTAACTTGTAAAATTTTATTCATTCAAGAGGCTTCCTTAACCACTAAATACAAAGTAGCAATACACTTAGTAAGAATCAGTTTTAATTCTTTGCAAAGAATTTATATATACATGCACATAGATTTTGATTTATTCATTTATTTAATAACAATAAGCACAAACCCACTGTACTGTGAGTTGCACAAGAAAGAGATGCTGAGGTCACTGGGGTCAATCTTATCCATCAATGCATTTTGTGTCTTGTAAGTGATTCAAAAGAACTTTGGAAGGTATAGAGAGAGAAAGAAAGAGAAGGGAAGTGGATAGATAATTATTACTGAATAATTTCATCATCTTAATCTTATTGCATTCTAGGTGACTTCCTGAGATCTGTCTTCCAATTCACAAATATTTTGTTTTATAGTATCCAAAACTGTACTCATTGAATTTCTTATTTCAGATTATATAGTTTAGAATACTTATATTTTTATGACCATTGTTGATTTTTAATTTTTAAGAAATTTATTTTAATTTACATACAAAAACTACATATTTGCATGGTACCAAGTGATGTCTTTCAATATATGTATCTACTTATATTTTCCCTCTATTGTTGCATTCTTTATTTATTCTAAGTATTCTCTGTTCTTAAATTTTTATACTCTCTAAAGTCACATTAGACTATATATAATATAAATATGTAAAACACTTTATTAACAATTGGTGTTATTTTCCTAGTTCTCAATGTGTTCCTTTGTTTTCTCCCATAGTTTGTTTTATTTCCATTAAAGGTTCATTTTTGCATATATTAATTTCTCCTGTGAAACTCATATAAGGGCTTTGTGTAAAATCTTCCTTCCACAGCAGTAAATTTCTTAAAATCAGATTGCTGTATTATGAAAGTATAAAATCACACCATACACCTCCATTGTATGTGCTGGTGTTTTGTTGAGGGAGACGGGAATTCTCCTCTGCCCTTCACTACACCAAGGTTTCAGAAAGAACACAAGCTTCCTTCTCAGTGTCCCAGGGTGACTGAGTGAATGTGTTCTAGATCTGCTTAGCCACAGTTTTCCAAAACTATACAAGTTGAGAAAACTCTCTTGTCTACACTTAGCACTGAGGTCCCAATTCTAAGCCATTTAGCACTCATAACTCTACAAACAATTAAAAGTCCCCAGATTGCATTTAATATTTTATCTGTCACCTAGTTCTTGTTGTCTGTCATTGTGTTTTAGAAACACCTACTGATTTCCTTACCTTTTGAACTTGACTCATTTTTCTGATTATTACATTTTGTCTGGTATTTCTATGAGTTTTCAACATTTGGACTCATTCATATTATCTCATTCTGCCATGTGACTGGAATTCTTTCCAATGACATAGAAACCATAATCTTTTGTAAAAAATGGGGTGCTATTATTATTTTTCTCACTTTAAATATGAATGTAATGTGGCTTCAAGAGATTCTAATGCTTGTCCAATATTATGAGTATTATATATGTTAGTATGGGACTCAAAAAAATCACATCTAATTGATGCTTAAGTCATACTCTCAAATACATAAGGGCATATTCACTAACAAGATAAATAAGATAATTTTTAAATTAACTTTATACCCTTGCTCTTCTCATCTCTTGTTTCTCTAAATTAAGAGGAGTATGTAGTATTATGGTTTAATCATGGTAGATGAACCAAAATTTATTAATATAGAATCAGGAAACTGTATCCTCAATTTTTTTATAATTCTCAACTGTAGGTCCCTTCCAGCTGTTTTGTAGTTTTTATTTGATAATCCTCAGGAAAGAATATATACCAAATTAAGACCCTCACAATGTTAACTGACATTTAAATGTCCTGAAAAAAATGTAATCATACAGTGTCATTAACATGAATTTAGATATAATGGAAATATTTTAATGGTGAGTAATATATCACACTGTTTTTCTTCCATAATGTTTGCACCCTTGGCAACTGAATTACTTTTTAATTTTATATGTATCAAAGTTTCCTATATTGAACATAAAAAGAAGGGGGAATTTATATTTTAAATGAAGCATTTAAAAGTGTGAGTACTAAACTATACTACATTCATTTTGAAAGAGGCACAGAAAAAAAATCAGAAGAGTTTGTATATTTAATCCCTAAGTTACTGAGGCTTGAAAGGCATTAATTTTGGTGTTCTCTGGGTATCTTGAAGGTTTTTTGATTCAAATTTTAATATAATATTACAATTGTTCCAACAGTACTCAATTCTCTTCAATAATTGGCTGAGAAACAACCAATCTGTTAATCATTCGAACAGGTCACAACTGAATCATACAAGAACTTTATTTTTCTGTGTAACATGTTTTTCTCAAACCTTATGTTTTTCAGAGAACCAAAATTTCCCACTATCCCAAGTATGAAATTGACCTCAAAAACAAGTCTGGAAAAAATATACTTCCAGACATTAAAAAAAATCAAACACAATCAATTAACACATGTTTGACATTTAAGAATGACCTTTGTGTAGGAAAAAAGTCATTTTCCAAAACGCCAACATTCAAACTTTCCCAGAAACAAATTTGCAAATGAAAAGACATTACCAGCTAAAAAGGAAGTTACTAGCACTAAATTTTTCTGCAAATACCACTGAAGTTAGTGCTGTTAAATGCTCAGACTAAGTAGAAATGCTCCATCAATTCTCATGTCAATGTTACAACACTGCTGAATCATTTTGATTATTCCACTAAACATATATCTTCATTTTGAGTGCTAAGATACAAATTCTATAGTCTCCTCTAAATACATAAAGCATCAAGTGTTATTGTGCAGTTTCTGAATTTTGTGGCAAAGCAAACTTGTAGTTTGTTGTCTTGACCTCCAGTTTAACCCTCCAAATATCATGTGAATTCTACAGATGGCTATCACTAGTCTTCAAGCAACAGACTGCCTCGAAAAGGATGGTGAGAACCATTTATGTCTCACCTTGAAACCAACGAGAAAGCAATATTGATAAATACATGACCATGTTCCATAACATAATCATATGAATTTAAGCTCAAAACCCACAGAAACATGTGTTAATATATTTTCCATCTGCTCTTAAGAAGACACCAGAATTCTTTTAGCTCTATGATGCCATGATGGTGTGGTGGACGGATAAAATTTGTTACCTCATTTATCTTTCTATGAAAAAGCTTCTTATTCCTTTGCCTAGTGTAAAATTGAGGAAGTGAAGGATTATGTAGTAGTGAAGGATTATGTAGTAGTATCCAGCTACAGTACAAATTAGAGAGCTGAGTATGTCTTTGTTCAAAGCTCATGTTGTTTGTCCCACAGTACTAAAAGTAAACACAGAAGCAGGGTATTATTTACTTCAAATAATTTAGGTTCTTTCAGAAAATGTGAGATACTGTCAAAATTATAGAGTATAGTGTATGTGTAACAACTCAATCACCAAAATTGTTTTACCATTATTATCTTCTGGATTTGGTACTCTCTTTTTGGGGTTAGGAACATATAACTAGCAGTTGTGAGGTTTTCTTGAGAACGTGTTCCAGGGATTATCTAATAGTGAAAGATTTCATCATTGGGAAAAATTTACTAAATTAAAATTTCCAGTTTCTCCTAAGGACAGAAGGGAACTTCTTACCATTGACAATTTTTCACCCAAAAGAAGAAAAAGAGTGAACCTCATGAGAATCACTTAAAAACCTGGGGGGGGAGGGATATCAGGATTTGATATCCATTTAATAATCAGAATTGCTTGCCAACTCTGGTGTGGTCTCACACACACAGAGGAGAAAGGAGATGCTTCCATGAGACTATGTGAACTGCAAATAAAGGAGTGACTTAGTTTTTGTAGCTTTGGGAAGTAGGTGAGGATTTGGATAACTTCAAATGCTTATAATTAAATTAAATTGTCTATCAGCAATTGGATAGTCACAACAAGGAGTTACTTTTGGGAAGTTTATGGTTCTAAATGAGTTTAACTTCACTTTGAGTTTAATTCTTTAATGGAAATATTCAGCAGGTAGTTAGAAATATAAATTTATGGGTGCCAGCACTGTGGTATAGTAGGTTAAGCCTCCACCTGCAAAACAGCATTCTATATGGGCACCAGTTCATGTCTGGACCACTCCTCTTCCAATTCAGCTCTCTGCTTGTCTCCTGGGAAAACAGTGGAGGACGGCGCAAATGCTTGGGCCCCTGTACTCACGTGGGAGACAAGGAAAAAGCTCCTGGCTCCTGGCTTCAGATCAGTCCAGCTCCAGCTGTTGGGGCCTTTTAGGGAGTGAACTAGCAGATCAAAGACCTTTCTGTCTCTCCCTCTCTGTCTATAACTCTACCTGTCAAATAAATAAATAAGCTCTTGCACCATCGCTCACTTGGTTGATCCTTTGCCTGTGGCCCCAGCATCCCATATGGGCACCAGGTTCTAGTCCCGGTTGCTTCTCTTCCAGTCCAGCTCTCTGCTGTGGCCCGGGAAGGCAGTGGAGGATGGCCCAAGTGCTTGGGCTCAGGCACCCACATGGGAGACCAGGAAGAAGCACCTGGCTCCTGGCTTTAGATCAGTGCAGCGCCAGCGGTAGCAGCCATTTGGGGAGTGAACCAATGGAAGGAAGACCATTCTCTCTGTATCTCTCACTGTCTATAACTCTACCTGTCAAATAAATAAAATAAAATAAGAACCCGACACCAATTTAGAAGAGCACCATAAAGTGACCTTTGCATTTGTGTCATCACTGGTAAGTTCGGGAAGCAGATGCTCTTGTTAGAATATGTTCTGTGGCCCTACTGGCAGAAGACATAGCATTGTAGATTCATAAACAAACTGCACTTAAAGAGGAAAAGTAGGGTGGAAGATTGTTCAGGGTGTACGTGTACCTGTGAAATTTAGTAGTATGTGGCAGGCAATGGAACTGTGTCTATTCTGTCTGTACTTCTACCTCTCAAATAAATAATAAATCTTAAAAATATATATGTATATATAAATTTAAAATGTCAATTTGAGGAAATAAGCTTATTTAAGTCTCACTGACTGGGTGAGACTGAATTATGTAAAGCAAATAAGGACTTCAGAATGTTTTTGGAGAAGGCCATATTTGGGTTTGGGTAGGGAATGAGGAAGTTTGGAATCAGATGAAGAAGAATAGTGAAAAGTGGGTGGAAAAACTAGGAGAGCATTTCACCAGTGAGTTCCAGCTAAGACACCTCCAATGAATAAAAGAATTGCTCTTGAGGATTCAGAAGTTAAACAGATTTGAAGATTAGGTAATCATTGGAGACCCATAAGTAACAAATAACTGGCAAAAAATATAAGAGAAAAACCTTAAAATTGCTCACTGACAGGAAAAAAAAAAACAAAAAAATTGAGAGCAATAGAAAAACTCTATAACAAATCCAAAGAAGGGAAAATATATAGGGAAAAACTAAATAGGCAAAAATAATTACATTTTTATTTAATTACCAAAGAGGGTATTATTATCATATTCATAAAATATTAAATTGAAGGGAAGTAATTTTCAGTAAAATCACAGTATCATAGTATTTCATTGTCTGATAAACAAAAGTTGAAAATACTAAAATACTGCATGTTGGAGTGGGCATTTGTGCTTGTGGATAAGATACCCCTTGAGATGCCCATACCCCATGTCAGAATGCCTGTTTTTAAGACCTGACTCTGCTTTTATTCTCTCTCTCGTTCTCTCTCTCTCCTTCCCTCCATCATTCATAATTACATATTTTTAATATGGGAACTCTTAATATGACTGGGGAAAAACAGAAACCTCAAACCAATACTTCTATTGTAGTTTGGGATGAAACTCTACATTCTTAGAAGTAAAAACCGCAAATTGTGGATGGAAATTGCAATAATATTTATTTAACGATGATTTGGAAATAGATTCAACACAATCAGATTCATAGAATTTTAAAATAAGATACAAATTTTATTTGTATTTTATTTATATACGTATATTATTTGTTTAGTTATCTACCTAGAAAGCTTAACTTACAAACTAGTTGAATTAAGGAGTTCGTTGTGGGAACAGCATTGTAGCATAGGGGTTTAGGCTGCTGCTTGTGAAACCAGCATCTCATGCAGGTGCTGGTTTGTAGCCCAGTTGCTCCAAATTCTGATCCAGCCCCTGCTGATGAAAAGGGGAAACCAGCAGAAGATGGATCAATGTTTGGCCTCCTGCTACACGCTCCAAATTCTGATCCAGCCCCTGCTGATGAAAAGGGAAAACCAGCAGAAGATGGATTAATGTTTGGCCTCCTGCTACAAAAGTGGGAGATCCAGAGGAAGCACCTGGCCTCAGTATGGCCCAGACTTGGCCACTGTGGCCATTTGGGGAATAAATCATCAGATGGAAGATCTCTGTCTCTCTGAATCTCCCTCTCTCTTCGTAACTCCGCCTTTCACATAAATCTTTTCTTTTTTTCTAAAAAGCGTTCATCCTGTCCGAGCATGCAACAAAGTGCTCAATTTAACAGTTTTGCTGTACCATAAATTTGATTTTAGAAGATGTATTCTAACAATTTACTGGAAATAAAGTATAATACAATGATTAAGAATGAATATGCTGGAGCCTGCTCTGTGGAGCAGTAGGTTAATCCTCCGCCTGTGGCGCCAGCATCCCATAAGGGCGCTGGTTCTAGTCCTGCTGCCCCTCTTCCAATCCAGTTCACTGCTATGGCCTGGGAAAGCAGTAGAAGATGGCCGGAGTGATTGGGCCTCTGCACCCGCATGGGAGACCTGGAAGAAGCACCTGGCTCCTGGGTTCGGATCAGCACAGCTCTGGTGGTTGCAGCCATCTAGGGAGTGAACCAACAGACGGAAGATCTTTCTCTCTGTCTCTCACTCTCTCACTGTCTATAACTCCATCTCTCAAATAAATAAATACAAATTGTCAGGGAATAGTCCGCGGCGGCATCGCTAGGCGGAGGTTTTTACTTTCGGTTTTGACTGGGGGCTTTCCAACGGGCAGGGCTCTCCGGAGGCGGAGGGATCGAGGTCGCGGTAACCAACAAGATGGCGCCAGGACCCCCGCAGTGAGTCTGCCTACCTGCCTGCTGCGTGACACCTCACCTGATTGGCCGAAGGACGCGTGTCCTTCACGTGAACAGAGACCGGATTGGTGTGCCTGATGCATGGACTCTAGCTTGCTTCTGATTGGTCACATTTTGTATATAAGCCGCGGGTATGAGGAGGAAGCTTGCTCTCTCCTCTCCTTTCCTCCTTCCTCCCTACCTCTGTCACGTCTACTTTCTCTAATAAAAAGTCTACTGAAGACCGATAAGCGCTGTTCATTCTTTTTCGCCCGAGAAACCCGTCGTCGCGGGCCCTGGGTTGAGTCTGCTGGCCAGACTCCCCGAGATGCTCACGGCAACAAATCTTAAAAAAAGAACGAATATGCTAAAGCTAGATGAAGCAAAGCTACTAATTTCAATCAGAATTATTAACTGCTGAGTGATTCACAATAGTTATTTACTCCTTAAAATTATTATGCTGTATGTATATTAATTCCCTTTGAGTCTTAAATGGTGAATAAACTTGCCTGGTGTCACACAGTTATAAGGAGGAAAAGCAAAGCTGTAATGAACATGATGAAATAGAAACTGGGGATGACACAGGTAAATATTCAGATATAGGACGGATTTTTTTCCTGTGGGAGTCTTTTTATACAAAATGAGTGTCTCGTTTATCAGAAAAATAATAAATAAAATTTGAGGTTTAAAAATAAACTTGGGAAAATATTTGCAGCTGTTACATGCATACATATTCAACAAAGAAATAACAATAACAAGCAAGCTAATTCTAATAGTAATTCAAATGCCATAAACTATTATAATAATAATTACTTTTATATATTAAATCAGCAAAAGTTGCAAACTAGTAAATACCTTTAAGAGAACAGTGAAATGAGCACTAATAGAAGCTTATTGGAATCTAAGTCATTCCATCTCTGTCTTTATTTCACATTTCTCACTAGGAGCCATGGGAAATTTGCAACGGGAAGCCCAGGAGACCAACAAAGATTGGGCAGGTCCACACCCAAAGAGCAAATAAGAGAGGCAAGCAAGGCAATTTATGACAAACCCACAGCCAACATTCTATTGAATAGGGAAAAGTTGGAAACATGCCGACTGAGATGTTACCAGACAGGGATGCCTAGTCTCACCAGTGCTATTCAATATAGTCCTAGAAGTTTTAATCAGAGACATTAGGCAAGAAAAATAAATTACAGGGATAAAAATTGGGAATGAGGAAGTCAAACTATCCCTATTTGCAGATGATATGATTCTATATATAGGGGATCCAAAAGACTCCACCAAGAGACTATTGGAACTTAAAGAAGAGTTTGGTAATGTAGCAGGAGATAAAATCAATACACAAATATCAACAGCTTTTGTATACACAGGCAATACCATGTCTGAGAAAGAACTTCTAAGATCAAACCCATTCGCAATAGTTACAAAAAAAAAAAAAAAAGTACCTTGGAATAAACTTAACCATGAATGTCAAAGATCTCTACAATGAGAATTACAAAACATTAAAGAAATAAATAGAAGCAGATTTAAAAAAGAAAAATCTTCCATGTTCAGTGATTTGAAGAATCAATATCATCAAAATGTCCATTCTTCCAAAAGCAATTTACAGATTCAATGTGATACCAATCAAAATACCATAGACATTTTTCTTAGATCTATACAAAATGATGCTGAAATTCATATGGAAACACAGGTGACCTCAAATAGCTAAAGAAACCTTATACAACAAAAACAAAGCCCAAGGCATCACAATATCATATTTCAAGACATACCTAAGGCAGTTATAATCAAAATAGCCTGGTACTGATTCAAAAGCAGACAGATAGATTAATGAAGCAAAATAGAAACACCAGAAATTAATTCAAGCTTCTACAACTAACTTATATTTGACCAACGAGCTAAAACCTGGAGCAAGAACAGTCTCTTCAACAGACAGTACTGGTAAAACTGGATTTCTACATGCAGCAGAATGAAGCAGGACCCTTATATTACACCTTAAAAATCCATTCAAAATGAGCTAAAGACCTAAATCTATGACCTAATAGCATCAAATAGAAAATGTTGGGGAAACCCTGTAAGATACTGGCACACGCAAAAGAGTTCTTGGAAAAGATCTCAGAGACACAGGCAATCAAAGCCAAAATTAACAACTGGGATTACTTCAAACTGAGAAGCTTCCATACTGCTATGGAAACACTCAGGAAAGTGAAGAGACAACTGACAGAATGTGATAAATTATTTGTAAACTATGTAACTGATAAAGAATTAATAACCAGAATATATAAAGAGATCAAGAAACTCAACAACAGCAAAACGACCAATCCACTTAAGAGATGGGCCAAAGACTTAAACAGACATTTTTTCAGAAGAGAAAATCCAAATGACTATCAGACTCATGAAAAAATGTTCAGGATCACAAGCCATCAGGGAAATGTAAATCAAAATCACAATGAGGGTTTCACCTCACCCCAGTTGAAATGGATTTCATACAGTAACAAACAAATGCTGGTGAGGATGTGGGGTAAAAGGTACCATAATCCACTGTTGGTGGGAACGTAAACTGGTAAAACCACTATGGCACACAGTTTGGAAATACCTCAACGATGAACAAAGAACTACCATATGACCCAGCCATCCCACTCCTGGGAATTTAACCAAGGAAAATGAAATCAGCGTATAAAAGAGTTATCTGCACCCACCTATTAATTGCAGCTCAATTCTCAATAGCTAAGACATGGAATCAACCTAAATGCCTGTCAACTTAGGACTGGATAAAGAAATTATGGGATATGTACTCTATGGAATATTACAAAGCAGTAAAAAATGAAATTTGGTCATTTGCAACAAAGTGGATGAATCTGGAAAACATCATACTTACTGAAATAACTAGTCCCGAAGGGACAAATATGTTCTCCCTGATCTGTGATAACTAATAGAGCACCTAAAAGGCAATATGTAGAAGTGAAATTGACACTTTGAGAAGGAATGACTTGAACAACTCATGTCTTGCCTGTTGAGGTACAGTTTTTTTTTTCTTCCTAATACTATTTGTTGAAATTCTTAACATAGAGTTCAACATATGTGTATAGAGCAAATTGAAAATAGATCCCAATAAAAAGTAAGAGTGGGAATAAGAGAGGGAGGAGGAAGCTTGTAATTTTGACGCTATATAGTTCTGCATACATTCCTACAGACTTACTTCTAAGGGTACAGTTTAAAAACTTTCATGGGACCTCTAATCCCATGAAGCTGGGTGAAAAAATGCCATCATAAGTGTTAAAGTGATCAAATTATCATATTAAGTGTTAAATTGATCATATAGATAGGATTAAATGTTAAAAGGATCATATAATAAGATCAAGTGTCTGGTAATAATAATAGTATTAAACGGGAAAGAATGTTCGTTCATGAGAAGCATATCACGTGGCAGACTCACAGGATGACAATTGTTCTAAATAGCACTCTGACCTCAGAATCAGACCTAAAGGCATTTTTGTCTGAAAAGCCCATGAGAGCATTTCAGTCATGGCAAAAAAAAACAAAACAAAACAAAAAAAGTCCTACATTTTTGATCTCTGTGAGTGAGACCCCAGTGGAAGTACGGGGCCATCAAAGAGTGTACTCTTCTTTGAAGGGAAGAGACTACTTCTACTTTGCTTATGGCCTTGTCTAAATACTGACAGAGACTGTGGACTCAAAAGGCTTCTATAGCTTTGGTAGCTCATGTCAAGAGCCTTGCGTGATCAATGACATCATACAGAGTGTTAACAGCAATAGTCACTGTGCCCTTACTCCCATGCAGTACCTCTGTCCTCAATGAGTTGTACTGTGAGAATTAACTGTAAAACTTGTTCTCAAACAGTTTGTGTGTGTGTGTGTGTGTGCACGCATGTGTGTGAAAACTGTTGAAATATTTACTTAGTATAGAATTGGTCTTCTGTGTATAAAGTTAATTGAAAATGAATCTTAATGGAGAATGGGACTGGGAATGGGAGAGAGGAGGAGGTATGGTGGGAGTTGGGGTGGGGGAGTGGATATGGAGGGAAGAATTACTATATTCCTCAAGTTGTACTTATGAAATTTGTACTCATTAAATAAATGGCTTCTTTGGGAAAAGAGAAATTAATACAGCATTTGAAAACAATTTTTATGAAATTTTAATGGCAAAACAAAATGTTACTCCTACATTTATAAATCAGTATGAAAAGATTAAAATTTTTAAAAATAGCTTTCATAGTTTATGAAATTATCATTTTATTTCCATAATTATTTTCCTGCTGCAAAATTATCCAAAATGATGGTGTATTATATCTAAAAAAAAAAAAGGAAGTGAACCTTTGAAAAACACTGATGTTCGGCACAGATTCTCTCTAGGATACAGGGTGGGGAAATAGACTTGTGTATTTAATTAGAGAGTAGGTGGTGAGGAAAAGGAAAGTTCCTTCTATAACTATATGAAAAGAAGAAAGAAAATTAGGACAATAGCCAGAGGGAAGATTAGAGTTTGAATATTTGGGAAACTTTTTAACCTAATTTGCAAAACTCATTTACAGTGTGAAGACAATCAATGAACTGCTGTGAAGCAAGGAGACATGGGGATGATCACCATTTCTGCTCAGTGCTGTGGAAAGATAAGGTTAAGGATGGAGGTCACGGACCAGCCTGCAGCAGGTAGACTTGGTAGAAGGACACAAGTTATTGTTAGCTTGACCAACCAAGCAGAAAGAGAAGCCTGCTAGAGTTGTCATTGCTATTACGATTAAAACAGATCATGACATTATTTTGCTGCAAAATACATCTATTGGCCATTAATTTTGTATTTTCAGTGTATAGTTAGGGAAAATATTTTGCTGAATCCTGATGGACAGGAAGTAAAGACACGTCACAGGTACTAAAGAAGAGAATAATTTATTGTTAGGCATTCCTAATACCAGAGGCTCAGTGAGTAGCTTTATAAAATTCATGTCAGTTGGAGAAAGGATAAAATAATCACAAAGAAAGCAAACCTTAGGACTCATTAGAAGACCTTATATGTATATCCTATATAACTTTTTTTCATCTTTGTAGAAAATGAATGCTGATAAACTACAGCATGGCTTTTGATATACTATGTGAGATTATTAATTCAGATATAACCAATAACAACACAATATATTGGCCAGAAAATATAAGATACAAGAGGCAGCCCCTAAATCCTAAACATACAATGTCTTCATCAGGATTTCATACAATATGAGCCAAGTTGATATTCAACATAGAGTGGCCATGTCCATCTTTATACATGGAGTAAACTTCATTACCATGTAACATCATTAATTTCATAAATCAGTCCCACTTTAAATTAAGAGGGAGAAAATACTGACTCATAAAGTGTCCTATCCCCAAATCAGACTTGCCCCAAGGAGATAGAAACGTGCCAGGGGATTCCAATACAATCCCATTAAGGTGGCATGTACCAATGCCATCTCACTAGTCCAAGTGATCAACTTCAGTTCACAACTGCTTATAATGAAAGGACTAAGAGTCAAAGGGATCACATAAATAAGACCAGTGTCTGCTAATACTAACTGATAGAATCAAAAAGGGAGAGAACGATCCAACATGGGAAGTGGGATACACAGCAGACTCATAGAATGGCAGATGTCCTAAATAGCACTCTGGCCTCAGAATCAGCCCTTAAGGCATTCGGATTTGGCTAAAGAGCCCATGAGAGTATTTTAGGCATGGAAAGCCAAGACACTCTGGCCAAAAAAAAAACTAAATGAAAGATCTCCATGAGTGAGATCCCAGTGGAAAGAACGGGGCCATCAAAGAATCAAAGAAGGAGGTACCTTTCTCTGAAGGGAGGAGAGAACTTCCACTTTGACTATGACCCTTTTGGAATAAGATCGAAGTCAGCGAACCCAAAAGGCTTCCATAGCCTTGGCAACTCATGACTAGAGCCTAGGGAGATTACTGATGCCATAAACAAGAGTGTCAAATTGTTAAGTCAACAACAGGAGTCACTGTGTACTTACTTCTCATGTGGGATCTGTCCTTATTGTGTTGTCCAATGCGCAGTAATGCTATAACTAGTACTGAAACAGTATTTTTACACTTTATGTTTCTGTGTGGGTGCAAACTGATGAAATCTTTACTTAATATATACTGAATCGATCTTCTGTATATAAAGATAATTGATGTGAATGGAATGGGAGAGGGAGCGGGAGATGGGAGGGGTGCGAGTGGGAGGGAAATTATGGGGGGGGGAAGCCAATGTAATCCATAAGCTGTACTGTGAAAATTTATATTTACTAAATAAAAATAAATAAGTAAACAAATAAAATCTTTAAAAAAAGGAAAAAAAAATAAAGAGTCCTATCCCTACTGAAGGGATGAGACACACAATAGCACTTCTTTTGTGTATTTGAGGAAGGAGTATTTTTTGGTAACAGTTTCAGCAATGTCTGAAATATGATCAAGAGTGAGATAAGGAAACAAGAAATCAAACCAGCAAGTTCTTGGATATCTGTGTTTTTCATGGAAGCAACCCAAATGTCTATCAATGAGCAACAACTGCATAAATCAGAAGATAGCCAAATCTAGAAGATTTTTCATGGATTAAAGTTTTGTGTGTTGGCTAGGAAGAATCTTCAAGGTACATTATTTAGTGAATAAAGCATCAGACAACTTGCACTAATTCCATTTATTTAGACTTTCACTAAAACATTTGTGTATGAATGAATGTAGAAATGTCTTTGAAGAATTAGACCAACACTTACAATTAACTACCTCTTTGTGCTAAAGCCTGATGGTGGATATGGCAATGTAGTCAAAATATAATTTTGTATAGCTTGACATTTTTACAGTGAACATGGGTAATAAAAATTTTAAAATTGGCACTGAATATTCTTTTAAAAGTCTCTACAGAACTTCTGTCAAAGGTTAAGAAAACTCAAAAGGTTCTCATACTTAGAAGTCCAAATAAAGATAATAGGTGATTATATATTTTCAAGGCAGTTTTATACCAGAGGTGGCTGTGGACTTGTTGACACAAGTACAAGGAAAATTATTATTTAAAAGATGAGCATTAGGGAACTATGACTGAAGAGGGAGGTTGTTACAATAAGGAACTTCGGTGTAAATGCACTATATTTATCTTCCCTGGCTTTGTACATTATAGGAACATTGTATTCAAGTCATGAACAGCTCAATTCCACAATCAAAATACAACAAAAATGTTTGTCCTATTGGATTCCTTATCACTGCCACAAGCATTATTTGCATTAATCTGTTCCAAAATGGTATTTCACCTACAGTGACATAAACCCACACAACTCCTTTGAATTTTGTTAAAAACAAGTATTTTCAGATCTAACATTTTTTCTTAATGTGGATAACTAGAAAAATTATATGTGGTTGGGTCTCTAAGATGAAAGCAGCTGGGCAAAGGAGTGGGCTTGGCTCATGGCTGAGTTGTGCTTTCTTAGAGATCAAGTGTGACATTGAAATTACTAAACTAGAAATCAGAAATTTTCACAGAACAATGTGATGTTCCAATAAGCCTGTCTTTATAAAGTCCTTGCCACTTAATGTTTACTCTAGTTTCTTTCACTTCCAAATTTTTAAAATAAATAGCCTGTATCAGTATTTTTTTTAACTTTTATTTAATGAATATAAATTTCCAAAGTACAGCTTATGGATTACAATGGCTTCCCCCCCATAACGTCCCTCCCACCCGCAACCCTCCCCTTTCCCACTCCCTCTCCCATTCCATTCACATCAAGATTTATTTTCGATTCTCTTTATCTGTATCAGTATTTTTAAAATAAATGATCTGTATCAGAGAGAATTATTTTATCATGTTCTGAACAGCAGTAACCTGTTGCAGGTGTATTTGTATTGGACTACTAGTTCCTTTATGTTTAAGTCTGATATCTGCAACAAAAAATGCACACATCTTGAAGAAAATAAACACGTGTTGGTTAGGAAAAAATGTTTTGGAAATTAATCATTAAATTTGTAATTTTCCATTCTTAAAGAAATCCGTGGTCAGAATTTTCATGCTGGGTTCTCATGCAGAGAGATCACTGGCATTTCTTGATTTTAAGTACTAAGATATTTAGAGGTTGTTTTTGAATATCTTGAAACTGTTTAATTTGGGCCTATTATCTGTTATGTATTGTCATCATTTATGATTGACTCTTACTTACAAAGTTGCTTGCAGTCTCCCAAAATATCTTATCTTTTTTTCACAAAAGCTTTCCTTTATGGTTTCATCACTATGCTTAGTGCTAATGAACTCAAAGCAGAAGTGTATATTATGGGCTGCTAGTTTCGTTAGAGTTGCATTCAAGATTAAATTATATGTCATAAGTTTTAGGAAGAATAACAATTTAAATATTCTATATATTTATCATTCATACTTTTCAGAACATGCAGGTTGGTATTTGTTTTTGTATTCGATTTTCTGAAAATTTTCAACCAAAAAAATTGCAATCAGGTGCAACCTGTTATTAATCAATTTTAAAATGATGTCCAAAGTATACACTGTAATGTGACATCAGACACTTTTAATTCCATCATGCTGAATTAAAGTAGAAAGTGCTAATTCTAAGATCATTAGGCAGAGATTTTATTCAGTTTGTCATTCAAATGTAAAAAGATTTGTATAATTATATTTGTCTAAATGCCCTTTTTCATTTTATAGCACATAATACAGTTCATCCTTCCAAGGCAATATTTGAATAGGTTGTTGACTTTTCCATCACCAATTTTCAAGTTTCTACAACCAATTATATTTTCACATTGAAATCCACACTAACAGAATCTTGTCAAGTTTTTCTTAAAATCTTACTTTATATATATTTGGGACTTTAAAAAAATTTTCATGTTATAGCAGTGAGAGGACAATGGGCAATATTTTTGATTAGTTATTCATATTAAAAAAAAACACACACAATGTCCCATCTACTGAAGGGAGGACATGCTGTCTCTTGCTTAATGAGAGAAAAGTTAAAATCATTTGACATAACCATATGTTAACAATGATTTCCTACACAGGAAAAGAAAACAGTATTATTACAGATGGTTTGATTTAATGTCCTACAAAGGTCACATAGAACAAACCCTTTATTATTAGTACCATTTTGGGTGAAATAATAGATACAATATTTTTTTTTTGACAGGCAGAGTGGACAGTGAGAGAGAGAGACAGAGAGAAAGGTCTTCCTTTGCCATTGGTTCACCCTCCAATGGCCGCCGCGGCCGGCGCACCGCGCTGATCCGGTGGCAGGATCCAGGTGCTTTTTCCTGGTCTCCCATGGGGTGCAGGGCCCAAGCACCTGGGCCATCCTCCACTGCACTCCCGGGCCACAGCAGAGAGCTGGCCTGGAAGAGGGGCAACCGGGACAGAATCCGGCGCCCCGACCGGGACTAGAACCCGGTGTGCCGGTGCCGCTAGGCGGAGGATTAGCCTAGTGAGCCGCGGCACCGGCCTACAATATTTAGCAAACAAATAGTTGAACATCTATAGCTATATGTGACACTATGAATTAGAAAGTATTAATAATGACAAATTACTCAAATACTCCTTTCAGAACATAGATAAGAAAATATATGATACAAAACTGTAGACTCCATATAGACTAAGATGCAGTTATTAAAAACCTAAACAAGTTTGTACTGAGTGGTTCACATCTTAATCATGTGCATTTTATTACAGTTAACAGAAATTTATATATATATATATATATATGTATGACCTTTATTACAGCTAATAAATACATTGATATTTAATATTGCAAATACTTTACCATTTCTTCCATTTAAATTGTAGAAACATTTTCCAGCAAAGCAAGCATTCTTTGCTATTCTTTGAAAGACGAAAACTTAACCCTATCATTCTAACCCCACAACATTGTTTAGCTTCTTGGGTCTTTTATGCCAACTTTTAAATTTTTTTAAGTTATGTAAGTTTCACATATTTCATTTATACATATTTAAGAACCTACTGGCACTTCGCTCTATACCTCCACTCTTGCCCACTAGGATTCCCACTCACTTTTCACAATGATTTATTTTCGGTTTACTTAATGATCATATAGTTAACCCTCCTCTAAGTAAAACAGTTCAACAACTAGTATGAAGAGGAAAAAAAAAATAAAAAATAAAACACTGTTCCTCAATGGAAGACACAAGGGCTATAAACTATAAATCATCTATTCTCGAAATGTCTATTTCACTCCAATACATAACATTTCAGGTACTCTATTAGTTACCTTGGATCAAGGAAAACATATGGTATCTTTTTGGGACTGGCTTATTTCATTAAGTATAATGGTTTCCAGTTTTAACCATCTTGTTGCAAAAGACAGGATTTTTTTTTACAGCTGAGTAGTACTCCATAGTGTATATATACCATAATTTCTTTATCCAGTCAACAGTTGATGGGCATCTGGGTGGTTCTATATCTTAGCTATTGTGTTTATGCCAATTTTTCCCCTTATGCATAAACATACATAATTTTGTTTTCTGATTTTCTGTTCATTTGTAAGAATTTTCTACTATGCTGTGTGGTATATGTAACTATTTTAAAGATTTCTTATCTTACATTTTAATGAATGAATCTCTTTTCCTATTTTTTGGCATTTTAAGTTACTATTAAAATTGTACAATGATATCACAAGTAATGATAAAGAATACATTTTCATTCTTTCTTCCTTCATTTACTTAGCTTAGTAAGCAATGTATAAGGTGGCTCCCTTTAACCTCCATCTGACATTCAATCCCTATGTAATTCCCTGGATGTAGTGCCAGAGTTTTGTGAATTTGACTTATTTCTCCAAATGAGTATGGCAGAGATGATGGTATGTGACTTCCAGACTGTGGCTATAAAAAGACTGCAGATTCTTCTCTCTAGTATTCTCTTGCACTTTCTCTTGGATTTCTTGCTCTGGAGGAAGCCAGTTACCATGTTGTGCCAGTTACTTTCCTATGTTACAAGGAAAGTAGGTCTGCAAATAACCACATGAATGAGCCTGAAGGCAGGCCCCTTAAACATGGGCTACTACTAGCTATTTTCAGATGGGGCCATAGTCTGGTCAATGGTAACCTCACACACTTAGCTAAAGGAGAAGCCATATTCCAGACTCATAGGAATGATGAATACTTTTTTATTATTTTAAACTGATGCATTTTTAAATAATTTGTTTTCCAAACATAGATAACTAAAACAGACTTGTGGAATAGATGCATACTTCATGGTGAGAACAATAGTCCAATGCACATGGGATAACAGTATGCCTTTTACTAAGAAATTAGTTCCTTGTTGAGAAGTATTTATTGGAATATCACACTAGTGGATCAGGTATTACATAAATACATAGACTATAATATTGAAAGAAGCATCATGTGGAGGGAAGGCAAATTCATATGCAGTTAGTCCAGACACCCTCAACTTATAATGGAATAGTAATACAGCTTCACCGGCCGGCACCACGGCTCACTAGGCTAATCCTCTGACTAGCGGCGCCGGCACACCGGGTTCTAGTCCCGGTCAGGGCGCTGGATTCTGTCCCGGTTGCCCCTCTTCCAGGCCAGCTCTCTGCTGTGGCCCGGGAGTGCAGTGGAGGATGGCCCAGGTGCTTGGGCCCTGCACCCCATGGGAGAGCAGGAGAGGCACCTGGCTCCTGCCATCGGATCAGCGTGGTGCGCCGGCCGCGGCGGCCATTGGAGGGTGAACCAACGGCAAAGGAAGACCTTTCTCTCTCTCTCTCTCACTGTCCACTCTGCCTGTCAAAAAAAAAAAAAAAAAAAAAAAAAAAAAAAAAAAAAAGAAATACAGCTTCACATGACTACAGCCAACATGGATATATAATCTTCATCTTATCCTCTAGGTGACCCTGTAGATTAAACCAAGACTTATGGGGTAAACAAAATTGTTAAGATAACCTAATGGGGGCCAGCATTGTTGTGAAAAGGGAAAGCTACAGTCTGCAATGCCAGCATCCCCTATGGGCAGTTGTTCAAGTCCCAACTGCTCCACTTCTGATCCAGCTCCTTGCTAATGGCCTGGGAAAAGCAGCAGCAGATGTCCCAAGTGTTTGGGCCCCTGCCACTCATGTGGGAGACCAGGATGAAGGTTCTGCTCCTGCTTTGGCCTGGCCATTGTGGGCAACTGCAGAGTTAACCAGCAGATGGAAAACCTTTCTCTGTCTCTCCCTCTCTATAACTCTGACTTTCAAAATAATTAAAAAAAAAAAAAAGATAACCTGATGCTCTTATGTGATTCCTAGAATGTCTCTCATCTGTTGTCCAGAATGTTAGAATTTCTAGAAAATCCAGGTGCATTCCAGTTGTTAGTCACAAGCTCCATCTTTACTTGTAAAATCCTTCTATCGTACCTAATGGTACAGACTGTCTTCTGGCTACTAAAGATCACACTTTTGTTCACAAGTCCCTAATTAAACTCTGTAATCCTGGATTTATCTACCTCTTCCCTTTATTTAATGGCCCCTTATGTCTGCAGCAGCAGTTCTTTTATACTGGATTTTCCCAAAACAGATGGTTTGATTTATGATTTTGCAACTTTACAATGGTGTGAGCTATATGCATTCAATAGAAACCACACTTTGAACTTCGAATTTTCTTCTGTCTCTGAACATCAGAGCTTCAGGTACTCTAGCCCTTGGGCTCCTCAGCTTTTATCAGCAGCCTCCAAATCCTCAGTCCGCAGGACGCAGTATGAATTACAACATGACTTTCCTCATTCTCAAGTTAACCAACGTACACTTTGGACTTTTTAGCCTCCATATAATCACATGAGACAGTTCCTATAGTGAACCACATCTTACATCACTCTATATGCAATCATCCTATTCCTATCTCTCTGGAGAATCATGATCAATAGAAATGTATTTCTCTACATATCTTGTATTAGGAAAATTAAATCTAAAGTACTGTTTCACAATAAAATTATTTTCATCTCTTCTTTCTGAATTTTTCCCCAGTATTCAATTATCTTCTCACCAGTTAAACACACAGCAGATTGTGATCAATTGGTTGTCTTTTCACTGCGTCTTAGCATTGGCAAAGCATGGCTGAGATTAAAGTCTTAGGATCACTCTTGTAACTCCTAGTAGAGTTACCTAGAATGGTTGTTGGGTGTGGCCAGGAGGCCAAGAGATTCACTGATTTTTAAATATAGGAATAAGGATTTTATGTCTGTTTAAAATTAGAGGCATAATTTAAAATTATGTCTGTTTAAAATTAGATTCCATGAATCATGTGCTAGAAGTAAGCTTCTCTAGCATAAGTTATGTCAGGCGTGGCAACAGAAAAATAATGTCTGGCACAACAAACAGGCATTTTCACCTTTGATGATTAGATGATTACTCTGGTTCAGGAAATGACTTTGAATATTACTTTTCTTAAATTTCCTACTGAAACATCAAATTTTCAACTCCAATTTCCATTCTGATTCCCCTTATTTATTTTCTTCTTTCCTCTCACACCTTCTGCTTCCTAAGCAAGAACAGGATTGTGTCAGTGAAACATTCAAATCTACAAGATTTTACCTTTTTAAGTACACTTAATTATGGCAGAAAGGTTGCAGTTTGGAGAAGTTATAGTCAGTTAAAAGCAGAACTGGTTCTTGATGAAAGTAAAATTATTCTCAGTGTGTTCTGCTTCTTCCATAACTTTAAAATTGCCACTTTTGAAAGATTTTACCTTAATTATTTTTCTCATTTCTTTTCCTCCATAGCAGCTGAGAACAATCCTAGGCTGAGAGGAGAAGGAAGAGAAATTCTTACATCCCTTCCTGACAATTTCTGAATATGGTCCCAATGTTATTTGGATTTTTCATCTGGTCTTCACTCTCCATAGTATGCACTAGGACATAGAGGACATTTAGAAATCATCTTAAATTCTCCAACTACTTTACATATTTATTCAAAAACCTACATGATCATTACTCATCAGGTCAACAAGATCTAAGAGAAACATAGCTTTCAAGCATTATTTGTAAGTGAATCTCTATCCTTCTCTTGTTCATAATTAAGTTATATGGTCCTCTTAAATGAACCTATCAGTTTCATTAATCTTTTAAGTCCACAAAAAGCCTTTGCTAACCTTGTTTTGGCTCCTTGTCCTTATATCAGAATTTTAAGTTCCCCATGTGAAATTGTTACCTATAAAAAGAAATACCACTGCCATTTGTTTTAACTTTGTTTCATATTTTTAATAAAATATCATTACTTTTGCTTATAAATATTACTTTCATTCTTTACTATTTTTTACTGCTGATCAGTTTTCTTAAAAAATTTTCCTTCAATAATATTCACACTGGGGACTGGTATTGTGTTGCAGTATGTTATGCTGCCATAATGCTGACACTCATATTAAAGATTAAAGTTTTATACATATTAAAATTCAAGTTTCCATTTCTCTACTTTCAATCCAGCTTACTGATAATGGGCCTGAGAAAGCAGCAGAGGATGGCCCAAGTACTTGGGCTCCTGACATTTACATGCAAAACCCAGATTTTCTGGCTTCTGGCTTCAGCGCAGTCCAAGCCTTGGCTATTCCAACAATTTGGGGACAAATCAGTGCATGAGACTCACTCACTCTCTCTCTCTCTCTCTCTCTCTCTCTCTTTCAAATTAGTTAATTAATTGATCTTTAAATTAAAAAAAAAGAAAAAGATAATGCACACCTAAGATCACTCATGAGAAAAATGACATCATGTGAATTCCCAGTCTACTTCTAGTTATTCAGATTTCACTGATACCCTCTGGTTCTTTATATTTTTGCATTTTAAAAAGTTAATTTGTGATTTTAACCATCAGGAATCACTAGGGAAAATAAATATCTGAACCATTGGTACACCGTAATTTCTGTCCCCAGTATCAAAATTTGAGAATACAGGACAGTGTTTAGATACTCATATTCTTTTTTGGACAGGCAGAGTTACACAGTGAGAGAGAGAGAGAGAGACAAAGTTATTCCTTCCTTCCGTTGGTTCACCCCCTAACTGGCTGCTACGGCCCGCGCACTGCGCCGATCAGAATCCAGGAGCCAGGTGCCTCCTCCTGGTCTCCCATATGGGTGCAGGGTGCAAGCACTTGGGCCATCCTCCACAGTACTCCCGGTCCACAGCAGAGAGCTGGACTAGAAGAGGAGTAACAGAGACAGAATCCGGCACCCCAACCTGGACTAGAACCTGGGGTGCCGGCGCCACAGGCGAAGGATTAGCCTAGTGAGCTGCAGCACTTGCCATAGATACTCATATTCTAAGACACACAGTATTTTCACATAAGACAGCTTCAGTTTATTCCTACGGAATCAGAACATATAACAAATACTCTTCCCTTCGCATTGGGCACACAACAGATCCATGAATAAAGCATGAGTAATTTTGTTCAACTCCACTCTTCTTGGTGTGTAGCTAGAACCCCAGATCCCAAAGAGAACCTCTTAAATATCACAAACATTCGCAAAATTCTGAACACTAAATACACATTCCTCAAGACTTGCAAAAATAAAACAAAGAAAAATTGTTTTTGTCTTTTGTGCTTATGTAATTTAAATAACTTTCCATTAACCCCTTTAACCATGAGATCTTGATTTTGACTCTAGCAAGAGGGTTTTTTGTTTGTTTGTTTTTCCAACTAGGATTGTTTTCAACAACCTAAAACATGCAGTTAGTGAGGGACTACCAGCTGTAATGAGATCTTGTCTGATTACATACACAGATGAAAAATATTTTAATTCACATAGCAAGTGGATTAATAATTATTTGAAGTAACAAATTAAGCTTGTATCTTAACTCATGTTTTGAAGAGAAATGTTTATACCAAAATTACTAGGGCACACTACATGTTCCTTAGATCAGAATGAGATCATGTTTTGATGGAGCTATCTAAATAATTACTTTATCTGCATTTCACAGGCCATTAATGCATTTTTTTTAATTTTCACCAATCTATCTGTGGATCCAACACAAGTTAGTAAGGTAATTATCTACTTTCTAATATACCCTTTTGGGCCAGGGAGGAAGATAAAGGAAACACTAGCAGACTTGTATGGACTCTATGCTATAATTTTCACCACTTGGGAGTCATCTTTTACTTTCTCAAATTTTCTACCTAAATAGGGGCAGTCTAGGAACAAGTTAACGACATTAACTCTAATTCACACAGTACAGGAATCTTTCTTCAGAACAGACATTCTGTAGGTTCAACAAACATACCAGCACAATCTTCCATGGCTCACACACTATATATCCTGCATTTATGTTCCAGGTTGTCATTGGAAATGTTAAAACAAAGGCTCACTCTGCTTAATGAACAACATTAGTCAGGAAGCACTGTGTTCATACATGGGGATGTTTTCTTATCTAATTACATAAACACTACCCGCCAAGCATTGGGTCATGGGCTAATTGTGTTTAATTGAGTGGGAAGATGAAAGAATTAGAAAAGGATTTTAAAGAAAAGTTATTTCATAGCATTATGAATAAGGCTGCCAACAATTTGAGAACAATTTTGGAAGGACTGCTTTTTACCTTTGAAAGTAACTATATTGTTAGAAACACATTAAAATAATTCATGTCATCTATATGCATATTATACACATTTAGTAAATTTTATGCTTTTCAAATTGACTTCTGCAATTATCCATTTGGATATGAGACAAAAATCTTGGATAAAGGTATATATATATATGTATTATATATATATATATATATATATATATATCTGAATTGAGTTAGAATTAGGGTTAGACTCTTTAAAATTCAACTTTATATCCCAGGCCCATGATATTTATAAAGACTACAAATAAAAATTACACAGATGGAATTTTTTAAGCACAAAGAATTTATTTTTTTAAATATAAATTTGGAAACAAATTAGCATTCATTAAACTCATACTCTTGAGATCAAACCTCCCAAGTTCATATTAGAATATTTCCTAGAGTACATCTTTCATTTTTTACTTTCTTTTCTTCTTTTTACCCTTTCCTTCTTTGTCCTTTATTTTTAAAATGTTCTTAGCAGTGGAATAGGAAGAATGATATTGGAAAAAAGGGCTGCTTGTCCTGGCCTTATCAGCATATATGCACTCCCATTTTAAATGCCAAAGAAAAATACCGACTTCCACATATCTAACTCTTTATATTTAACTTTAAAAATTTATGTCTTAGACAATGTCTTTTAAACATCTACAAATGTTACACCATAAATTTCATTCCTACTGAAATAAAATTTTATTAAAAGTATCACTCTCTGATTACTTAAATAATGGAAGCAGTTCAACAGGTCAACTGCTTTATTTTATTCATACAATGTAAGTAAACACTTATCTTTCTAAGAGATAAATTGACCCTTATTTATGATGTGTTTCTAAGCAAGATCCTTTCTTTCTATCATAAACTGTCAATCTGAGAACTATAAATTTTATTTTGTTTTGTTTTCTGTGTGGTAATGATAAACGTTATTGAAATTCTAGTAAATAACCTTGAACAAAAAATTCCAAATGCATTTAAATGACCAAAGAGCCCAAAGAACAAATCTGAGGCATGCATTAAAGGAGCAGTTAATAAGGAAATCTTCTTTTATACGAGGTAGCTGATTGAAAGTAAGAGAGGCTGACTTAAGGCTTTCTACAGTTTAAAGTTAAGCAATTTTTTTTGCCCTTAAGTACTACCCAACCTGTGTCTTTCAACTAATATTAGTTTCTTTTGTTATAATTTTTTTTGGAGTACATAGCTTGCCAATCTATCTGTTTACATTTTCCTAAGTCCTCTTTGTCAAAATATACTGATTTAACAACAAAAATCTCTCTATAAAAACTTCTCTCTAATAGATGCATACTGTTTGACCAGATGTTGGTAAGCACCCAACAAATACTTATCACATACACAGCATATGTCTTGCACACTGACAGGCTTAAGAAATACAAGACATGCATGATCTCTGTTCATTATTTTTTTGCATTTCTTTTTTTAACTTTTATTTAATGAATATAAATTTCTGAAGTACAGCTTATGAATTACAATGGCTTTTTCTCCCCATAACTTCCCTCCCACCCATGACCCTCCTCTCTCCCACTCCCTCTCCCCTTCCATTCACATCAAGATTTTCAATTATCTTTATATACAGAAGATCAATTCAGTATATATTTAGGAAAGATTTCAATAGTTTGCACCCACACGGTGTACACAGAAACACAAAGTGTAAAATACTGTTTGAGTACTAGTTATAGCATTAAATCACAATGTACAGCACATTTAGGACAGAGATCCTACATGAGGAGTAAGTGCACAATGACTCCTGTTGTTGACTTAACAAACTGACACTCTTATTTATGGCATCAGTAATCACCCTAGGCTCTTGTCATGAGTTGCCAAGGCTATGGAAGCCTTTTGAGTTCACCGACTCTGATCATATTTAGACAAGGCCATGGTCAAAGTGGAAGTTCTCTCCTCCCTTCAGAGAAAGGTACCTCCTTCTTTGATGACCTGTTCTTTCCACTGGGATCTCACTCGCGGAGATTTTTCATATAGGTTTTTGTTTTGTTTTGTTTTTGTTTTTGTTTTTGTTTCTGTTTCTGTTTTTGCCAGAGTGTCTTGGCTTTCTATGCCTAAAATACTCTCATGGGCTCTTCAGCCAGATCTGAATGCCTTAAGGGCTGATTCTGAGGCCAGAGTGCTGTTTAGGACAACTGCCATTCTGTGAGTCTGCTGTGTACCTGTCGAAGTGAAATGGACACTTTGAGAAACAGTGACTTGATCAGCCCTTGCCCTGACTGTTGATGAACAACTTAATACATTATCCCTTTTAGTATTTTTTTTGTTCTACTTAATACTATTGGTTGAACTCTGTGATTAATACACAATTATTCTTAAGTGTTGAAATTTAACTGGAAAGTGATCCCTGTTAAATATAAGAGTGGGAATAAGAGAGGGAAAAGATGTACAATTTGGGACATGCTCAATCGGACTTGCCCCAAATCATAGAGTTAGAATGTGCCAGGGGATTCCAATTCAGTCCCATCAAGGTGGCATGTACCAATGCCATCTCACTAGTCCAAGTGATCAATTTCTGTTCACAATTGATTATAATGATAGGTGTAAGAGTCAAAGGGGTCACATAAACAAGACTAGTGTCTGCTAATACTAAGTGATAGAATAAAAAAGGGAGAGAGCAGTATCTCTGTTCTTAAGGAGTTTACAATCCAATGAAAGTGTCTGATGGAAATAAACAAACAAATGAGTACTAATTATGATCTGTAGCATAAATGAAAAAAATTGATTGTGGAGTTGGATAATAATAGTAGTGATTTGCATAATTTACATAAGTGGCTCAAGGAAGACCGCTCTCAGGAGTGGCACTTAGAGACCCGAGTAATGACAAAATTCTGGGCAGGAAGGATGGAAGGGGACAGTAGAAAAGGAAAAAGATTTTGGACAGGAACAGATTTATCCCATTTTGGGAAATCCAAGACCTCCATGTTGTCATGGTTCGGTAGTTTCGATCTTATTCCCAACAAAAAGCTACTGGAGAGCTTTAAACTGGAGAAAAAACATGTTCCAATTTATGTTTTAGGAATGTCACTTGGTGGCTGAATGGAAGAGTAACTGCCATAAGGCTAAATAGTTTAACAATTCTCCCAAGCTGCACTTTATTCAGCAGTCACTAGCTTCTTGTGGTTATCTTATTGTTTTATATTTTTAGAGGTTTATTTATTTGAAAGGGTTACAGAGAAGTAGATGCAAAGTGGGGAAAGAGAGATAAAGGGAGAGATAAAGGGGGGGGGGAGAGAGAGAGAGCGAGCGAGCAGAAGAGGAGAGAAATCTTTCATCCACTGGATCACTCCCCAAATGGCTGCAAAGGCCAGGGCTGGATCCATCAGAAGCCAGGAGCCAAGAGATTCTTCAGGGACTCCCATGTGGGTGCAGGGGCCCAAGGACTTGGGCCTTCTTCCACTGCTTTCCCAGGCACATTAGCAGGGAGCTGGATTGGAAGGGGAGCAGCCAAGCCTCAAAGGAGCACCCATATGGAATGGTGACACTGCAGGAGACAGCTTTGCCTGCTATTCAGCAGTGCTGCCTCCCTGCTTGTGGTTAAATTTGAAAGTAAACAAAATTGAAAATCCAGCTCAATACTCACAGGTGTCTTTTGACCACAATGCTGAACAGCACAGCTGGAGGACATGTTCATCAGGATGGGGCACTTTTTCCCCAGCTGTGCTGCTTGAACATCACCCATGTCTTCCTGACCTCTATTCTCCAGCTCCTCTGCCTTTCTGCAGGATTGCCAGGTGTCAGGTCACTCTTATCTTCCTCAAAACTCCTCATTTACCTGAGTCTTCCACTTCAAGCCTCCTTCTCCTTCAGTGCCTCCCTCTTCTCTTCCCCGACTTCAGAAACAGCTATTCAGCAGCCTGCTGTACAACTGCATGGAGCCATTATGATAGCCAATTTAATTCAGGATACACATTAGTGTTTTCTTTTCTCCATGAACCATTGACATCCTAACCCATATGATTTTACTGATGGCTCTACCAATCTGTTAGTCACCAGCTTGAAGTTATCTGATCACCTCTTACTCAGTCATTCAGTAAGTTGTTTCATCATACATAAATCTACCACTATAATATCTTTTATACACTGTTCACTGCCAATATGGCCCTGTTAATTCTTGCATAAGCTATTGTGATATCCTTGATAAAATTGATTCTAAAATAGTATTGGTTGTGGGGAGCAATCCGGACTGGACTAGGTTACTGGAATTGGGACTTGTTCTGTGCATCTGCTCTCCCACAATATGGCGCTGGGAGAGAAGAAAACAGCTTCTACGCAGCTGCTTCCAGTTCAGCCAATAAACTGTAAGACCTGCTCCTGATTGGAGGAGAGCAGCGTACTCGGCGTGTGGGCAGCCAAGTTGGGATTGGCGGAGGAGGACTATGGGGGAGGAGAGAGACGGCATGCACCAGGAACATCTAAGGGGAACACCTGTGCAGCCCCCGAGAGAGCCGGCCAGCGGTGTGCCGCTCCCCCGTGGAAGTGGGGAATGTGGTAGGGGGAACCGCCCTTCCACGGAGGTGGAAGGGTCGGTAGCCAACCCGGGAAGAACCAGCAGCAAACCCGGGGAGGGCCGAGCAGACAAAAGAACAACGCAGGGTTCTATGTCGTTCCTCCACGAAGAGGGGGAGCGACATTGGTGTGTTTGTCCTCTTAAAATTTCAAGGTCCTAAAAGATACACATTGCTTTCCTAGTATTTCTATAAAAATGTTCTAGGAACCCATGTCATGTTTTTCTAACCTCAAATCTCCTTGGGCCCTCATTTCTCTACGTGCTAAATGTCTCACTTTCACTTATGTCTGTTAAAACCCTCTTTACATTTATCATCTAAATGCTATTTCCTTCATGAAATCGTACTTTAAAAAGTTGATATTCTCATTCATTAATTCGTATTGCATTTTAAAAAATCTCTTGATGTCATTTTGTCTTATTTATTTATTTTGAGCTTATAATTTTATACCTTGGAGTACAGAGTTTATTAATGTCTTTTACCAAGTAATGTTCAGAACAAGAATAGCATATGCTTTATAGCATTTAGAATATTTATTAAATTACATGTATATATCTATATGTGTGTGTGTCCCAAAAGTCATTAAAAGTTTTTGTGATGAAATGTCCTGCCTTGATTTATATAGGCAACAAAGTCTAATGCTCTTGCAAAGATTGCTCAAATGCAGCTATAACAATATTTCCTTAAAAAACTTTAGGTGTCAGAACTGAAGTCTTCAGTCACTTTGATGTCACTCAGATGGACAGTTCTTACCTGTGGAAAGAAGCAAAAAATGTTCTGTTTTTTTCAAGGTGAAAATATTTGCTAAGGATAAATTAAGCATCATGTGTGAAATTTTCAAGTGACTGTACTTACCTGCTAGTTAACTTCTGCCAAGATTTCAGTTCTCAGATTCTTTTCTGCAAGATGAATGTCTGAGAACATAAAAGTCATGATTTGCTTTTGGATACTGGGTATAGTTCTCTCGATGTGTGGCAAACAAAATGAAGAACAGATAAGCCGATTTCTTGATGAAACTAGTGCTTTCTTATGTCGTTAGGATTTTATTGAATAAGAGATTTCAAGAAGAAAATACTTTCATCCTTTCTGTATATCAGGTGCACAGAAAATATCATTGAAGTTTTACTACTTGCATAGAATTTTGGAGAAATCACTTCAAGTATTTTGAATTCATAATTAGTTGATGGCCACGTATAAAATTTTACAGCAGCTGTTGTAAAAATAGCTGTTACTATTTCTATCACTGTACATCTATGTACCTAAAATACATACATAGTTAGAAAGGAATGTGGCAGTTATACTCCATAGTTTTGGATTAATCTTTATGTGCTGCTGACAAGCCTCATGCTTGGTGGTCTGCTGATCTTTTAGATTTAAGTGATATTTATTTGGTATTAGACTGGAGCAACAAATAGGACACAGTTTAAAATATGGATATCATATAACTGGTTCCATTAGGTATCACTGTATAGCTTCAAGGACTCAGATTGATTAGCCATGAATACAATTCAGGAAGCAAATGTACATATATTATAGTATTTTTTGAAAGATTTATTTATTTGAAAGGCAGAGATAGAGAGATATAGAGGTCTACCATCCTCTAGTTCATTTCCCAAATGTGTACAATGACCAAGGCTGGACCAGGACAAAGCCAGGAGCCAGGAGCCAGGAGCCAGGAGCCAAGATCTTCTTCTGGGTCTCCCATGTGCATGCAGGGGCCAAGCAGCACACTGCTGCTTTTCCAGGTACATTAACAGGGAGATGGATTGGAGCAGAACTTAAACCACTGCCCATATGAGATGCCTGCTCTGCAGGTGGTGGCTTTACCCACTACGCCACAATGCCCCTAAAATATTATTTTTAAGTTATAAATTGAATCATGAAAAAAGCAAAATACTGAGCTAAAATGAAGTCTGATTTCCAATATTTAAATAAGCAGACCAATTAGTTTAGTTATTCTTCCAGGGCATTAGTAACACCACTAAAACAGTTTTGTTAAAATTTACACATTTTTTTTTCTACTATCCTATCGACCCCAATAGATCCAATCTTTCCTCTGACATTCACCTCTACCAGCTTTTTGTCTTTCTACTACTGAAAGTTATTTCCAGTACTGAAAGGACTTAACAAAAAGCACTATGCCTGAAAACAGTAATGTTAATAAACATAAATTTTATGTTTCTTACTTTCTATACAAGTAAGGCAATTAATAGAGTTGGATTTTTAATTTGAAAAAAATTAAGAAAATTAGAAATAGACTTGAAAATAATCCTTGAATATGCTAACAGCAAAGTACACTTCTGTGGGGAGCAGCTCGGACTAGACTAAGTTACTGGAATTAAGACTTATTCTATGCATCTGCTCTCCTCTGTGGGGAGCAGCTCGGACTAGACTAAGTTACTGGAATTAAGACTTATTCTATGCATCTGCTCTCCTACAATATGGCGCTGGGAGAGGAGAAAACAGCTTCTACCCAGCTGCCTCCAGTTCAACCAATAAACTGTAGGACTTGCTCCTGATTGGAGAGCAGCGTACTCGGCGTGTGGGCAGCCGAGTTAGGATTGGCGGAGGAGGACTATAAAGGAGGAGAGAGACGGCATGCACCAGGAACATCTATGGGGAACATCTAGCTGAAGGAACACCTGTGCAGCCCCCGAGAAAAGCCGGCCGGCGGTGTGCCGCTCCCCTGCGGAAGTGGGGAATGCGGCCAGGGGGAACTGCCCTTCCACGGAGGTGGAAGGGATAGTAGCCAACCCGGGAAGAACCAGCAGCAAACCCGGGGAGGGCCGAGCAGACGAAAGAACAGCGCAGGGTCCTGTGTCGTTCCTCCACGAAGAGGGGGAGCGACATAATGGTGCCGTGACTCGGATATGAAGCCTAGGCAGGGCTTAGTGTCGTTCCTCCACGAAGAGGGGGAGCGACACACTTCCTTTTCAGAAACTTCCCATTTGTTTTTTCCTCAGTCTTTAACGCATGTGTCTATCAGGATGGAGTTCAAATTTAAGTTCCTCAACGCTCCCTACATTGGACATCCCGTATAATAATAAAAGTCTCCATTTCTTGATCTTCCTACCATGCTTTACTTTGCTTCATAGCTCTTACCATTATTTCACATTATATGGCATAACTACTTGATTGTTATCAATCTGGTTAGAATGTAAGTGAAGGCAGAAGCTTTACTTTTGGTTGTCTATCTACTACCCCTAAAAGTACCTTACATATGCTGATGAGAAATAAATAAATAAAAATAAACATCATTTGAATAAAAGAGAATGAGAGAAATATCAATTTTATCCTTTAAGACCATTCAAGTCTGCAAAATCAAATGCATAGACACATAGGTTGCCCATCTCTTGCATAATCATATAAAATTTATTAATCCTTTATCGGTTGCATCATTTGCAAATATTTTTTCCCATTCTGTTGGTTGCTCCTTCACTTTCCTGATTCTTTCTTTTGCAGTAGAGAAACTTCTCAGTTTGATGCAATCTCAATTGTTAATTTTGCCTTTGACTGCCTGTGCCTCCAAGACTTTTCCAAGAAGTCTTTGCCTGTGCCTATATCTTGCAGGATTTCTCTGATGTTCTCTAATAATTTGATGGTGTCGGGTCATAGATTTAGGTCTTTAATCCATGTTGAGTGGATTTTTGTAGAAGGTAGGGATCTTGCTTCATGCTTCTGCATGTGGAAATCCAGTTTTCCCAGCACCATTTGTTGAATAGACTGTCCTTGCTCCAGGAATTGGTTTTAGATCCTTGATCAAATATAAGTTGGCTGTAGATGTTTGGGTTGATTTCTGGTGTTTCTATTCTGTCCCATTGGTCTATCCATCTGTTTCTGTATCAGTACCATGCTGTTTTGATGACAACTGCCCTGTAGTATGTCCTGAAATCTAGTACTACTTACTACTTTATTCATTTTAGTATTTTTTGTTCTACTTAATACCATTGGTTGAACTCTTTAATTAACACACAATTATTCATAGGCATTTAAATATAACTGAAAAGTGATCCCTGTTAAATATAAGAGTGGGAATAAGAGTAGGGGGAGATGTACAGTTTGGCACATGCTCACTCTGACTTACCCCTAATGGTAGAGTTAGAAACATGCCAGGAGATTCCAATTCAATCCCATCAAGGTGGAATGTACCAATGCCATCTCACTAGTCAAAGTGATCAGTTTCAGTTCATAATTGATCAAAAAGATAGGATTAAGTGTCAAAGGGATTACATAAATAAGATCAGTGTCTGCAAATAATAATTGATAGAATTAAAAAGGAAGTAATGATCCAACATGGAAAGCGGGATGCATGGCAGACCCATGGAATGGCAGATGTCCTAAACAGCACTCTGCCCTCAGAATCAGCCCTTAAGGCATTTGGATCTCGCTAAAAAGTCCATGAGAGTTTCACAAGTATGGAAAGCCAAGACACTGTGGCAAAAAAAAAAAAAAAAAAAAAAAAAAAATGACCTAAATGAAAGGTCTCTGTGAGTGAGATCCCAGTGGAAAGAATGGGCCATCAAAGAAGGAGGTGCCTTTCTCTGAAGGGAGGAGAGAACTTCCACTTTGACTATGACCTTGGCTAAATAAGATCACAGTTGGTAAACTCAAGAGGCTTCCATAGCCTTGGCAGCTCATGACAAGAACCTCAGGTGATTTCTGATGTCATAAATAAGAGTGTCAATTGTTAAATGAACAACAGGAGTCACTGTGCACCTGTTCCCCATGCAAGACCTCTGTCCTTAATGTGTTGTACTATGTGAATTAACCGTAAAACTACCACTAAAACAGTACTCTATACTTTGTGTTTCTGTGTGGGTGCATTCTGTTGAAATCTTTACTTACTATATACTAAATTGATCTTCTGTATATAAAGATAATTGAAAATGTGATGAAGAATGGGATGGGAGATGGAGTGGAAGTAGGTAGGTTGTGGGTGAGAGGGAGGTTATGGGGGGAAAATCTGCTATAATTCAAAAGTTGTACTTTGGAAATTTATATTTATTAAATGAAAGTTAAAAAAAGAATTTGAAAACTGTAGAGATACATTGTCAGTACTATTACAATTACAATAAGAAAGTAAAATTATAGAACAAGGATAGAATTTCTAGATGATACATAGCTATGATTTTTATTGGAGAATACTGTTACTCATGTTCCTAATTATAGTTCACCAAAAATTCCAAGTGATTACATAATTACAAAAATTTCAAAGCTTGTGAAGTGAAATTTTTGTCTTCTAGACTCCACACTTTTCTTTGCATATCTATATAAAATTATACAGTCTTGTCTTTTATTGCTTTATTGTTTTGTGTGCTTCTTTGTTCAATTGGGCCCTGCACCCACATGGGAGACCAGAAGCACCTGGCTCCTGGCTTTGGATCAGCGCAGTGCGCCGGCCACAGCATGTCGGCTGCAGCGGCCATTGAGGGTGAACCAACAGAAAAGGAAGACCTTTCTCTCTGTCTCTCTCACTGTCCACTCTGCCTGTCAAAAGAAAGAAAGAAAGAAAGAAAGAAAGAAAGAAAGAGAGAGAGAGAGAGAGAGAGAGAGAGAGAGAGAGGGAGGGAGGGAATGCTTTGATGACATTTTTATATCCATCATCCAACCTCTTTATTGTCTCAAAACAGGATTCTGACTTTAGACTTCTAAATTTGACCATTTCCTCTTTCTAATCCCTCCACCATGTCAAACTGTTCCTATTATTTTTCTATTCCAAACCCTCTAGTGGGCCTCCATGGCCCATATATGAAGTATTCAGTATCTCTCAAATACATAAAATAAATAGTTTATTTAAAAAGAGGTACACATTCTGAAGGCAGCCAAACTAAAATTTTGTCCCAGCAATCAATATCTCCTTTTTCCCACCAGCCTCTAGTAAGTACCATTTTGCTTTCCACATCCATAAATTCAATATTTTCTGATAACATGAGTCAGTGAGATATTATAATATTTGTCTCTCTGTGCCTGCCTTATGTTTTGGACTATAATAAATAATAATGACTTGTATACTTCAAAATTGCTAAAATAGATTTTGAATATTTTCACCACAAAAAATAAACAGGTGAGGTGATGGATTTGTCAATGAGCATGATTGAATCATTCCACAGTATAATCAAACACATATCAAAACATCACATTGTGCCCTATAAATATATAATATACACAATCAGTATTTGTCAACTAAAATTTTCACAAAATAAAATATTGAAAGCTAACATTCCATGCACTTTGCAATCAAACTGCTAGTCTTCTATTCACTTTAGTAATTTATAGTTACCCAAAATATCTTCCAATTTTCCTCTTTATACATATCCAGTATCGTTAGTACTGGAAAATCATAAGTCTTCCATGCAGCCCACTTCAATTCTTCCCATTTTGCTAGATACAAAAAAAAAAAAATTCCTTGGCCGATGCAGCCCTCTGACCAAGCACTGTCTGTAGAGTTGATTAGGCAATTATAAAGGCAATTACACATGGCTTGCTTACTATCTTTCCTTTATTATTTCCTGGAACTATTAAAGATTTTATGATTAATTTTTCCAATATACCTATCAAACTTTTTTAGATTAGGCACTGAGCTTTAAATCAGTGATCTTTAGATGGCAGTATAAGTACTCCTAGGAGGTATATGAAGCCCTTTGAAGAAAATTTTCCAGACTTCAAATTCCACATGTAAGGGCCCACACTGTGGTGTGGTGGGTACAGCTGCTGCTGACAGCGCTGGTGTTCCTTATGGGTGCCCAGATGAGTGCCAGCTGCTCCACTTCCAATCCGACTCCCTGCTAATGTACCTGGGAAAGCACCCAAGGATGGCAAAAGTGCTTGGGCCCCTGCACCTGTGTGGGAGACCTGGAAGAAGCTCCTGGTTCCTGGCTTCAGATGGGCCCAGCTCAAGCCAATATGGCCATCTGGGGGAGTGAATCAGCAGATGATCTTCTTTGTTTCTTTCTCTCTTTCTGTCTTTCTCTCTTTCTTTCTCTCTCTCCCCCTCTGTAACTCTGCCTTTCAAATACATGAACCTTAAAAAAAAAAAAAAAATTCCCACATGTACTCTTATCATATACACATGCACACATTATCTTTCTGAGAACCAGGCCTTTTCAAAAAAATGCATACATCTTTATAAACAAATGAAAAACAGCCAAACTGCTCACCCATCCAGAGTCTTATCTTTGTACACTGTAAACAGCTCTCCCCCTCCCACAAATTCTAAAGGCCATCTTACTAAAACCATGTGGCCTACAGTTAACATTTCCCCTCTCATTTCTCCCTCCCTCTCTCTCCCTGCTCCCTCCTGCCCTCCCTCTTACTGTCAGATTTTCATTGTATTTAGGGTCAGCCCTAATGCCCACTTTTCTCCAACTTCATCTCAGACTGTGTCCTGGACTCCTGGTCGATTTCATGCCTTAGGGGTTTTCTGTAAACTTTTCCCTTTGCCTGGGGTACAAGGTTCTGCCTCATTCTTCATAGGGCTTATTTTTTTCTTTCCCTTCACAGTTCTAAAGCCATTACCCCCTCAGATCATTATTTCCTGATTCAATTTAATTGAAGTTCATCCAATTAAGGGGGAGGAGGAGAGGAAAGGGGAGGAGGAGAGGATGAGGCAGAGGTAGAGGGAGAGGGAGAGGGAGAGGGAGAAAGATAGAACTCCACTAGGCGGAGGATTAGCCTAGTGAGCCGTGGCACCGGATTCTGTCCCGGTTGCCCCTCTTCCAGGCCAGCTCTCTGCTGTGGCCAGGGAGTGCAGTGGAGGATGGCCCAGGTGCTTGGGCCCTGCACCCCATGGGAGACCAGGATAAGTACCTGGCTCCTGCCATCGGATCAGCGCGGTGCGCCGGCCGCAGCGCGCCGGCCGCGGCGGCCATTGGAGGGTGAACCAACGACAAAGGAAGACCTTTCTCTCTGTCTCTCTCTCTCTCACTGTCCACTCTGCCTGTCAAAAAAAAAAAAAAAAAAAAAAAAGAACTCTCTTCTGCTCATTTACTTGACAAGTGCCTGCAACAGCCAGGGCTGAGCCAGACCATACTTAGAAGCCCAGAGCTCAAGCTGGAGTCTACCACTTGGGTGCCAGGGACCCAAATACATGAGCCATCACCTGGTGCCTCCCAGGGTCAAATTGGCATGATGCAAGATGGGACGAATTATAGCTAAGACTAGAACCAGGCACTCTGATACAGAATGCAGATTCTCAAGCTGTGTCTTAATTGCTGTACAACATACCTACACCCCTAGTAGATTTTTTTAACACCATGCTCAAAGCTCATACCTTAAATTGTTCTTTCACAAATGTAGTTTAAGTAAGACCATCCGGATAGATTATATTTATTTTTAAAAAAATTTAGTACTTTGAGAAGAGTTGGCCATTATTTTTATAATTTCCTTAAGAGAAAAACAAAAAAGATAAAAATTATAACATGGTCAATTAAGAATTAATTAATGAAATACTTATGAGCATTAATTCTTCCTCAGTGCCTTTTCATATAAGCAGTTTTATAGACCATCTGAGAATGACAAAGTCACCATTATAAGCAGTTTCTTCTTTTTTTTTTTTTTTTTTTGGACAGGCAGAGTGGACAGTTAGAGAGAGAGACAGAGAGAAATGTATTCCTTTTCTGTTGGTTCACCCCCCAATGGCTGCTGCGGTCGGTGTGCTGCAGCCGGCGCACCACGCTGATCCGAAACCAGGAGTCAGGTGCTTCCCCTGGTCTCCCATGAGGGTGCAAGGCCCAAGGTCTTGGGCCATCCTCCACTGTACTTCCGGGAGGGCCACAGCAGAGAGCTGGACAGGAAGAGGAGTGACTGGGACAGAATCTAGCGCCGACCGGGACTAGAACCTGGTGTGCCGGTGCTGCAGGCGGAGTATTAGCCTATTAAGCCACGGCGCTGGCCTATAAGCAGTTTCTTACTCTGAGGCTGGTTCCTCACATCTGCCTTACATAAGTGATGACAGAAATAACAGCTAAAAGGATTGTATGTCTACCCAGTTGGTCTTCCAGGGGGAACAAACAATAAGGGAATGTTTAATGTCACATTATTTCAAAAAGCATATTTAGGTTCATATAAACTTTAAAATAAAAGCAGGCAAGAGGAAGAAATCTATACATTCAGATAATAACCCCAAATAATTCATATCAACTACTGATGTTGAGGGAGGAGTCTGAGGCAACTACACAGAAAAAAGATGATTCCATTCACGGAATAAACTTCAATTCAGAGAGACAATATATGGAATATTATCACAGAGTAAAATAAGAATATGCAATGTAAGGAAGCATAGAATTGTTTTAAGATTTTTGAGACAACAATGCCTTAAAAATGACACCAAAATATGTATCATACTGTTGTACATTTAATACAATAAAATGGAAATCTGTAGCTGTTTAGTTAGAAGCACAGTACAACATTTATATGGAAAACTCCCAACAGGAAATGAGAACTTCAGTATCCTGTGGCTTAAATGTTATACATGAAAGTATAATAACTATTATTTGTATGCAAAGTACATACATTACCAATATCGAATCACTACTTCAAAAGATTTTTGTTTGAAATATCATGGAACTCTATAATCTAAATGCATTTTCCTTGTAGTAATAGAGCAATTACTGATAATATCCATAATTTTCAGTAGAAATCAGATCTATATTATGTCTCAGGTTTAGAAAAAAATCAGAGAATATTTATGAAACAAATGGGAGTGTATCATTTCTAAATCAAAGTCAAAGAACCTTTAAGCAAACATTAAAGCTTGCCAATGGATCTACAAGATCAACGCTTAGGAAGACACAATAGTATAGAAAGAAGGATTTATAGACTTCACAAAAGCAATTTGGAATAGATTATTATAATTCAGACCTGTGTATATAAAACCTAGGTATACCTTGCCTAACAAAATAAAAACTATAGTTATGATAATACTTAAACATATATCATATATTTTGTTGACTTTGGCATGCAACCTGTTAATATGATACTTCATTGTAGTACTTTAAATGGAAACACAAGCATAAAGAGAATGTTTTATTTATTTATCAAAAAGTGAATTAAAATCTAGCTACTATGAGAAAAAACTACCTTCAAAGCACTAACCAAAATATTCCACAATAAATTCTAATTTCTGAGGGATTCCATAATATTTATATCTGAGACTAAGTCCCCATAGCCATTTATTCATGAGTGACTGTCTTTAGTGCATACATGTTGCCTTATAATATGATTTAAGATTTATAATATGCCATGAATTATCCCAGTGCCTAAACATACTAAATGCAAAGCCAAGGGAAGAGAAGGACTGTATCTTACTCATCCTTGTAATGCAGTATAGTAGCTTGTACATCAATATTCATTCAGAAAAATCACTGTACATTAACATAGATCACCTATTCTACATATGTTAATGGAGCACCTCCTATGTGACAATGCTGGGCTAAGCACTGTAAAAAAGCAAATAGTCTTTACCTTTGTGGAGCTAAATATTTGGCAGCTAGTAATAAAGCAATTGCAATAGTAAGTGCTAGGTGCTCTGATACATGGAATAAAAGAGCCAAGGAATGTTGAGATGGGAGGGGAGTGTAATCAGTCAGAGAACCTTTTCTAAAGGAAGACACTACAGCAAAGTGAATTCTGATTAAGGAGAAGGACAGAGGGAGGTAACGGTGGGGCTTTAATAAAAATGGCAGCATGCTGCATTAGGAGAACTAAAAGAAGGTCAAAGTAACAGGATAGGAGAGTTGAGAATAAAAGATCTCAGATGAGGCTGGAGGAATGAGCCTGGATGAAATCATAAAGAGCCTTGTTAGTACACGCGAAGAACTGCCCTAAGAACACGAAGCAGATATTGAAGATTGAAAAGTAGAAAAGGAAGATCATGAAAAAGGTTGGTTTTGAGAGAGATTATACTGCAACATAGGTAAAAAAATGAAACTGAGGCAAGGTGTGGGTTGATCATTCACAAAATTGTGAATTTGCCACAAAATATGTAAAATATATTCAGCATATATTTTTAGTATTATTTTTCAAAAACCTTATAAGAAGCAGTAATTTAAAAATGCTTTATAACAGGATTAAGCAACTTAACCCAGAACTTTTCATCAACCAATATAGTGCCTCTAAATTAGTCTTCCAAGTCTATCACTTATCCCGTATAAAGAAGGAAAACTATTTATGCCCCCAACTTCCACCAATAAAAGGACAATTAAAATACATAAAAGAAGAGTGGGCACTGGTTAAGTCACTACTTTCAATGCCTCTATCAGAGTGCGGGTTCAGTCCCATCTAATTCACTTCTGATCCAGCTCCCTGCTAATTTGCCAGGAAAGTAACAGATAATGGCTCAAGTATTTGAATTATTATCACCTACATGGGAAACTCAGATGCAGTTCCTAGCTTCTGGGACAGCTTGTGATTCTGATTTAACATTGCCTGTCTGATGGTGAGTTATCAGACAGATCTCAGTAATATATTTCCTCATCTCAAAGTAATAGATATACATATCTGAAGTCAAAGATTCAGATGTTAAATGTATAAATCTTCTGACAATATACAAATATCTCCTGATTCAGAAGTTTTAACTTTGAATAGTTTCCAAGCAATCTGGGAATGTGTACACATTATTAGGAAGTTGTAAGAACATACACACAAGCCGGCGCCGCGGCTCACTAGGCTAATCCTCCGCCTAGCGGCGCCGGCACACCGGGTTCTAGCCCCGGTTGGGGCGCCAGATTCTGTCCTGGTTGCCCCTCTTCCAGGCCAGCTCTCTGCTGTGGCCAGGGAGTGCAGTGGAGGATGGCCCAGGTGCTTGGGCCCTGCACCCCATGGGAGATCAGGAAAAGCACCTGACTCCTGGCTCCTGCCATCGGATCAGCACAGTGTGCCGGCCATTGGAGGGTGAACCAACGGCAAAGGAAGACCTTTCTCTCTGTCTCTCTCTCACTGTCCACTCTGCCTGTCAAAAAAAAAAAAAAAAAAAAAAAAGAACATACACACAATTCCACCTTTTTAAATTGTTTTGCATGTCACAATTTCTTTGGCTGTATTATAAATACATTATTAATACAACTGACCAAGATCAAAGTGCCAGAAGAAAGAGCAAAAAGCCTCAACAATAGCTTTTGCTCATTTGTCCAGAATTTTATTGAGCATTAAGATCAGCAGATGCTGCCAAATGACTGGACTTTGCATGATCTAAAATATATGTCTTTGGAGGGTGTTTGGTACAGAAATTAAATCCGTACTTGGGATGTCATTCTCCCATTTCAGAGTATCTGATTCAAGTTTGGCTACTCTACTTCCAATCCAGCTTCCTGCTAATGGACCCTTGTGAGACACCAGATGATGGTTCAAGTACTGGGGTCCCTCCCACTCACATGAGAGACCTGGATTGAGTTCCTAGCTCCCAGTTTTGGATTGGACCAGCTTGGCAGTTAAAAACATTTGGAAAGTGAATCAGTGGATCAAAGATATATCACTACCTTCCTCTGTCCCTCTTTACCCCTTTCAAATAAAACAAAAATAAATAAATATTTTAAAATTACAGTTAGGAAAATAAAAAATCAAACTTTTGTCACATCATAACTGCTTTGCAGTTTGAATTCAGAAAAAAATACACGTTGAAATATTGATCAATTCTCTCAGATTCTGCCAATATTTTTCAGTACCTATTCATGGAAAGCACTTCACAAAACCAAATATTTTAGTACAAGAGGGCTGTTTTTAAATTTAGAATGAGCATATTCATAGAAATAGAAATAACATGATCACAAGGAAGCAGGCAGCTGGATTATGCTATCATTGAGAAAGAGGAACAGTCACTCAATCATGATCTTATTCATTCTGTCTCTCGCTCTCTTCCTTCCTCTCTCCACTCCACCTGCTGCCATTTAATCTTGACTTCTTTTAGGCAAATCAATTTCAAGAGGAAAACTAAGGACTTTAGATAAATCTAAAAGGGTCATGATATTCTTATTTTTTAAAGAATCTATTGAATCTTAACTTTGTGAATATATATATAAAACACAGCTTGTCTATCACTAAAATTCTTTAATTATAAAAACATACTATTATGAGATGCTATTAGGGGAAATAATGTGAGGGACATATTGCATTACTACATCATAATTTTTGCTTTGTAAATTTAAAACTATAAGAAAATGTTTTATAAAATCTCTTTCCAAAGATAAAAAATAGACTTTCATTTTAATAACCTTTATCATAAAACTATTATTTGTATCATGGCATACGTGAAAATCCTCAATGTGAGTTTCTGTGAATTACAATCTCATTAAATTGTTATAAAGGCAGTGTATTATATATATCCATATATTACTAAATAGGAAACTGAGTTTATTACAATCTTGTTTTATATAAAATAATACAGCTCTATGGCAATTATAGTTAAAGTAGATACAGAAATATTCTGAATGTTCTACTGGGTTGCCTTGTATCACCTCAATTTAGAAGACACTGGCCTCTGTTAATTTTACATTTTTTTAAAAAATAACATTTTCTTAGAATTTGTATGTGGAAGTCTTATAAAAATAATACCAGCTATGTTTTTTGCTATGTGAATATGTAGAGAGCTGACAAATATTAAAGAAGTTTTATCAAAAAGCTATTTTAGAGGCCAGTATTGTGGCATAGTGGGTTATGCCATCACCTGTGATGACAGCATCCTGTATGGGTATGATTTGAAATGAGATATGGCTGCTTGCTGCTTTATTTATAATCCAGCTCCCTGTCAATGTACCTGGGAAAGCAATGGAAGATGCCCAAGTACCTGGATCCCCGCACCCAAGTGGGAGACTTGGAAGAAGTTCAGGGCTCCTGGCTTTGGCAACCACAGCCACAACTGTTGTAGCCATTTGGAGAGTTGAACTAGTAGATGGAAGGTCTCTCCCTCTCTCTCTCTAACTCCGCCTTTCAAATAAATAAGAAATAAACCTTCTATGAATTTTAAATAGCTATTTTAAAGATAGTAGAAAAACTACAGATAGAATTTTTAGTATTACATTATGTGCACAATGTACATTTAGTTATACTTGAGTTAAACAAGCTTGCTTGTGTAAGTGGCTTCAGTCTTCAGTATTTCATTTATGTACTAGCCATTAATTTGAAAAAGATCCAAGAACAGTTGATTTATATGTCTAATTTTTGTCCCAATATTTCTCTCTTAGAATAAAGTAATCTAGGCCGGCACCGCGGCTCACTAGGCTAATCCTCTGCCTGCAGCGCCAGCACCCCAAGTTCTAGTCCCGGTTGGGGCACCAGATTCTGTCCCAGTTGCTCTTCTTCCAGTCCAGCTCTCTGCTGTGGCCTGGGAAGGCAGTGGGGGATGGCCCCTGTATCCGCATGGGAGACCAGGAGGAAGCGTCTGGCTCCTGGCTTCAGATTGGCGCAGCACGCTGGCCATAGCAGCCATTTGGGGGTGAACCAATGGAAGGAAGACCTTTCTCTCTGTCTTTCTCTCTCTCACTGTCTAACTCTGCCTGTCAAAAAAAAAAAAAAAAAAAAAGATTAGTTCCAGCCCTTTAAAAAAAAAGAATAATAAAGTAATCTAGTATTTAATATCTAGAATACTTTGATGAATATCTATTATTTTAGTCCTCTGGCAATTATATATATTTATTATTTTGTAAAAATCCTCAAATTTGCTCTAGGAAACTAGATTTACTCCTGCTCAGTCTATGCTATGTGGGTGAGGTTAAGTCAAACTCTTCCTTCCTTGGTTAGATCAATCATGTGACCTGTCCAGCTGCAGACTAGAGCACACTTTCTTATGATGATGAGCTGAGGCATGGGGCTGTGAGTTGAGTGGAGACAATAAAAGCCTTCCCTGGGTCACTCACTGAAACCACTAGGGAGATGGATGCTTAGGCTTTTAATTGTTAGGATGCTCTCAAGAATGCTGGAACTTCCTTTGCCCCAGCTGGAAAAGATGTACAGAGAATAATGGCAGCAAAAAAGGAAAACAGAGAAGAGAAATTGGGAGGCAGATTTCCAACATGATTTGAGCATCTGGATCCAGTCAGACAAGCCCCTGGAAGCTTTAGTTAATTGGGACAATGAATCCTTTTTCTTGTCTAAGCCATTTGTAATGACCCATGCAAATGAAATAATCCTGAGAAAAACTTAAATTGTCACAGAATGCACACACATTTGCATTGTGCCTTCATGGGGACTGTGCATATTTTATAGCACAAAGTAATTCATAATTATTAATTCCCCCATATTAGGATATTTAAATCTCTTTCAAATGTTCATTAATATACATAGCACAGATACAATCATCTAAAACAAGAAGCAGCAGCTGGCATTGTAGCACAGCAAGTTAAGTTACTGCTTGGGAAACTGGCATCCTATATTGGAGTGCTGGTTCTAGTCCAGCTGCTCCACTTCCAATCCAGCTTCCTGCTAATGTTCCTGGGAAGGCTGTGAACATTAGCCCAAGTGCCACCCATATGGGAGAATAAGATCAAGTTTCTGGCTCCTCATTCAGCCTGGCCCAGCCCTGGCACTGTAGGTATTTGGAGAATGAACCAGTAGACAGAAGATTTCTCTCTCTCTCTCTCTCTCTCTCTCTCTATATATATATATATATATATATATATATCCCTTCCCTTTTTCCTTCTCCTCATCCTTCCTCTTTCTCTCTCTTCTTCTCTCTCTTTTGTTCTGCCTTTCAAATATATAATTCTTAAAAAATATATAATTTTCTAGATGTTTAAAGGATGATGGGAACTTTCAAGATACTTTTTAGAGCAATCAGTGAGTCACTGCAAACACTTGTCAGCAAAACTGTTCAATTTTTAGAAATATTTGTTTATATTTATATTTGAAAAGCAAAGAGAGAGAGAGAGAGAGACAGAATAGAGCTCTCCCTCCCATCCAGTGGTTTACTCCCCAAATGCCCACAACAGGGACTGTGCCAAGGTAAAGCCAGGAGCCCACAACACAATCCAGGTCTCCCACGAGTGGATGGCAAGAACCCAGATGAGCCATTATCCGCTGCTTTCCAGGATGCAATAGAGGGAAGTTGGGTTGGAAGTTGGAGAGTCAGGATTCAACCAGCATGTCAATATGGTATGTATTATTCCCAAGCCATGGCTTAACCATTAACATATGCCATAACATGCACCCCTATTTAAGATTTAGAGGGTCAAAATAAGCAGATACACAGTTTTTTGAACAGCTACCTATAAACATGGCTTTGATTAGATTATTTGAAATTTTGTTTTTAAAAATTTATTTGTTTGAAAGGCAGAGTTACAGAGAGGCAGATGCAGAGTGAGAAAGGAGAGAGAGATAAAGAGAGAGAGAGGTCTTCCACACAGTGGTTAACTCCCGAGATGGACACAATAGCTTTAGCTGTGCCAATCTGAAGCCAGGAGATTCTTCTGGGTCTCCCCCACGGGTGCAGGGGCCCAAGGATTTGGGCCATCTTTTACTGCTTTCCCAGGCCATAGCGGAGAGCCAGATCAGAAGTGGAGTAGCTGGATTCAAACCGGAGCCCATAGCGGATGTTGGCACTACAGGCAGCTGCTTTACCCGCTGTGCTACAGCACCGGCCCTGAAATTTTATCTTTATAAAATAACATAATAAGCACTTGATAAAATCAAATAAATATGAATTTAAATCAGGATAGAAGTATGGGAACATTTGCCAGTAATACCTAATTTTCAAAAAAATAATGACTATTAAATGGAAGGCATCCTAAAAGATTTCTTTTTATATATTGAAACTGAAATGGAAGAAAATAAAAAGTGGTATTTTATTTCTTCCAATTAAAAAATTAATATAGCAAGAAAAAATATAACTATGAAGAGGCTGAAATGATCCACTATAAAATTAAGCACTCAAATCTCATTAAATGAGAGTCTAGTTATGACTATATCACTTAATGAAGTTATTCATATATGATCTGATCTTGATTAGGTACTAAGGTAGTGAAACAAAAATGGTTGACCATAGCTCTGAAAAAAAAAGATTGAAGTGATAAGTCTGAACAATCAATTATTGATCATAATTTATATTTTGTGATGATTACTCCAGTTGGCAACTATAATGGACTATTAACCATATTTCTTGATATAAGTTTAAATTGTATTTTCCCCTTTAATGTCTCACAATATACAAATTTCAAGTAGTTTTAAACCAATGAATTGCAAAGAAGGTAACATGTTTTTATCTTCAATACTTCAGAAGGACTTTTCAGATATGTAAAACTAGCCCAGATGCATTGAAATTGGAGATATTCTGGGAACAAAGATCCTTTGGGAATATACATTTGGAAGCTTGCCTTCCTTCAGCAAAATGTAAACAATGAACAAATGGCAGTGCAAAAAGATCCTGGGAGTTTTCTGGAAATTTAATAGCCTTATGTGGATATGAAAGTACTTTTTAGCATTCCTTATTATGGGACTGTGCTATGGCTTGATAAGCACCCAAAGTGAGTCTGAATGAAAATAATAATATATACAAATGCTTTATTTTAAACATATATGTTGTCCTTTGTTATATTTTTCTAAATGGTGGGAGCTTTCTATCTAAACCTCTTCTCAAATGCTGCCACCTAAAGGTTAAAATTGAGTACAGCCTTGTAATGTGTAGAAATAAAAAGTAGAGATTATGAAAATTATTTAAAAATCCAATAACCTCATTTTACTCAAATTTACATATATATTTATCTCTCTAAATGTTCACTGAAGGTAAATAAAGATGTGATCTATTGAATAATTAATATTTTATCAGTAGTCTTAGCAAAAGAAAAGTTAAAAAAATCAAGTAACATAAATGTGCACCAAAATAATGCATATAACAAAAAATTTAAATGTTTTGACATTTTCCTAAATAAAATATTTGAAGAATTTATTTTATGATAAAGTATTTAATATATAACTACAGACTTCAATTTTTCCAATGCATTATAGGACGTAATAAAATGATATTTCTAATTTTGAGAAAAGGTTTTTTAAAAGCCACCCATGCAAACTAGTTAAAATCATCAAAAAGGCTGACGCCGCAGCTCGCTTGGCTAATCCTCTGCCTGCAGCGCTGGCACCCCGGGTTCTAGTCCCGGTCAAGGCGCCGGACTCTGTCCCACTTGCTCCTCTTCCAGTCCAGCTCTCTGCTGTGGCCCGGGAAGGCAGTGGAGGATGGCCCAAGTGCTTGGGCCCTGCACCCGCATGGGAGACCAGGAGAAAGTACCTTGCTCCTGGCTTCAGATTGGCGCATTGCGCCAATTGGGGGGTGAACTAACGGAAAGGAAGACCTTTCTCTCTGTCTCTCTCTCTCTGTCTAAATCTGCCTGTCAAAAAGAAAAAAAAAAAATCATCAATAAAAAGCAAACCTGGCCTTACATAAAAAAAACATAATATGATCTGTATATATTCAAAGAAGGCTAAGGCCCAAGTCTGATGAAAATGACTAAGGTATATTCAGGAAAAAAATAATAAATGTAATAAAAAATAATAATAAATGTAATTGTCAACCTACTTAATGTTTTTGTTACATTACTTAATGTAATGGTTCTTGTGTTAGCCTATAAAAATAATGTACAATAAACATTTTAAAATATTTATCACTTCCCATAAGGATTAATAATATCTGGGAAATAAAATTATTTTGGTCAATCAAAACATTTTGGGAATGGACTGGAGGTAATTTCATGGAAGATAAATAAATTATTCATCCATTGACACCATCTATCAATTTATTCACTGTGAATATATATTTACCAAAACTTACTACTAATAATTTCAAGTCACAACCACTTCTAATAAAATTATTTACTATTGTCATCTTTCAGAAATCAACAAAACAATGGATTGATTTCCAGGTCTCTCTTTTATGATTTTAGTTAAAATGTATATGTAGATCAATGCTTGATCATCTCTTGTAGATTGATAGAGTTCAGTTTTGACACAAGAAAAGTTCTGCATACTTCACCATGATAGAGCTCATGTCAGGAGTCCTCACAAAGCAGCAGTTCACCTGTCTATTATATTTTGAGAGACACTCTTCACCTTGTGTATGTGTATAGTCAGGACTAGTCAGGAAGTGACTTGAGAACAGAGACTCTCCCTAGTTAATTCAGTCCCCATACTCAATGTCTGGTGTCCGCTATACATCTTTATGGATTGAAAGAACAAATGAATTGTTTACACTTAATATTATACTTAAGATTGTCTACTATATTAAACATGGGTGGAAATAAGTTTCAAATTAAAAAGCCATACATTTATCTAAAATAATTCCATTATGTTTCATTTTAGTTTATCCTTTACCACTGAGTAGAAAACATTAACAAATAACTTTTTACTATATAGGATTCAGATAAAAATAGGACTTGTAATTTTATTTGACAAATATGGTACTCATTAATAGGCTTGCTCCTTCTCATTTGTTGTGCACATGGATGGGCTTGCTTTTTCCTATTTGCATGTGGAGAATATTAAACCTCAAATTCATAAGTGAATAGCCCTAAAAGATGGAACCTTCATTGAATTATGGAGCTATGCAGGGGAACCCAGTGGATGGTCCTTTGGAAACTGGGTGCTTGCCCTTAGAAGGTAGTTCTTATGATAGGGTAGATTATAAAAGGCAAGCTGCACTCAGCCACTCTGCTCCCTGAATTGCCACTGATCATTCTTCCAACTGTTCTCTTCTATTGCCATCTGCCACCTTTACCAGATGCCAAAGTAATGAGGCTGCCCAATCTTGGACTTGAACCTCCAAATCTGTGAGCTAAAATAAACCTTTTTCCTTCATTAAGCAGTTATGTCTCGTATTTCATTATAGTAACAAAAACCCAATGCAACTTCTTATAGGTCCCTGAGAACTCATGCATGAGGTTAAACTCCCAAGTCTTTTATAAATGGTACAAACAGGGTAGAAAGTTAATGTATATGATTATTTAGAGGATATACTTTTGGGAAAAGTTTAGAGTAGGTTTTATAATTAGGGTAGAGCCCCCATGATTGAATATGGTGACTTTAGGAGAGACCACATAGAGACAGACATGTATACTCCCTCTATCTTGCCATGTGCCACTTCAACATGCCACTACCACAGGCTCAACCACTGGGGACTGTGAACATTACAACTGTGCACCAAAATAAAGATTTTTCCTTAATAAAGTAGCTTTAGAGTTAATTAATAAAAAACTAATACAAATTGCTATGTAATAAAATATTCTCCGGAAAACTTTCTTTTTAAAATATCAAATTATGTACTTGAAATAAGGTAATTTGTTTCTTTAATGTGAATAAAATAATATTAACATAGTTGATATGTATTGTGTTTCTAAAGTGCCATTACCTTTTTTGTTAGTATGGTATTAGCACAAAGATAACAGATTCAATGCAGTTCATAGATATAATTCTAAGAATATAATGATATTCCTATCTTCCCTCCTTCTTTCTGTCCCTTCCTTTTCTCTTCATATTCTCATCTTTTTCTTTTCTTTCTTTCCTTCCTTTCTTTCATTCTCTCTCTCCCCTTCTCTCTTTTTTGAGGAAACATATTTTTAGCTTACATTACTGTCAAAAGCTTAATGCTACACTAAATGAAGTATTCAGAAAGTAAAAAGCAAAAAGATCTTAGTTCAGCAGATATACAGGCAAGGGCTATAAACAATAATCAAATGAAAATATTAACAAAGCACAGGCAACAAAAGCAAAACTAGACAAATGGGATTATGTCAAAATCAGCTTCTGCACAGCAAAGAAAATTATTGACAGAGTGAAGATATATCCAACAGAACAGGAAAAATATTTTGAAGCTACCTATGCAAGAAGGGATTCACATCCAGAACGTATTAGCAACTCAAAAACCATCATCATCAACAAAAACCAACCCACTTAAGAACAGGCAAAGGACCTCAATAGACCGTTTTCAAGAGAAGAAATACAAATGGTCAATCAATATCTGAAAAAAAAAATGCTCAGCATTACTAGCCATCAAGGAAAAGCAACAAAACCACAATAATAAATCATCTCACCTCTGTCAGAATGTGTATTATCCAAAAGATGGAGACTAACAAATGTTGGTGAGGACGTGAAAAAATGGGATGTCTTATACACAATTTTTGGGAATGTAAATTAGTGGAAAACAGTATGGACATTACTTAAGAGAATAGAAACAGACTTGCCATATGATCTAGCAATTTCACTAATAGGTATATACCCAAAATTCATGAACACATGGATCAAAGCAATACCAGCACTGCCAGGTATACAGCAGCACTGTTCACATTGCCAAATTATGGAATCAGCCAAGGTGTCCATCATTAGATGAATGGATAAAGAAAATGTGATACACACACACATATATACTTAAATATATACACATAAATACACACACCCATCAGGATATTATTCTACAATTTGCAGCCAAATGGATGAAACTGGAGGAAATCATGTTGAGTGAAATAAGCTGGACACAGAAAGAAAAGTATCACATATCTGCTCTAATATGTGGAATAAATTAAAATTTAAAAAAATAAAAAACAGAAAGAAATGCCTTATGTATCAGTATTAATTCAAATACATTTTTTGTCAAACTTTGTTGTATATCTTTTTCGAACCAATAGTTAAGAATGATATGTTACTTTAGCTTTATTTATCTGTGATTATTTTAAAATTTACTGTATATGAACATAGTTAATATTTAATGTACTGTAATACTGGGGCTGGCACTGTGGCGTAGCGGATAAACCCACACCTGCAGTGCCGGCATCCCATATGGGCGCCGATTTGAAACCTGGCTGCTCCACTTCTGATCCAGCTCTCTGCTACGGCCTGGGAAAGCAGAAGATGGCCCAAGTCCTTGGAACTCTGCACCACGTGGGAGACCTGGAAGAAGCTCCTGGCTCTTGGCTTCAGATCAGCCCAACTATGGCCACTGCAGCCAACTGGGGAGTGAACCAATGGATGGAAGACCTCTCTCTCTCTCTGCCTCTCCTTCTCTCTGTATGTAACTCTTTCAAATAAATAAATAAATCTCAAAAAAAATACTGTAATACTTTGGAATATTTCTGAATACTTAGGCAATATGCTTTCTTGCTTTATCTCACAATGGCATTAATTATCTGTTATCCTCATAAATGGTCTCAGAAAATGATGCTAAATAAGGTTTTAATAATTGACAGTTATGCATTAGGAAAAGGGGGGAAATAGCCAACAATTAAAATTGAGCTATCATCTTAAAATTTTCACTTATTTGAAAGACAAAGAGAGAAACAGAGACAGAGAAATCATCTATCCTCTGGTTTTATTACCAAACACCTTTAGCAAGCAGGGCTGAGCTAGGCTGAAGTCAGGAGGCCAGAACTCAATCTGAATCTGGTTCATGTGTGTCAGAGACACAGGCACTTGTGTCATCATCTACTGCCTCCCAGAGTCTGCATTTACAGGAAACTTAATCAGAGATAGAGCCAGGATGGAAACAAAGGAACTACATTGTATCATAACCATTGAGGCATCCCAAGTGGTGCTTCAATGGTTGTGTCCAATACATACATGCCGAGCCTAAGCCAGGGGCCAGGAACTTCTTTCTGGTCTTCCCAATTGGGTACAGGGCCCAACCTAGTTGGATGTTCTCCACTGCTGCTTTCTCAGGCTCATAACCAGGGGGCTGCGCTGGATAGGAAGTGGAGCAGTCAGCACTTGAACCAGTGCCCATACGGGATGCCTGCACTGCAGGGGGAGACTTATCCCACTATGGCACAATGCTGGCCCCAGTACACACACTCTTTTTAAAAAAAATACATCAAGCTGCATTTTTTTAAAACAAAATGAAATCTGGTCCTTTGCATAAAATGGAGGAATCTGGAAAACATCATGCTGCGTGAAAAGAGCCAGTCCCAAAGGGTCAAATATCATATGTTTTCCCTGATCAGTGACAACTAACTGAGCACCAAAAAGGAAAGTGAAATGGACACTCTGAGAAAAAATGACTTGATCAGCCCTTGTCTTGACTGTCAAGGAACAACTTACTACTTTATTCCTTTTAGTATTTTTTGTTCTACTTAATACCATTGGTTGAACTCTTTAATTAACACACAATTATTCTTAGACATTTAAATTTAACTGAAAAGTGATCCCTGTTGAATATAAGAGTGGGGATAAGAGAGGGAGGAGACGTACAGTTTGGCACATGCTCAATTGGACTTACCCCAACGGGTAGAGTTAGAAACATGCTAGGGGATTCCAATTCAATCCCATCAAAGTGGCATGTACCAATGCCATCTCACTAGTCAAAGTGATCAGTTTCAGTTCATAATTGATCATAATGATAGTATTGTCAGAGTGATCACAGAAACAAGACTAGTGTCTGCTTATACTATCTGATAGAATTAAAAAGGAGAGAACAATCCAACATGGGAAGCAGGATATACAGCAGATTCATAGAATGGCAGATGTCCTAAACAGCACTCTGGCCTCAGAATCAGCCCTTAAGGCATTCGGATCTCACTAAAAATCCATGAGAGTATTTTAGGCATGGAAAGCCAAGACACTCTGGCAAAAACAATGACCTAAATGAAAGATCTCTGTGAGTGAGATCCCAGTGGAAAGAACAGGCCATCATAAAAGGAGCTACCTTCTCTGAATGGAGGAGAGAACTTCCACTTTGACTATGACCTTGTCTAAATAAGATCACAGTTGGTAAACTCAAGAGGCTTCCATAGCCTTGGCAGCTCATGACAAGAGCCTCGGGTGATTTCTGACGTCATAAATAAGAGTGTAAATTGTTAAATCAACAACAGGAGTCACTGTGCACCTGTTCCCCATGTAGGATCTTTGTCCTTAATGTGTGAATTAACGGTAAAACTACTACTAAAACAGTACTCTATACTTTGTGCGTCTGTGTGGGTGCAAACTGTTGAAATCTTTACTTAGTAAATACTAAGTAGATCTTCTGTATATAAAGATAATTGAAAATGAATTTTGATGAAGAATGGGATGGGAGAGGGAGTGAGAGATGGGATGGTTGAGGGTGGGAGGCAGGTTATGGGGGGAAAAAGCTGCTAATATCTAAAAGTTGTACTATGGAAATTTATATTTATTAAATAAAAGTTGGAAAAAAAAGACTTATTTATTCAAAAGAGCTACAGAGGGAGGTACAGTCAGAGACAGAGAGAGGTCTTCCATCTGTTGGTTCACTCCCCAAATGGCTGCTACAGCCTGAGCTGAGCTGATCCGAAGCCAGGAGCTAGGAGCTTCTTCTGGGTCTCCCGAGTCGGTGTAGAGGCCCAAGGATTTGAGCCATCTTCTACTGCTTTCCCAGGCCATACAAGAGAGCTGGATTGGAAGTGGAGCAGCTAGGACTCAAACTGGCATACATATGGGATGCAGGCGCTGCAGGCCAGGGCTTTAACCTACTGTGCCACAGCGCCAGTCCCTCAAACTGCTTTTGACAGTTATAACTAAGCACATGCCTTTGTTGCTAGGTGTCACTGTAGGACATCTTGAGCTACAGGAAATCACTTGTTTCACAATTTCTTACTTTCTTGCTTCCTGTTTAACCCTGTCGAATGTAACAGTAGATTTAGACAAGTGATGATAAGAAAGGGGAAAAAAAGATCAAATGCTATTTGTATAATTTTACTTTAGGCATTAAAAAAAAAAACAGAAAAGAGAAGAGAGGAGAGAGAAAGGAGGGAGGCTGGAAAAGAGAGGAGGGAGAGGGAGAGAGAGAGATAGAGAGAGAAGGAGGGAGAGGATGAGAAAAGAAAGGAAGGGGAGGAAAAGGGAGGGAAGGGGAACGGGGGAGGGATGGAGGCAAAGAGAGGTGCTTCATTTCTACCCACATTGCTGATGATGGGTGTTTTCATAAAGGCACTCTAAGACATATCTACTATTTGCATTGGGAGCATTTCTTCTAACACACAGGTTTTCAAGTGCAACATTAGGCATTGTGAGTCTAAGCTTGCTTTTAGTTTATAATTTTGCTCCACATAGGAAACTATTCATTCATCATCATACTTTTCTCAGGACTCTAAATTCTTATTTCTGAAGAGCAAACCAAAAATTTTGTCTGTGACTCATGATTGAAATTATGACAACAGGGCTGGTGCTGCAGCTCACTAGGCTAATCCTCCACCTGCAGCGCCAGCACATTGGGTTCTAGTCCCAGTTGGGGTGCCGGATTCTGTCCCGGTTGCTCCTCTTCTGTCCAGCTCTCTGCTGTGGCCCAGGAAGGCAGTGGAGGATGGCCCAGGTCCTTGGACCCTGCACCCACATAAGAGACCAGGAGGAAGCACCTGGCTCCTGGCTCCAGATCAGCTCAGCGTGCCGGCCGAGGCGGCCATATTGGGGGTGAACCAAACTGAAAAGGAAGACCTTTCTCTCTGTCTCTCTCTCTCACTGTCTAACTCTGCCTGTCAAGAAAAAAAAAAGAGTTAAAATAGTAATATTTATGTGAAATCATACATTTTTAAGCTGGGCAAAATACATTTACAAATGCCAGCACTTATTAAAAGGAGTATTATCCCATCTTATTAGAAAATTCTAGCAATCTCATAAGACATGAGAAAAACACAGGCCATCATTACTCAAGTTATACTTCAGAGTCAGTATATACTGTGATATGTGGAATCACATCCAGAAATCTTAAGTACTGAATCATTATACTATTTAATGACCCAATACTTATAGAATTTTCACTTAATAGGGGTTTCCGATTAAAAAAAAAAATTAACTAAGATAACAAGTGAAGAGAGAACGCATGCTTACTTTTTATGGAATAAAATGCTCATACAAACATACTGAATTACCTTCAGAGAAACATAATATAATGATCCTGAATATTTAATACAAATTCTTAGTATAATGGAGTTATTATAATAATACTTTACTTTTCACCTCTCTCTAAAAGTGAATATTAATATCATTTCTTTGATAATGCAGTCTAGTCTTATATTAGTATCCTACACTTTTCCTTGTTAAAATTAACCATCAATAATTTAAGGTTGAATCTTATGTATTGTTACTTCAATGTTATTGAAAAATAACAATCAAATGCATTGGTTAGGTGTGAAATTTCCTTCAGGGCAAGCAGAACTTTTGTTCCCATTTTTAAAATTTCCTTATTTAATCCTTTAATCTAATGTACTAACTCCTATCTTACCACTGGCACTTAGAGAAATCACATCTGTTATACCAATGGTGCCCCACTTATTCTTCTCTAGGGATTAATGGTATTACATCCAGGGGATTTTCATTAGCCTTCTGAGAGAAATATGGTCCTAATCCAACCTACAATCTCACAAAAGTACCCAAACCTAAAACTAAAATGTTCAGCTGTTGTTTAGAAGTGATTTTCATCTATTTTCCTTGCTAAGATTGGATCAAAATTATACAAAACTAGTGCAGTTAGCATACAACAAATTAATACCATGCATTTTAAGATATATGGAAGGATTTGTCACAATTTTCCAAACTGCAAATTTAATTCTAGTTTTTTAACTGCTTTGTTTTCTCAAGTCAGCATGTATTCAAATAGTTCCTTTCAAAAAGGAACACATGCGTTTTTGGGTTTGTGAACTTAGAGAAAGATCAGTATGAAGCCACTTAAGGGTATTTAATAGTCTAAACATCTAAGTATTCAATATGTTTTTCATCTACCCACTTTCTCTATTTTTGTAAAATAATTCTAAAATGTTTGTAGAATTCTTGATATTGATCAAGCAAAAATAAAACACACTAGAATTCTGATTGAGGTCCCAGAACTTGTCCAGATGTCTCCAAATGGACCTTTGCATATAGCCAGTGTGTTTTTCCTGTTCAGAGCAAGTAGGCACAAGGACGTTCATTTGAGTTATTCTTTGTGGTTACATCCAAAGCGGATAGCCACATAAATCATAAAACAAACAACTTTTTTGTATACTGATTTGATTTCCAGGTAAATTCCCAGGAGTGGGATGACTGGGTCATATGGTAGATCTATTTTCAGACTTCTGAGGAATCCCCATACTGTCTTCCATAAAGGTCGCACTACTTTTTATTCCCACCAACAATGTATTAAGGTATCTTTTCTCCACATCCTTGCAATTTGTTATTTTTTTGATTTTTGGATGAAAGAATTGTTTGTAACCTATGTTTGTAGCAGCTCAACACACAATAGCTAAGATATGGTATCAATTCAGATGTCCATAAACTGAGGCCTGCATAAAGAAAATTTGATACACACACACACATACACACACACAGAGAGAATACTACTTAGCCATAAAAAGAATGAAATCCTGTCTTTTGCAACAAAATGGATATAACTGGAGACCATTATGCTTAGTGAAAAAGGTAAGTCTCAAAGACACAAATATCTCATGTGTTCTCTGATAAGTGGTAGTTAATACAGAATACAAAAAATGTGTAAGAATGAAAATGACATCTAATGATTTGATTATTGTTTATAGCCCTAGTGTATATTCCTGTGAAATAGTAGTCTTTCTACTTTTTTACTTTTTACTTGTTGAATATTGTGGTTAGTGATGCATTAAGCCTCTGATTATAAAGCAAATTGAAAATGTTATTGTAAAAATTAAAGAAAAGGAGGTCAATGTTTTTTTTTTTTCATAGTGGGTAAAACCACTGCCTGAGACAACAGCATCCAATCCTGTTCCCTGTTAATGGCCTGGAAAAAGCAGTGGGAAATGGCCCAAGTGCTTGGGCCGCTGCTACCCATGTGGGAGACCTGAAGAAGCTCCTGACTCCTGGCTTCAGCCTGGACTAGCCCCTGCTGTTGCAGTCATCTGGGGAGTGAAACAGAAGAAGAAAGATCTCTCTATCAATCCCTCTCTTTCTGTAACTCTTTCAAATAAAGAAATAAATAATTAAAGAAAATTAAAAGAAAAAAGAAAGCAAGGAAGAGGATTGAGGGAGGAGGACAGAAGGATGTATGGTTATATTGAATTGTTTCTATGGAATATATTAAATCTCTATATTAATAATTATTTTAAGAAATAATAAAAGATGCTTGTGTTACAGCTTTTGTGGATATGCTATTTTAAGAATTATATACTTAATTCAAATAATAAAATAGAAAAAATAGTATTAATAAACTCTTTTGCAACAGTCAACATTTTTGATGTACTAGTATACTGCATACCAGCAATATACACAGGCAACCCCCAGAAGATCTGGAGACAGTATAATGCTTTCATTTAACGGAATTAAAGAAAGCTGGAGCTTTAAAAAATGACTATCAAACTTTCAATCCAATAAATTCACTACTCTTCTAATTCTTGCTTTCTCTTATATATTTCCTCTTTATCATTTGCTTAGTTGTATCTATTGTTCAAAGAATATTTCCCTGACAAGTGCTATCTTTGCCTTTTTGGTACTTTTCTCCTCTCAGTATTAATTTAGCTAATGCATTAAAGAAAATAAATAACAGAGAGCCAAGTCACTACTCAGTATTTCCACAAATACTATCTAAGGCAGGAATAGACTTATCTTCAAAGAGATTCTCACTTCCTACAAACCAACAGAAGTCCCTGTTTGCTAAAAAAAATTCTAAATATTGCCACACAGAATTACAATATGCTTTCTAAACACAAATGGTAAATCCCTGCACTTAAGGATATTTATCCACTGTATTTATATGAAAGGTATAGCAAGAAAAATTAATTTATAAAAGTTAACAAATGATAAGCTATTACAGAGGTAATTTATAACTAGTGAAAATAATTTAATTTACTATATACTGATGCCATAAACAAGAGTGTCAATTTGTTAAGTCAACAACAGGAGTCACTGTGCACTTACTCCTCATGTAGGATCTCTGTCCTTAGTGTGCTGTACATTGAGATTTAATGCTATAACTAGTACTCAAACAGTATGTTTCTGTGTGGGAGCAAACTGTTGAAATCTTAACTTAATGTATGCAAAACTGATCTTCTGTATATAAAGAGAATCAAAAATGAATCTTGATGTGAATGGAAGGGGAGAGGGAGTGGGAAAGGGGAGGGTTGCGGGTGGGAGGGACGTTATGGCGGGGGGGAGCCATTGTAATCCATAAGCTGTATTTTGGAAATTTATATTCATTAAATAAAAGCTAAAAAAAAATCATTAGCACAAGTTTAAACATCAAAGGTGATCTTGAGAGCTTGTTCGGAGGTTCTAGGAGGGGAGTGCAGCTACTTGTATACCCTTGACCGAGGACTGGCCTGCCTCTAGCAGAGAAGGTTGTCCTCTTCACTCAACGTGCAGCTTCAGGAGGGACAACACGTGGAGAGGTGAGGGAGGAAGGGGACACCAGCCTAGCTAGCCAGATCAGCTGAGCCAATGGGGTAACAGAAGTCGCAACCAGATTGCACTCATGTCCAATCAGCAATGATCTTACAAAGAAACAGACCTAGGGATGGGCACTGTGGCATGGCTGGTAAAGCCATTCACCTGAGATAGCGGTACCCAATACGGGCACCAGCTGAGACCTGGCTGCTCCGCTTCTGATCCACCTCCCTGCTAATGCACCTGGGAAAGCAGTGGAAGATGATCCAAGTGCTTAGGCCCCTGGACCTATGTGGGAGACCCAGAAGAAGCTCATTGCAGCCGGCGCCGCGGCTCACTAGGCTAATCCTCCGCCTTGCGGCGCCAGCACACCAGGTTCTAGTCCCAGTCGGGGCGCCGGATTCTGTCCCGGTTGCCCCTCTTCCAGGCCAGCTCTCTGCTGTGGCCAGGGAGTGCAGTGGAGGATGGCCCAAGTGCTTGGGCCTGCACCCCATGGGAGACCAGGAAAAGCACCTGGCTCCTGGATCCTGCCATCGGATCAGTGCGGTGCGCCGGCCGCAGCGTGCTGGCCGCCGGCCATTGGAGGGTGAACCAACGGCAAAGGAAGACCTTTCTCTCTGTCTCTCTCTCTCACTGTCCACTCTGCCTGTCAAAAAAAAAAAAAAAAAAAAAAAAAAAAAAAGCTCATTGCATTTGGGGAATGAATCAGCCGATGGAAGATCTCTCCATCTCTCTCTCTGTCTCTCCCCTTCTCTGTAACTCTGACCTTCAAATAAATAAAATAAAATAAAATAATCTTTATAAAGGAAAAAGCATACCTAGTCAGAAGAAGGAATAGATTTAATTCCAATGAAATATTATTCACACCATAAAAATATTCCCCCTTGTCGCTACAAAGATTTTAGGGAAGATAAAACAAAATTTTCTTTGGAGAATAATGGAGTCTCCCATTTTGATGAGCATGGCATACATCCCACATATTTCTGTTCAAAACAAAATGTTCCCCTTTATATGAAGAACTTTCAAGCCCATTTTGCCATAGATGAATACTCATGAACATCTCTCTTAATTATTTATAATTTATTTTAAAAAAATTAGAGGAAAAATTCTCCTGGTTGGACTTCAGAGAGGCTTGTCAACTTCAAATCTAATTTAAAAATTAAAAATATATATATATATTAACTTCTGTGAAAAACAAGCTAAATAACTTATCTAAAATCTAAAGAAGTTATTTTTATTGTGTATAAATTATAAAAACAATCAGTTAAAAAAAGACACCATTTTCCTCAAAAGCAATAAATGCAATTCCAAAAAAGGTCATTAAATTCACCGAAAACATTCAAAGAATATTTTGAAAAAGAGTTACCATGTCTCACCCCTTTTCTCCTTCAGTGAATGACCTGTTTCTAGCTTTTCACAATTTTAATACTAATTATGCATCTTTCAAATAGAAATGGGAAAAAATTATTCCTCCTCCTTATAACTGACAACTAAAGGTGGAATTCACAAGTGACATCTCTATTTCCACAATCTTTTAATAAAAAAGTAAAGTTACATAAGAACAGCAAAAATCAATCTTTTTGATGACCTGTGTGCCTGGTCTGTTGCATGTTGGAACCGATTTTTTTCTTGTCATCCTTAATAATATTCTCATATTTAAGACCACATTATCTAAATCCACAAGCACCAAGTTTGCATGGACTTTCAAACTCAAACATTCTGACATGGAATAGGATAAACAGAGAGAGAATCAAATGGATGGGTCTATTTGAGCAGTACTTAGATCTGGTGCTTGGTCATTTGTCCTTTGGGCAGGCACACTGGGCCTTAACTTCTCTAGACTGATTTAATAACACATAGCCAAAATGTAACATTTGCCAGGCACTGTTCTAAACACATGCATATATTTATTATTCTAGCCTCATAAAACCCAGTGAAGCAGGAAATATTTTTCTCTTCACTTTAAATATGAGGAAACTAGGGTTCAGAAATTTTCAATGACTTCCTCAGGGTCACAGAACTGCTAAGTCGATTAGCTGGGATTTGAACTCATGACTGATTCTTGAGACCATGCTCTTAAGCATTGCCTTTTATTGTCTAGAAAACTCAGGGGGAAAACAGACTTCAATGATTTTGCCTGTTAAAAAAAATGGGCTTCATCTGAAGCCAACATTTTAAATGTCTGTGGAGGTTATGTAGTCAGTAAATAATTGGGACACTGAAACAGTGGGAATGATATGAGCTGTGGAAACCCAGAGGAAATGTGTCCTTTCAAAATGATTCATTGTTAACTGAGATCTGAATAATGGCAGACAAATCCTGAGTATAAACAATTTCATCTTGATTTTTCAAAACAAGTTGAGAATCAATTTTCTACGTGAAATTTTCAAATGTTTAAAACACTAACTAGATCAAGCACAACTGTTACTGAACGTTGCCCCATGAACCACTGAGTTGACACCTAAACCCGATGACCTCTAAGGTTTCTTCTAGAGTCACTGTCCTAATACTTACCAATAGTGTCATGTGACACTATATTTAACATTCATTGCTTACGGAAAAATTAAGTAAATGATGAGACCTGTTCCTGACATAGGTCATCAGAGAAAATCATTTTGCTAACAATATTAAGGAAGATGAATTACCTTTCCATAGTCAGAATTTTGTCTTATTTGAAATGGTATATGTCTGTATCTATTACATAAAATTGGAATTTAAAGTAACACTATATGGGAGACAAGGATTTCTCCTGGCAGTTAAGATACTGAGTTGAAATGCCCACATCCAAACCATAGTGTCTGAATTGGAGTGTTGCCTCTACTCCCAGACCCGGCTTCTTGCTAATGCAGTACCCTAAGAGGCAGCAGAGGATGTTCCAAATAGTTGGTTCTGTGCCACCCTCTTGGGAGAGCTAGATTGGATTCCTGGTTCCTGCTTTTGACCTGACCCAGTCTTGGGCTGTTGGGGGGATCTGGAGAGTGAACTAGTAGATGGGAGCACTCTCTCTCTCATCATATGTCATTCACATGTGAGAATTATCCCAGAACTCTAAATAACCGAAAATAACTTTTATTTCCTATTTTTCATCTTTGAAACAATACTTTTGGATTTATAAACTGAATGATCTGATATGGTTATATAAATATTGCTTGTTAGGTTTTACTATCTGCTTTCATTTTTTGCAACTCACATACTTAAATAGATCTTTGATGTTCTTTCATGATTTGTCTCCCAGCTTTTCCAATCTAGAAAATTTAAGCTCCTGTAGATATAATTATCACTCTAAATTTGAACCATACATTTGATATACTCAAATCAACTAGATATTCCTTAATTTTCTATTTCAGAAAATCTTTAATTTTATATTTTATATTATAAACATAAAGATAAAATCAGAGTTAAAATTACAAATATATAAATAAGCATGTGTATCAACTACAGAGTATTTCACTTCTGAGGGGATCACGAATTTCAGGATCTTTGTTTTTCATTTTTCTGTATTTAGCAAGTGAAAGATGGATAAAATTAGTAATTGCAATGATAAATTCAGAATAATTGAAATGCAAGCATCTTGTAATTAGTTTTTCTCTGATGTACTTTAGCTTCCAGTTGACTGCTGAGAAAGATAAAATCTTTGAGGTTAAACTCATTAGTTTCACTGGCATATTCTGCAAAGAATTCGTTTTGCTTTGAGAGGGCATTAGAAAAACCAAAGCACAGGATTTTAGAGTGGGATGGGATGCTGAGAAGAAGTTTAAAGCACACACACACACACACACACAATCTGCAAGTTCCATCTCCAGAGTTATATTCAGTATATAAAATACTTCCTGGTTACTATTCTTCCAGGATCTTCTATTATTGTATAACAAGGCGGCATGTCATCACACATCTGGCATATGCCTACACGGAAATACTGCACCAATGTGTATCATAATACTTACTCAAAACATTTCAGAGAAAGATAATAGTTATCAAGGTTATAACAATTCCCCAAACTAGATTTTGCAAAACAAAACCTATAAATAGCAGTACTTTATAGTTTCTTAAATATAGGCATTTTGGGACCAAGGTAAAACAAATATGCATGCTTTAAATGTGTGTTGTGAAACTACTGTACAACAGCTTAAACCAATTTTATATTTTTGGCTTAAGCATTATTGTGTATAAAATGGTATATGGGTCGGCGCCACGGCTCACTTGGCTAGTCCTCCGCCTGCAGCGCCGGCAGCCTGGGTTCTAGTCCCGGTTGGGGTGCCAGATTCTGTTCTGGTTGCTCCTCTTCCAGTCCAGCTCTCTGATGTGGCCCGGGAAAGCAGTGGAGGATGGCCCTAGTGTTTGGGCTTTGTGCCCACATGGGAGACCAGGAGGAAACACCTGGCTCCTAGCCTCGGATTGGCACAGTGCGCCGGCCGTAGCGGCCATTTAGGGGGTGAACCAATGGAAGGAAGACCTTTCTCTTTCTCTCTCTCTCACTGTCTAACTCTGCCTGTCAAAAAAAAAAAAAAATGATATATGATCCCACTACACACAACGTCCTAAAAGTAACAACATGTTGAGAGATTTACTGCCAAACTGACACAAAAAGTTTTTAAGTAACCCACCTTCTATGGTGAGGTGCCTGTAACTGCCCCTCTCTGAAGAGTGAAGAGACTACAGAATACTTTTTATTTTTAACTAGTAGATACATATGAGAACCACAGAGATAGAGTCGTATGTCACAGGATAATTTTGTGTTCCTGGTAAAAAGACTTTCCTCTTGTGGCCATGTTGAAAGGAGCAAGAGTATCATTAGGTTCCCTGGTTATATATCCAGTTGGTTAATAGGTTTACTGGTCTGACTTTGGTCTCTCTGGGCAAAAGAGAATTAGAGACAGCCTGGTTGAAAGACAGAGTGGGAAGCATTGGACCACAACACATTTGGTGTGGGAAGTCGTGAGAGTGTCCATGGACATGTTTCACTGAAGAGCATGGGGGACTTGTGGACCTCAGTCATTCTTAGTTCACTCAAGAGAGCAATCCTACAAATTAATGGACCCTTGTAGTTAGAGGGAGTGAGTATTCCACCAGAGATGAGGCTTAAGATAGCTCAGGGGTTCCGTTCTGGGGTATTCTTGAAATCACACACCAGGGAACTGAGCAGCTGGAAGGTCCTGCAGAACCCCTCAAATCATGCACATGTGTATTCTATCAGAAAACTAATGTTTCTTTTGTTCACTGGAAAGAAAGTAAACCTTGAAGGGAGAGAAAGGTTACAAAAAAAAAAAAAAAAGCAGATTAGAGGCCAGCGCTGTGGTGCAGGAGGTTAATCCTCCACCGGCGGCACCGGTATCCCATATGGGCACCGGGTTGTAGTCCTGGCTGCTCCTCTTCCCATCCAGCTCTCTGCTGATAGCCTGGGAAAGCAGTAGAAGATGGCCCAAGTCCCTGGGCCCCTGCACCCATGTGGGAGACCTGGAGGAAGCTCCTGGCTTCGAATCCAGCCATCGCTGCTATCTGGAGAATGAACCAGTGGCTGGAAGACCTCTCTCTCTCTGTCTCTCCCTCTCTCTGTATGTAACTCTACCTTTCAAATAAATAAATAAATAAAAAGCAGATTGGTCCCTTTCCTTACTTCTTCAGATCCCTCAGAAATGGTCAAGCTTGTGCTCCGGAGAGAAGAGAAAGTCCAATTTTAATCAACTATGAGATTACATTCCTACATTAATTGAGCTTTTAACATTCAGAGTCATAATAAAATGATAATGTATCCAAAACATTGTTAAATAATAATGTCTGCGGATCACCCACAACTGAAGAAAAGCAAATCTACTTTATATTTAAATTTCCAATTGAGATGTAATTCCTCAATAAACTGAGACTACACCAATACTCAGTTTAATGTTTGTCATCTTATGTTATTTTTTGGATGTACATCTGTATTTGGAGATGATGAAGTTGGAACCAGCGGTACAAATAAATTTTCAGACAAATATTTTGCATCCACCATTCCTTCAAATTTTCAAAAGGTCAAAATAATGACCAATTACGGAATATAGTTTAATTTTCACTTAGAGTTCCAATCTAAGAAGACTGAGAAAAAAACAGCCTTGCTATGCTCAACAGACTAGTTAGCCACAACTTCCTTTATTTATAACATTTTGCAAGTTAATAACTTAAGGACAGACAACTATCTTCAGAAAATGCTAATGTGTCAAACCTCAGGACCTGACTAGGTGAGATTTAGATGAAATTTAAAGGATTGTAACTGCAATTAGGTGCACCCAACACAAATGAACTGGCCAGCACCTCCAGAGAAGATGTTTTCACACAACTAACTATTCCCTCATACTAATTAGGATTAATTGGCAGAAACAAATATAGACCCTAAATAACAACATATTTTTTTAAAAAGAGACATTTATTCTGTTCTCAGTTCAGTGGATCCCTGACCGGCTTTTGTTCCATCAGCCCTACTAATGTCCCATGAATCCATCAGACTCTCATCATTTCCCTGACAGTAAGCTGAACTCCAAAAAACTATGCTGGAAACAGGAGCCATACTTCTTCCTTCAAGGTTGTCTCCTGAGAATGGCACATTTTTCTCTCCATTTCACTGCTCAAAACTTAGTCACATGGCAGCTTTTTCCTGGTCAACATTGTTGACACTATTGTTGAAGAAGAAAAACATAGGCAAACTAGCAAATAGCATTGGCTAATACATCCCTTATACTGCTAAACTAAGCACACATAAATATGGCCATATCTAGTAATAAATGAAAATATAAATTCTATGCAGTCCGATAAATTGTTAAATCCATGCACCAAGCTTGGTGCATTTTAGTCACACAAGAGCCCCTCAAAACTGCACTATAAGTCTTTACCCCAGTGAAATAATCTTGATTATATGGTGTGAAGTCCAGAAATAACCAATTAACAGAATGAAGAAAACAGAAAAAGAGTTTAGAGTACTGAATTATAATGAGCTTTGGTAGCCGGGAAGGAAACATAATTAGCAAAAATATACAGGTTCAACAGCACAAAGATCTATAATAAACACAGTGATTTACTAAAAGGGATATTGTACTCACCATTTTATTCTGTAAGTACCTGAGAACATTAATTGAGATTCATTAAGTGTCTTTGAAAAAGGCTGTGCTCTTTTATAGAAGGCAGAGTTGAATAAAATGTACATTGAGACCGCCTAATAAAGCTTTTTTGTGCTTAGGAGCAATAATCATCAGCCATTTGGAAATCAGCCATCCAAAAAACTCCATTCTATAAATAAGCCATTCTCTCTCTCTCTCTCTAAGTATGGTAATCAATAAGTAATTTTCATATATATGGATATACAGTTTTGTAAAACATGTGACTTTCTAATCAGACTGACCTTCAATTAAGATTTGTAAATTTTGTAAAAAGATTTGTTACTGACTATCCGAAACTTTGACTTATTATAATATTATTTATATTAATATTATTTATATTAATAAAATATATTCATTTGGGCCAGTGCTGTGGTGTAGCGGATAAAACCACTACCTGCGGTGCCGACATCCTATATGGGTAACTCTGACTTTCAAATAAACAAATAAATCTTAAAAAAAAAGAAATAAGTCATTGCTTTCTATGCCTTTTAAAAAATAAAATAAAATATATTCATTTTAGTCCAAATATATTAATTGCTAAAGAACCACAAATTACCTTAAACTTCAGTACAGACAAAATACGAGAGAGACAGGCATTAGGACACCAGTTGTAACAGCTGTGTCCAATATTTTGGTGCATGGGTTACAGCCCTTGCTGTTCTCCTAATTCTAATATATTTCAATGGAATAAGCCCGCCATGTGTATTGATAGGGTTTCTGATGCCACATTGTAACTAACTTCTATGAAAATATCAATTGTTGAGTTTTGCAGTATCACCAAATAAGATACTTTTTACTTGAAAAGGATAATAAGAGATCTTCGTTTGAACTGCCTATCCATGTGAATATTCTTATATATTACATAAGAGCATATCACAGAATACTGAATGCAGAAGCAGATATGGAAATTCAACTTTCTTCCATATACCCAGATATTAAGGATATGTTAAAATACAAAACAATACCACTTTTGTTCTCCCCTCTTTTTGGGAAAATATTAGTACTTTTCACAAAATGCTTTATTGCTGTTACTATATTATGAAATTATTTTGGGGGCCAGTGCTGTGGCGTAGTGGGTTAAAGCCCTGGCTTGAAGTGCCAGCATCCCATATGGGCACCAGTTCTAGTCCTGGCTGCTCCACTTCCAATCAAGCTCTCTACTATGGCCTGAGATAGCAGTAGAAGATGGACCCTGCACCATTGTGGAGACCCTGAATAAGCTCCGGGCTCCTGGATTCGGATCGGCGCAGCTCCGCCCGTTGTGGTCATCTGGGGAGTGAACCAGCAGATGGAAGACCTCTCTCTCTCTGTCTCGACCTCTCTCTGTAAATCTGTCTTTCAAATAAATAAAATAAATCTTAAAAATACAAATTATTGGCCGACACCACGGCTCACTAGGCTAATGCTCCACCTGCGGCGCCAGCACCCCGGGTTTTAGTCCTGGTTGGGGTGCCAGTTCTGTCCTGGTTCCTCCTCTTCCAGTCCAGCTCTGCTGTGGCCCAGGAGTGCAGTGCAGGATGGCCCAAGTGCTTGGGCCCTGCATCCACATGGGAGACCAGGAGGAAGTGCCTGGCTCCTGGTTTCGTATTGGCGTTGTGCGCCGGCCATAGCGGCCATTTGGGGGAGAACCAACAGAAGGATGGCCTTTCTCTCTGTCTCTCTCTCTCACTGTCTAACTCTGCCCGTCCAAAATAAAAAACAAATAAAAATAAAACATAAAAAAATAGAAATTATTTTTACTGACCCTCAATATTTTCTGGGTCCAAAAATTTTGGACTCATTAGCCTATAGTAGATATTCATTAAAACCAGCACTTTTTCTCTTAATTTTGCTAATAATATGTATAAAGTTTTTTTTTACCTTTTCTATTTCTCAATACAAACTAAAAATTTGTCATTTTATTATGTAACAATGTTTTTAAATGGTTGCATATCTTGAGATATTCAGTTATGTAAATATGCTAAGACTTACTAGTACAATGCATTTTTTTTTATTTGACAGATAGAATTAGACAGTGAGAGAGAGAGACAGAGAGAAAGGTCTTCCTTCTGTTGGTTCACCCCCCCAGATGTCCACTACGGCTGGAGCTACGCGGATCTGAAGCCAGGAACCAGGTGCTTCCTCCTGGTCTCCTATGCGGTTGCAGGGGCCCAAGCACTTGGGCCATTCTCCACTGCTTTCCTGGGCCACAACAGAGAGCTGGACTAGAAGAGGAGCAACCGGGACTAGAAGAGGAGCAACCTGTATGGGATGCTGGCGTCACAGGTGGAGGATTAGCCAAGTGAGCCATGGCACTGGCCCCATACAATGCATTCTTAACAGCAGGCAATAGAATTAAATCAACAAGATAAAATATTTTATTGCTGTTCTTTGCAAAATAAAGTTTGTCACGATTTAACATGCTTTCATAAAATTATTTCATTTATTTGTGCAAACTGAAATAAATGGTTATCTCAGAGGATATCCTTTTAGAAATTACCTAAAATATAATAAAAGAATCCCACTTAGAATACTATAAAGATCTGTAGAAATTAAAGCTGGTATTGATTATTTTTCTTTGAAATGTTAAAATTAATTTTATGGATCACAAAGTCCACGGTTGACTCTCATATGGGCAGTGGGCATGGAACTATTTGAAAACACTATAAATCAAATTTATATTTCTCATTTTCATGTATTTAAAATTAGAGTTCATGTTGTCTTTAAAACATATGGTCATTCGCTCTAACTCTGGTTTGGTACCTGATATGCAAACCATCTTTATCCCTCTACCCCTCCAGGACTCTAGTAATCATTATTCTGTACTCAGATTGAGTTTTTTAGCTTCCACATATAGGATAGAATATGTAGTCTTTGTCTTTCTGTGTCTGTCTTCTTTTATTTAACATTATGTTCTCTAGTTCTACCCATTTTGCTGCAAATGACAATATTTCATTCATTTTTATGACTGAATAATGGGATGACTAAAATATTATATATTTTATGGCCAAACAGAAGATTGGAGCTCCAAGAGTCTAATCATAATATAATGTCAAAAAATAGGAAATGTTGGTTACACTGATTTTATCAGTACACATTGTATACATTGAAATTTTTCACTGTAGCTCATAAGTAAGTACAGTTATTGTTAATAAAAATAAAAGTATGATTTATAAACACCATAGCTGTGGACATTTAAAGATATTTGGAGTTTTATTTACCAAGAGGCAGCCATAAAAGAGTAAAAGAGATACCTGAGCTTTCACAAAGGGACTATTTAATAAATGCAACACACACCAAAAGACTCGGGGCTTGGAAGAAGCTCTTTTATGTCAAAATAAGCTTGGAAGAAGTTTCCTTCCTAACAAGAGCCGCCCTACTTGGCTCTAGTTCTTTAGGCACAGAAAAGGAGAAGTGAGAAGCTAGCTACTTGAAGGAACAGGGTACAGGAAGTAGGCTCCTGGGATTGGATCATCAAGGGCAATTATTCCCTACTCAGGGATCACCTCCATGAATACCCCTGCCCAGGAGATATGACAAAACTGGGCGGGGGGGATCACTGAGGCTGGCAGCTGGTGTAAAGGGGGAAATGGAATGACAAGATGGTGGTCAGGAGTCATGTCAGGAAGTTAAGGCAACAAAACCAGAGGGAAGGATGTGTTCTAGCTTCAGAGTAGGAGAGAATGGAGTTTAGAGTGAGGTATTTGGTGGCTAAGATCTGGCAGACCACACTCTAAATCTGTAAAATGTTGGCACTGGCAGGAAATGTCTTTTCCCACAACCAGATGAAGGCAATTCCTTCTGAGTCAGTCACCTTTCCGCAACAACTACAGCTCCAAAAATTTAGCTCTTTTAACTGCAACGATCAAAATAAATGCAGAGAAGCTCCTTCTAAAAACGAAAAAAAAAAAAGGCAACCTTGGCCAGAGATCTACAGACTGCCCAACAGAAGGGAACAAGCGCTGTACATGGATAGGTCATATAGCCTGTGCACATAGAGTCTTTGATCAACCGAAGCAGAAGAACCTCATTGTGTCTCTAAAGCAAGAATTAGCCATGCTTAAATAAATCACACAAAAATAAGCACATCCAGAAATTAGCAGGTGATGTAGAATTAAGAATTTAGATAATCAATAAAAGATCTTCATAGCACTAGGTCAAAGAAAATTCTCTTGGCCCACACGGGGTAAAGGGTTTCAGTACTTACTTGCTACTGACAGATTGGAAATAAACATCAGAATTACAATTTTTTTTTAATTTTTTTTAATTTTTTTTTTTTTGACAGGCAGAGTGGACAGTGAGAGAGAGAGACAGAGAGAAAGGTCTTCCTTTGCCATTGGTTCACCCTCCAATGGCCGCCGCGGCCAGTGCGCCACGGCCTGCGCACCGCGCTGATCCGATGGCAGGAGCCAGGAGCCAGGTGCTTTTCCTGATCTCCCATGGGGTGCAGGGCCCAAGCACCTGGGCCATCCTCCACTGTACTCCCTGGCCACAGCAGAGAGATGGCCTGGAAGAGGGGCAACCGGGACAGAATCCGGCACCCCAACCGGGACTAGAACCCGGTGTGCCGGCGCCGCTAGGCGGAGGATTAGCCTAGTGAGCCGCGGCGCCAGCCCAGAATTACAATATTTATAATGCATGTTATCCTTATTCATATTTAAGTGAATTATCTAATAATTTTTAAACAGTATATTCTATGTTTGATTTGAATCATCTCATATCAGTTCAGTTCTAGTTCAACTTAGAACTTCTTCAGTTAAACAACATTTTTAAATAGATGCCAAATTGACAAACACTGAGAATATTCACAGACTAGCCACAAAAGGATTTTAAAATCTTTTACAAATACAATTTTAAATCAAAATATAAAGACATATTTAAGATTTTAGTTGTTTTTTTCCCATTACAAACATGTTTCTCCTTTGAGTAATAACTTTTTTTTCTCTACTAATGAAAGGGCTTTTTTTTTTTTAACCTGGAAGGATAAAAGTCACTTCAGAATGAAAAACATTAAATGCACTGCCAAAACATGAATAAACCATTCATTTATTATAAACGTTTGGCTATTAAATAGCAGGCTTTAGAATCTTTTGAAAATAATACAGGTTATGAAATCTACAGGCAATTAAATTGTTAGCTAATTGCTTTTCCCCAAATGCATTTTACTTTATATTTACTCTGAGGAATTTCCATCAGATATTATTGTACAAATATATATCATAATTTGTTCTGCTTTGGTTTGTCATGATTGCAGAGATGATTACAGGTTTACCCATGGGTAAAAAATAATTAGGGACACTAATGAATAAGTGTCCTATGAGAAAAAACTGGGACTATGGAATACATACAATGCAAGCTATACAGTATTTCAGGTATTTGATTAAGTATCAAACTTGGTCAAATTGATCAAATCTGCACTGAGGACATTTTTCCTGTTGAGCAGTACACAGCTTATCATTTCATATTCCAGTCACAAAGGTGACATGGTTACTATTCCTGGCATTTTAGTCCACTGAATCTAAAGAAGTAACTCATTATTCCACATGCAGAGCCAACATTGTCTACTTGAGACAAAATCTGAACGAAATTAGTGTGAAGATGAGGACAGCATTAATTAATTTCCAGCTAAATTTGTTATCTAATCTTCGACAGCCCTATTGCTACAGTGTGTAGCCCTGAAGGGTAGTTTTTTTTTCTTTTTAAGAAAAAAAGTTGGTAACTTTAAAAAATGAGCAAAATATGCTTATACTGCTTTTGTTTCAAGAGTGATACTATTAAAAATACACCACTGGTGGGTGGTGGTGGCATTAAGGCTGAAACAGGGCCTCTATACTTAACACATTAATGAAGGAATAACAGGTCGTAGTTTCCCTGTCTCCCTCCCTTAGCTTAAAGTTTCTTTGTAAATGAATCTCTTACTAAAATTAACTCACTAAATTCAGAGAGTGGTACAGCTGGCCCTATAGTGTTGCTGAACATAAAACCCAAGAGGGTATTTATCCCTCTATAGATACCACCTTGATGTTTCTGTCTTCTCTCAAGAGTTTTTCCAGAAACCTCAGGCCCTAAGGAAATAGGAAACACTACATAATTTTGCCCATTTTGCCATCCTAAGATTTCCTAAAAGAACATGATATCATTCACCAAAAGAGGGACATGAGCACAGTGGATCAACCAAAAACCTACACACTTGTATGCAGTTAAACAACCCACACTTCAATCTAGAAGATCCTAAACCTCTCACTCCTCAGTCTGGAAGTTAATTGATAGCTGCCTGGCTCTGTGGTCTAAGCTAGACAAATAAGTACCTACATTTTGTCACCATCCTAAGGTCAGTGACTGGCTTGCATGCATTGGGTGAGTCCACCCAGGTTCTGTGGACTTCACAATAAATCCTCAGAAGTAAATTTTTAAAAGTTCATGATGTTTAATAAATCCAAAATCCATTTATTTACCTCTGAAAGAAAAAAATTTAGGTGAACTCTGTTAATTTTTTGAAAACAGCTGTCCTTAAAGATACACAAGTTTTTGGGTGTATACTATTAACATTTTCTATGACTTATGTAAGATAATATTATGATTTTTATTGGATATTCACAAGCATATATCATTTTTCTGTATTTTACTAATTTAATTATTTAACACTCCTTAACCCTTTTACTTACATGCATTTATGTGGAACACAATATTTACCAAGAATAAAATAACTAAAGAATATACGTGATTTATATATAGATCAAAGCTAAATTTCTATATATTTCTGAGGACTCATGGGCAGATGTTGTAGCTCAATGGTTTAAACTGCTGTACGAGATGCCTACATCCCATATCAGAGTGCTGTTTCATGACCTGGCTATACCATTTCTGATCCAGCTTCCTGCTCCCTGCACCTGTAAAGCAGTCAATGATGACCCAAGTGCTTGAGTCCCTGTCTTTTCCCATGTAGGAGACCAAGATGGTGTCTTGGCTCCTGTCTGATGTGGCCCTACCTCAGCTATTGCAGACATAGAGTGAAACAGTGATGGAAGATTCTCTCTTTCTTTGCCTTTAAAATAAATAAATAAATAAATCTTTAAAATCTGAGCACTCATGTTTAGACTACATTTGCAAGCAGACAATGTTAGTACTTTTTAATGATTTTTAAAAGGAAAGGGAATATAAATTTCAATTTATTTAGGAAGTAGTAAACCAGCCACTGGATAAAAGTTTAAGGTCTTTTTTTTTTTTTTTTTTCAAATTTTTTTTGACAGGCAGAGTGGACAGTGAGATAGAGAGACAGAGAGAAAGGTCTTCCTTTTGCCGTTGGTTCACCCTCCAATGGCCGTCGTGGTCGGCGTGGCGCACTGCGCTGATCCAATGGCAGGAGCCAGGTACTTATCCTGGTCTCCCATGGGGTGCAGGGCCCAAGGACTTGGGCCATCCTCCGCTGCACTCCCGGGGCACAGCAGAGAGCTGGCCTGGAGAGGGGCATCCGGGATAGAATCCGGCGCCCTGACCGGGACTAGAACCCGGTGTGCTGGTGCCGCAAGGTGGAGGATTAGCCTAGTGAGCCGTGGCGCTGGCTAAAAGTTTAAGGTCTTAAAAACCTACTACAACAGATAATAATAATAATAATAATAATAATAAATGTTGAAATGGATATTTCATTAAGATATTTTAAACATGGGCTGGTGTCTTGCTTTTATAGGAAAAGAAAAAAAGGACTCATCTTTTTTTAAGATTTTTATTTATTTCTGTGATAGGTAGAGTTAGAGACAGTGTGAGAGAGAGACAGAGAGAAAGGCCATCCTTCTGTTGGTTCACTCCCCAGATGGCCGCCACGGCCGGCACTGCACCAATCCAAAGCAAGGAGCCAGGTGCTTCTTCCTGGTCTCCCATGCAGGTGCAGGGGCCCAGGTACTCAGGCCATTCTCCACTGCTTTCCCAGGCCACAGCAGAGAGCTGGATTGGAAGAGGAGCAACCAGGACTAGAACCCAGCATCCACATGAGATGCAGGTGCCGCAAACGGAGGATTAACATAGTGCACCACGGCGCCGGCCCCAGGACTCATTGTTTTTTTATCAACCAGTCTGCAACATCAGAAATGGGATAAACTGTTTCTGTGAAATCCATGTTTAACAGACTCTATTTACTCTGCTGAAATATTCCAAAAGACATTTTACACAAAAACACAAGTCCAGAGATACATGAATCTTTAAAGGTCATCCCAATACAATATCATAAACTTTACAGCATTAATGAAAGATTTTAAAATGTAATGTTTTTAAAATGGCACTGTTCATGTAGCAAAATTGTTTTGGAAACACAATGATCATTAAGAATCGCATGTGGTAAAATCACTTGCCAGCAGGTGTGCAGAACTTTAAATATTAAATCAGGTGTTTTGTGCTTAGGTCTTCTTGTTAAGATGGCCAAAATATATTGATAGCACTGGAATTTTCTTCACTACTACCAAGTAAAATAAGCAACAAATGATGACATCAATGCAAAAAATTATAAACAGTATTAATAACAGTAATTAGGCTCATATAACTCAAAAACCTTAAAATACTAGTGAGAGATTGATATTGTATGCAGCTAAAACTGCATATTTGAATGAAAAAATTAACAGTTCTAAGATATTGTAGGAAGATAATAAACATGTAATCCATATTTTATTTTATTTATTATTAGAACAGCTAGAACATCTCAGGCAGATAGAACATCTCTTTAGAACTCTCAACAAAGTTAGGAAGACCAAATGTGCAACATAGAGGAAACAGAATTGAATTTATCACAATTATTTTATATTAAAAAATAACATTGAGAATGTGAAGTTTTCAAGAATAAGCTGAAAAGTGAGACAAAACAACTAATGACATTAAAATGACTACCAAAAAGGAAGGCTTTTAGCACAGGATCTAAGAGGCTCTTTGGGAATGCCCACATCTCAATGGAGTGCCTGAATTTTAATCCTGGTCCCAGCTCCTGACTGACCTCCTGATTCCTCCTCCTCAGAAGGCAGCAGACAAGCTCAAGCACTTGGGTTCCTGTTACCCTCATGGAAGACCCATATTGAGTTCTAGGCCCTGACTTTGGCCTGGCCTACCCCAGCTGTGGTGGACATTTGCAGAATAAAACAGTAGATGGAAGATGTCTACCTGTCCATCTCTCTCTCTCTCTCTTTTCAAATAAATAAATGAAATAAATATTTTAAAATGGCCAGCAAAGACTGCTCAACAAAATTTAGGATCAAAATTCTAATATTTTATAACAATATATAATTTAGAAACTCTGGAGACAAAATCAACTAAAAATTTAATAAGCAAAATTGAGGAAACCAATAAGGTTTATATTGTGAGCACTGATTTTTAAAATTTAAAGGGATCAAAATCATTGGAGAAAAAGTCAAAGATCTACAAATAAGACAAAGGGAATCCAGCATAAAGATCCTTCCTTCTATGAAGCAGAGATCCAACAAATGCAAAAGAAGCTGGATTTGAAATCTGTAATGCAGTTGCTTCAAATAAAGAACTGCATCTAAAAATAAAAGGAACACATCATGCTTAGAACAAATTCGATACAAAGTAGCTGATGCCAGGACATGCTATGGTCAACCAGTTGACTCTCCAGACCCCTCTTAACCTTCCCCCTCATCACTGAAGGGGAGGGAAAACATTAGTCCAGAGGCAGACATTTCCAAAACTCAATGCAAGAGGCAATAAACAATAAAACAATACTCTAGGGAACAAAATTACCACCAAAAATTATATAACTACTCAAGGTATTATTTTTGCATAAAGATAACAGGTGAGTATCCTCAAAGAAGAATAAATGAAAACAATTCAATGTCCAGGAACATTTACTGAGAAAAATAAAGTTTTGGCCATGAAACGTGTCCAATGAGAGTATTTCAGGCATGGAAAGCCAAGACACTCTGGCAAAAGATCTCTGCGAGTGAGATCCCAGTGGAAAGAACAGGTCATCAAAGAAGGAGGTACCTTTCTCTGAAGGGAGGAGAGAACCTCCACTTTGACTATGACCTTGTCTAAACAAGATAAGAGTTGGAGAACTCAAGGGGCTTCCATAGCCTTGGAAACTCATGACTGGAGCATAGGGAGATTACTGATGCCATAGACAGGCGTGTCAATTGGTAAAGTCAACAACAGGAGTCACTGTGCACTTACTCCTCATGTAGGATCTCTATCCTTAATGTACTGTACATTGAGATTTAATGCTATAACGAGTACTCAAACAATATATTTCACTTTGTGTTTCTATGGGGGTGCAAACTGTTGAAATCCTTACTTAATGCATACTAAACTGATCCTCTGTAAAAAAAAAAAAAAAAAAAAAAAAAAAGAAATTATCAATTCCCAACTTGACTCTCACTGGGATTAAACATGACAATAGGTCTGCTCTGATTTCATCATCATTTAAAAAAATCATCTATTATTTTTCACTTTATGTTTCTGTGTGGGAGCAAACTGTTGAAATCCATACTTAATGTATACTAAGCTGATCTTCTGTATATTAAGATAATCGAAAATGAATCATGATGTGAATGGAAGGGGAGAGGGAGTGGGAAAGGGGAGGGTTGTGGGTGGGAGGGACGTTATGGGGGGGAAGCCATTGTAATCCATAAGTCGTACTTTGGAAAATTATATGCATTAAATAAAAGTTTAAAAAAAAAAGTTACAAGAAAATAAACACAGAGAAATGGAGAATTCATACTATAAAAGACTTGTGAGGCACACTGAATCCAGTTACAAAGAGAACTATTAAGACTTGTGAGGCACACTGAATCCAGTTACAAAGAGAACTATTAATAAAAAAAAATACATGGGGCCTAAGGATACAGAATAAGCCATAGATGTTATAAATTTAGTCAATATAAATAGTAAAATATATTGTTAAAATGATGATATGTGAGACTAATAATACACTTTTTTTCTTTTTAGTATTTTAAGGAATGTATTAATACATTAAGATTCTCAAGGTCACAGTAAATGTATGAAAATTACTACAACACAGTTTTCATCAATTCTCATGTTAAAGAGCAATTAACACAAAGAAAACAGATTCAATATAGTTCATAGATATAACTGTAGAATAAACAAGGATTCACCAGAATTAAGTTAAATAGGTAGCTTAAAATGATTCATTCATAAACAAGTTTTATAATCTTTTCTTACTACTGCTGTCCTCTTCTGTACTTGCCTCTCCTCTCTTTTCCTAGCCTCTTTCCAAGACACTCTTTAACTACCAGTCTGTTTTAGACTTTGGCGACTTCTTTATATTTTATAAAATTCAAGTTATGGGGGCTGGTGCAGTGGCATGGTGGGTAAAGTCGCTGCCTGCAGTGTCAGCACCCCATATAGGTGCCCGAGTCCCGGCTGCTCCACTTTCAATCCAGCTCTCCGCTAATGACCTGGGAAAGCAATAGAAGATGGCCCAAGACCTTGGGCCCCTGTACCACGTGGGAGACCCAGAAAAAAACCCCAGGCTCCTGGCTTTGGATTGGCCCAGCCCAGGCATATGCATCCATTCGGGGAGTGAACCAGCAAATGGAAGAGCCCTCTTTCTCTATCTCCCTCTGCCAGTCTAACTCTGCCCTTCAAATAGATAAATAATCTTTAAAAAAAATGAAGTGAAACTTAAGTGGACATTTTATTTCTATATTATAAATCTTTTCCATATATCCCTCTATCTAACCATCCATCCATTCATCCATCTAAATTTCTATTTTTGCACCGGGAAGAAATTAGAATGGCTGCATTGAAAGATGTGTGGGATGGGGTTCAATTAAAGTTAAAAATAATAATTTTAGAGAGGTAGAATTTTAATTTTCATCTTTAGTTATCATATTATTTGCATTCTTTAAGTGTTTATAGTTGTATCAAAAGCACTGAAAGGCAAATGTGTAAAAATGAAATACTGTAATTTATAGTAGTTGAATCCTATTGAAGATTTTTCAAGTTTTGGATAATTTATGTTTTATTTTTTAATTTATTTATTTGACAGAGTTATAGACAGTGAGAGAGAGAGAGAGAGAGAGAGAAAGGTCTTCCTTCTGTTGGTTCACTCCCCAGATGGCCGCCACGGCTGGCGCTGCGCCAATCCAAAGCCAGGAGCCAGGTGCTTCTTCCTAGTCTCCCATGCAGGTGCTGGGGCCCAAGCACTTGGGCCATCCTGCACTGCACTCCTGGGCCACAGCAGAGAGCTGGACTGGAAGAGGAGTAACTGGGACTAGAACTCGGTGCCCATATGGGATGCCAGTGCCACAGGCAGAGGATTAACCTAGTGCACCACAGCACCGGCTCCAGATAATTTATGTTTTAAACATGTATGTGTATTGGCTTAACTATTCATTCCCTGGTATCTTCTCTCCTAAGAGAAATTCACATTAATTTTTAGTGATTTTTTTTTTTTTTAAATCTGCAAGTTTGATGAGAGTGGGCCTGCCTCAGACAGATTCCTAGTTCTGGCTGTTGACTGCAGCTTCTCTCTAATGCAAATTCTGGGAAGCAGCAGTGACAGATCAAGTAATAAGGCTCCTGGCAGCCAGGTGGGAGATCTGGGTTGAGGTTCCAGCTCCTGGCTTTTGCCCTGGCCCGACCCAGGTGTTGCAGACGTTTGGCAAGCGAAGCAGTGACTGGGAGCTCTCTTTCAACCTTATCTCTAATAAACAAAAAATAATGTAACAATTTTTAACTGTTAACTTTGACCTTAACTTAAAATACAAAGCGAGATGGTAGTCTCCATTCTGGTCATTGCTTAGATTCTCTTGTAAAATCCTAGAGCAGACACAGATTTTTTAAAAAATAATGAATACAAATAAATTATAACATACTTCTACTGGGAACATTTTACTTTGAGGACATTAATGTTTTTCTATAGGACTTTTTCATGATTCACGAGAAACTTCTCACCTACATATCAAAGCAAATACTGCTTTTTAAAAAATCTTTCTGATCAAGCACCTCAAACATTTCAATAATCATCGAAGTCTGAGAATTTAACATATATTTTTTAATTCATTAACCTTGAAAAGCAATCTCTTGTGTTTTCCTATTACCTCCTACTTCCCCTAACAAATTCCAGATCTGGCAATATTCCTAAATGGAAAGATGCACAAAAAAACTAGAAAACTTTGAACCGTCAATATTCAAAAATAAATGGAAAATTCACAGAACGCTATCTTTACCTCAGTAAAATACCTTCCTGTTGATATGTATGAAATGATTATTAAGTATTCCTAATTTATAGCCATTCTTAGAGCTTATATTCTTATAGATTTTTGAGAGAACAACTGACTTTTAAGGTAAAGCAAATTTTGGCAAAACTAAAAACTGCTTACATTATTTTCTATCTCAGTAAGAATCTTCCTTTGATCAGTTGAATTAGAAACTGTGATTGACTAGCCCACAAAGAAAAACCTATACACATATTTTAGTAGAATTGTATAAAACATGGTAAAAAAAAGTTATATGCTGCTGCTTGGAAAGAAAAGACCCTTTAAAAATTTGAGAGTAATACTTGATAGCTAGTTTCCTAAATTGAAGCAAAACACTAGCTACTGTCTGTGTGCACACTGGCAGTTGGCCATCTCTGAGAATTTATTTTCCCTTTAATGAATTTGTTTTCACTGTGAGTTCTTATTCTGTCTCTGCTCTGTTCTGCCCCTCTTTCTTTATAGCTATTATGTTAATTTTTGATTTTTTTACTCCAAAGAGTTAATTTATTTTCATGAAAGTGTATATTTCAAATGAAAATATTTAAATTTAAGTTCCATCTGCTTAGAATCTCTTCAGTGAAGATCAGCATTACAATGGTATTTTTCACTTTATTATTGTTACTGCTAATAGTAATAATAAAATAGCTTTTATTTATATATTATGAAAAGTTCAGGGCAAATATAGCCTTGGCATGAAGATTTGGCTTGGAAAATTTAGTTTTACTCTTGCCTACCTTAATTGCCTTTTAAAAATGTCTTTTTAATAGTCACTAATTCTTATTTTTTAGATTTAAATCATTCTAATACTTTCAAATTTGTAAATTATTTTCATTTAATATCAATTTAGTTTCATAATATGGTTTACAAACTATTAGCTCTTCTTTATTTAAGTCTCAGAGTTTAAGAAATTATTTTATATTGATGATGTTTTGTTTGGACATAATTTCTCAGATGTGTGACTCAGGTTCTTAAATTTAAAAAATGGCCGGTGCCATGGCTCACTTGGCTAATCCTCCAGCTGCGGCGCCGGCACCCCAGGTTCTAGTCCCAGTTGGGGCGCTGGGTACTAGTCCCAGTTGTTCTTCTTCCAGTCCAGCTCTCTGCTGTGACCCGGGAGGGCAGCGGAGGATGGTCCAAGTGCTTGGGTCCCTGAACCCGCATGAAAGATCGGGAGGAAGTACCCAGCTCCTGGCTTCGGATTGGCGCAGCACCGGCTGTAGTGGCCATTAGGGGGTGAATAAATGGAAGGAAGACCTTTCTCTCTGTCTCTCTCTCATTGTCTATAACTCTACCTGTCAAATAACAAAAAATAAAAATTAAAAAATTAAAAAATAAGATTTTTTTAATTTAAAATGCAGTTACATAGAGGGAAAGAGAGAGAGAGAGAGAGAATATCTTCTGTCCTCTGATTCACTCCCCAAATGGCCACAAGGGCCATGGCTGGGACAGTCTGAAGCCAGGAGCCAGGAGCTTCATCCAGGTCTCCCACATGGATGCAGGGGCTCAAGCACTTGGACCTTCTTCTTTTGCTTTCCCAGGCTATTAACAGGGAGCTGGATCAGAAGTGGAGCAACTGTACTCAAACCAGGGCCCATATGGGATGCAGCTTTACCTAGTGCATCATAAAGTCAACCCCCAGGTTCTTAAATTTTTACTTTGTTAACATCACTTTCTACTCTCTCTATTCCTTTTTTCTTTCCTCCATTTTTCCTTCCATCCTCCTTTCTCCTTCCATCTGCCTATTTTTTTCTTTCCATATATAATCCACCACTAATTTCTTCTGAATTTACAATTTATATACTTACATATTCCCTTTAATTTGCTTTTATAGTGGCCAATGAGGAACAGTACAAGTATGCTGAAGAATAGACATATATCATACCATTAATGGGGTATCATTTGCATACAAATGGCTATAACTAGAGGACATCATGTTGTATCAAATAAGCTGGATACAGAAAACCAAATACTGCATATTCTCCCTTATATCTAGGAGCTAAAATTAAAAATTAAACAAAATAAAAGCAAAAAAATGACTGTGTATATCAATTTTACTGCAAATGCAGTTTTTTTGTGAAACACTGTTTTAAAGCTGTGGGGAGCAACTCGGACTAGACTAAGTTACTGGAATTAAGACTTATTCTATGCATCTGCTCTCCCACAATATGGCGCTGGGAGAGGAGGAAACAGCTTCTACTCAGCTGCCTCCAGTTCAACCAATAAACAGCAGGACCTGCTCCTGATTGGAGGAGAGCAGCGTACTCGGCGTGTGGGTAGCAGAGTTGGGATTGGTGGAAGAGGACTATAAAGGAGGAGAGAGACAACATGCACCAGGAACATCTAAGGGGAACATCTATCTGAAGGAACACCTGTGCAGCCCCCAAGAGAGCCGGCCGGCAGTGTGCCGCTCCCCTGCGGAAGTGGGGAAAGTGGCAGGGGGAACCGCCCTTCCACGGAGGTGGAAGGGTTGGTAGCCAGCCCGGGAAGAACCAGCAGCAAACCCAGGGAGGGCCGAGCAGACAAAAGAACAACGCAGGGTCCTGTGTCGTTCCTCCACGAGGAGGGGGAGAGACATAATGGTGCCGTGACTCGGATATGAAGCCTAGGCAGGGTTTAGTGTCGTTCCTCCACGAAGAGGGGGAGTGACAAAAGCTTTTGTTTTAAATTTTTGTCAGATTGTTATGAATTATATAGTACTATGTTTTAGTAATTTTATGAGTTTTTAAAATTTACTTTACATGCATCAAGTAGAACATGTTTTCATTTGATTATTGCTTATAGTCCTTGCCTATTTCTCTGCTCAGTTATGGACTTTGTTACTTTATTAATTGAACTCTACTTAGTGGCGCATTAAGCTTTTGATATAGTACATATAAAATATATTATCTCAAAAGTAAGAAATAAAATCATAAGGAAAAAAGTCTTATTCTGGATACTAAATGTTAATGTTTTTCTTTTAGAACAGACCTGTCATTTGATAGTCTACATAATCAAGTCATCGATGGGAAGCTGTACATTTTGAAGTTTATGATTTCAGATAAGCATTTACTAAAATATGCTATAATACTGGAGTAGGAATATGACAGAATAAAACTTTATCTGGCTTTTGTAAGAAGCTAGATGATGTTGAGATGCATAAGAGAAAATCACTCAAAAAAGTACGAGAGAGAGAGAGAGAGAGAATGAGACTAGATTATGGGACCAGTTTAGTGTATCCTTCTGTGTTGAATTCTAGTAACTGGAAGTTAGCTTGATTTGAATCTTTATTTTTATTTTTATTTTTGACAGGCAGAGTGGACAGTGAGAGAGAGAGACAGAGAGAAAGGTCTTCCTTTGCCATTGGTTCACCCTCCAATGGCCGCCGCGGCCAGCGCACGGCACTGATCCGATGGCAGGAGCCAGGTCTTATCCTGGTCTCCCATGGGGTGCAGGGCCCAAGGACTTGGGCCATCCTCCACTGCACTCCCTGGCCACAGCAGAGAGCTGGCCTGGAAGAGGGGCAGCCGGGACAGAATCCGGCACCCCGACCAGGACTAGAACCCATTGTGCCGGCACCGCAAGGTGGAGGATTAGCCTAGTGAGCCACGGTGCCGGCTATTTTTATATTTTTTTTTTAAAGATTTTAAAAATTTATTTGAAAGGGAGAGTTAGAGAGAGAGAGAGGGAGAGACAGAGGTAGAGAGAAAGAGAGAGTGTGTTTCCACTTCCTGGTTCTCTCCCCAAATGGTTGTAATGGCTAGAGTTGTGCCATGCCAAAGACAAGGGCCTATAGCTTCTTCTAGATCTCCCGTGTGGGTACAGGGACTCAAGTACTTGGACCATCTGCTGCCTTCCCTGGTGCATTAAAAGGGAGCTACAATGGAAATTGTGCAGCCAAGTCTCAAACCAATGTCCACATGAGATGCGGGCCTCACAGGCTATGGCTTCACCCACTATGCCACAATGCTGGCCCCAATTCTACCTTTAGTTTAGCTTTTGCCTTGGCTTAATTTTGATTTAATGTACTCCTGTAATTTGCTTCTGAGTTATTTTGGAATGAAACAAGGAAAAAGGATATATACAAACTGGCACATAAAACCATCTGAAAAATAACCCTTTAAGCTTGATGAATCAGCATATTCACCCTCATATCAGCATATCAAGCATGAAGATATGAAGCAATTCGTATAAACCAAACCCATAAACCTGGAACTCAAAGGTAGGATACTGATTCTTATTTAAACAAATGTCTGTTACCGCTTTAGGCCCTGCTACAACACTTTAATATTTATTAATAAAATCCTTTACTGAGTGAACCAACAGATGAAAGATTCTCTTTGTCCATCCCACTCTATATAACTCTTTCAAATAGATAAATCACTTTAAAAAATCCCTTTACTTAATAAAAGCATTATATTATTACTTCCTGTTAATGTCATCTGAATTAGTAGTATTTGGAAAAGAATGCAATTGTGATGTGAGAAAGGCAGAAATGAAGCAAATCAATTACATTTAGTAACAGAAGATTGTTTTTACTTTTAAAGTTCTTTTTCTCCTTCAATATTTTTTCATGAGTGAGAAAAGAAAATGAGGTAAATTGCTACATATGCATGTAACCCCAGGAGCTGTAATCCTATAAGCTACAAAGGGAGGGAGGTAGACCAGGTCATCGTTTCAGATGGTGTGTTCTGATGTTAGTGCTATGTCCCCTGTTTTGAGGAGACACTGGGAAATAAGCCATGGTAACACCTCAAGGTCTGTTAAGCCCTTTTTCCTGCATGCATCTTTCAACTGGATTCTGAAGCCAGATTCTGGGAACCTGGTAGCAATCAGTTCCAGGTATTTTTTTTTTTAATCATTTTTCAGACTGGCATTTCTCTGTACATTTTTTTTTTGCTTTCTGAATGCTGCAATTTTACACTGATTATTTGCTTTTGCACATAAACATGAAAACTTAGGTGATGAAAACTCAAGGTCCAGAATGATTTATCAAAATAGCTTGGAAGTTAACTTTGATGGGCTCTGTCATAGCTCAGCTTGAGATAAGGTTTAGAAGTTGCTGCTACAAATAGATTTTAAACCTGGTTAAATCCTTTGACAGTAGCTTTCTCCTTGAAAAGAGTGAGTGAGAGTCAAAGTATCTAGATGGTTCAAATGATAAATCCACTCAGAGGGTTCTTGGCCTTCAGAAGCCATGCAATACCCCCCAGGTCACCAACCAATTTTTCAAATGGGAAACTATAATCCCAGTTTGGAAGGCCCATCTTTAAGCCCATATCTATTTCTTCAGCTAGAGCCATAAACTATCCCTGAATGATATAACTCAGATTCAATCCTATTTCAAGTCATCAAAAAGAGCAAATGAAACTTTTTATTGATGATTCCCTTTTCTTCTTTTTCTTTAAAGGACATGCACTTTATAGAAATTCTTTTCATTTATTTATTTATTTATTTGAAAGGTAGAGTTATAGACAGAGAGAGAAAGAAAAACAGAGAGAAAGGTCTTCCTTCCACTGGTTCACTCTCCAAATGGCCACTATGACCAGCACTGCGCTGATCTGAAACCAGGATCCAGGTGCTTCTTCCTGGTCTCCCATGCAGGTGCAAGGGCCCAAGAACTTGGGCCATCCTCCACTGCCCTCCCGGGCCACAGAAGAGAGCTGGATTGGAAGAGGAGCAACTGGGACTAGAACCGGTGCCCATATGGCATGCTGGCACTGTAGGCGGAGGATTAACCAAGCGAGCCATGGCGCCGGCCCCTAGAAATTCTTATATTTATCAATATTATATATTACTAAATATAGGCTAATTATATAATCTATAATGAATATGAATCATTGCATACATTATTTATATAAATGTAAAAATTATTACTACAAAGGTTATTTATAATGCAAAAATATATCAAATATGTTGATTTTCCATTTTTGTATCCTTATCACAATAGTTGAATGATTATCATCTTTAGCCTTATATTCTAATACATCCCCTGGAACAGAAGGTATCCAATGAAGTAGCCTTGTGAATGGAGACTATTAATTAATTTCCCTAGGAAAACCTAATAGCCAGCATGTAAGTCTTAGAGAAAAACTCTTCAATTGTTTTGTTTTCAGTTCCTAGATTTGATGTGAAAAACGGTACAAAATAATGCATTTCTTCCTATCAAAGGGTTTGAGTAGAATGCGGCTGATATGGAGGGTCAGAGGTTAGAATAATGAGAGCAGATTGCAGAGAAGGAAAGTCAGAGAGTTTTCCAACTTCCCTAAATTAAGAGCAACAAAGGGAAGGTTATTCTTCTGCAGACATATGGATTTTTAATTCTTTAAATTCATAATCAAATGAAAATGGATTTTGAAACCTCATGTAACATATCTTCATGTGTAACTTTGTTCCACCTTCACGGATCCTCTTTCACAGAAATTTCACTTCTAAATCAGGAAGTGAGGTAAAATTTTATTAATTCTTGCTCTCTACTACAAAGAGGAAAATATTTTTCCCTAGCAGATTAAGTATCTATCTGTACCTGCAGCAGGCAGTTCATCAGAATTTCAAAAGAGACTGACCATATTTAAATGTAGTCTGGAACTTTCAGTTAAAGATGTTAAAATAAAGCTGTCTCTGCCTGATTCTTTTTTTCTGAAACATGAATACAAAAACAGGAAAGAAAATCCCATCTCTACTGAAACTAGCAAATGATCACAACCTTGAACCACAATCTAAGAGCAAGGCAAAAAAAAATGTATACTTGGACTTGGTGGAAACAAGAAACAAAGAGTGAATCCATGAACCCATTCCAATGCAGCTCTCAGGCAGCATATACTCTACCCTTCATTTCCAAACTCTTTTGCCCAGAAAGAGATGATTCAGGTGTATGGGCCAGTATGTATGAGACACTACATTCTCCTAGTAAACATTGGCAAGGGAAGGTGTGGTCAGGCAAGAAAACGGATTCATGACATTTCTAATAAAACTTGGGCACTGGATTGTTACCTGAAGGAGTAAAGTTACCTCTAGAGCTGTGTTATATTTTGTTTCTCAGTTTTTAATTATTTATTTATTTTTTAGATGCAGAAAGACACAGAGACAGGGGGACAGACACATACCCACATCCACACACAGCTGTGGCGGGGGTGGGGCGGAGGGGAGTTGGGGAGTTGGTGGGTGGAGACAGCTCCCATTCACTGTTCACTGCTCAAATGCTGGTAATAGCCAGGAGCGAAAGCCAAGAGTCAGAAACCAATCCAAGTCCCCCAAGTGGGTGGCAGGAACCCAACTTCTTGAGCAATTATTGCTGTCTCCCAGGGTCCACGGGAAACTGGAATCAAGAGCCAGAGCCATGTATGGAACTTAGATACTTTAATGTGGAACAGAGGTGTCTCAACCAGCGTCTTAACCACCAAATGCACACCCATGTAGCTGTGCATTTATTAAATTCAAAAGACAGAATAGTTGTATATATTTATGGGATAATATGATGTGTTGATGCATGTATACATTGTGTAATGTCTAATCAGAGTAAATATATCTATGTCCTCAAACATTTAATATTTCTTCATGGTGAAAACATTCAAAATACCATATTTTAATTATTTAATAGAGAAATATATAGTATATTAACATTACCTCTAGTTATCCTATGGTGAAATAGAACTCCATAACTTCTTATTCCTGTGTAACTATAATTTAGTACCCATTAATCAACCTTTCTCCATCCCTTTCTGCTGCCTTCTCCTATCCCCAGCTTCTGGTAAAATCAGTATATCTTTAATTTCTATGAGATCATCTGTTTTTTAGAGGCTAAAATGAGTTAAGACAAGGGAATATTTGTATCTTTAATGTATTAGAGAAAAATGAATTGTAATGCCCAGAGCAACGATAAATATGCAAAGCATCACCACTAGCCCAGCTGACCTGCTAGCCAAGAGCAGAGGTGGACTTTCCTTGAGCTAACCCCTACCAGCTTATATCTACCCACCAGCATATATAACCCCCACCAGCTTAGGACTGAGCCTGGGAAAGTAACTCTCCCCCACTAAAAGATGAGTAAACTTCAGGGGAAAAATAGCTTTTAACCAAAAACAAAAAAAAAAAAAAAAAAAGAAAGAAAAAAAGGCAAATGATGAATCCATAGCAGAAAAAGTATGCCATAAAGCTGACAAAAATTATAAAGACTCCTTGAAATATAATAAATGCGGAGGTTGTGATCTTTCTAATATAAGAACTCTAAAAACACAGGTACAAGCTGAAGAGGAAAACCATAGAATAAATTTGAGCTGGAAGAGCCAGAGTAAAAATAAAAAAAGTAAAGAATGGTAATAGGATCATATCTCATTTTTATGTGAGTTCAGAGTATAACCAGGTTCTTTACTAACTCATCTAAAGTATTTGCATTTAGGATAGTTATTTTTTTCTAAAATTATCTCTAAAAATATCCAATTCCTTCTAAAATTAAGAGAACAAGGAAGACACACATATTTGTATATGTTTTATCTAACTACAAATGGCACAGAAAGACAGAGATCCAGGATTTTAAATATTCCAATGATATAAACCCAGGCAGAATAAGGAAATCGGTGTTGGTCTAAGATGATCAAATTGCCTAGCTCCTCCTTGAGGCCCAGCAATACTTCCCATCCAGAAAGCAGCAGATATGTGGATGTGTTTAAAATAATATCTCCTTGGGAGCCAGCCTAATGGCACAGGGAGCTAATAAGTTGCTGCTCACAATACTAGTGTAACCATATTAGAGCGCTAGTTGCATTCTGAGCTGCTCTGCTTCTATTCCAGTTTCCTGCTAATGCACATAGGAAGGCAGTAAATGATGGCTCAAGCACTCTGGGTCCCTGCCACCCATATAGGAGACTTGGATGAAATTTCTGGGCCCTGGCTTCTGCCTGGCCCAGTCATAGCTACAGCCATTCAGGAAATAAACGAGCAGATGAGAGACCTCTCTGTCAATCTGCCTCTCCAGTAGAAAAATAAGTAAATCTTTAAAAAATAAAATAATATCTCCTTATTTTAGCAGACCCTTTTGACCACTTTGTCTTGAAGTTCCACTTTATGAAGTCAGAGTTTAAAAGTTGAAAACATTTTTAAATTTTCTTCTCAAATTCTCCTCTAATATGGTATGCCAAACATTTCAAGGACTGAGGTTATATAAATAAATATGTTAAATAATTTTTAATGATTCAGTTTAGTTTTCTCAATTCATATATTTTCAATTTGGCTAAGTAGGAACTTTTAGTTAGAGAAAAATACTTAGGTCTGATTTGTCCAAAACTTAAATGCCTGGGGTTTGACCAACAGTCTTCAAAACACAAACTTGAACTTTATTTTACAAACAATATTTCCCTTGCCCTGCTGAATTCAAGTATGAACATAGGACTTTCTTGTTTTAGTGACTCATCAGATTGTACTTAGTTACCACCCACAAATATATTCTTCCAGGCTGTCGCTGTACAGAACAGATGGATTATCCATGAATAAACTCAGCAAATCTAACAGAATTTAAAAGCCTAGGGAAATACAGTGTTGAAGTATTCTCCTGAAAGATAGCAACTTAGCTGAAATCTTCTAGATTTCTGGTCCTTCACACAAAGTGGTTATTTTTTAAATTACTTTGTTTCATAATTTTGAATTTAGCTCAACCAGGCACTGGAGCAAACCATCAAACTACCTTATTCAATTTATAATTTAGATTTTGAAGGTAAACTATCATACATAAAATCCTCAACATTGTGCCAATATTATTTTAATAATGTCTTATTTTTTTCTGGTTTAAAATAACATTGACCCATACTCAAGAAATCATGATGTTTGCATAATTGTGATTAAGATGGTTTTAGGTTTGTGCTGATTTACACACTACACAGACAGACATACATCTTCACTTGGTCCTTATATATTAAGAATCAAAGAGTATAAAATGCAGGAACCTCAAAATTAAGTGATGTGATATGATGTCACTTTGGATACTGCACAGACTAAAAAACTGATCAGAGTTGCACAGAACGATATCAAAGAGTTCACCTGTTTATTCTAGGTTTCCATGTTACTTTTCTCACTAAATTTGTGGATGTCTTCATTGAATCAGATCATAATGTTATAGTATGAGTCAAAAAGTTTACACAGGTGTGATCTGAGTTTGGTAGATGGATGGAAAGAGAATATAACTATTTCTACCAGTGTTTGGGGCACAACTTAATTTCTCATTTATATGACTTCCTGAAAAATCAGACTTCCAAGTCTTCCCTCTGTTCTTGTTCTCTTCCTACATCCCTGATGCTTTCCTCAGTTAATGGTATTCCCCAGGTTCCACACTCAATTGTTTTCTTTCCTAAGTCTAAAGACTATTTTTTGTGGATTTCCTTCATTGCTCTTATTCAAGTTTCACAAAATTCAATGACTCTAAGCCTATAATAAGATAGACTTGTATGTCCCATGGACATCAGTTTTGAGCAATCTTATAGATAAAACCTAATCTTCTCTTGTGAGTTCCAGGCTCATTTTCTCAACAGCTTGGTGATCTTCCCACTAATGCAGTCCATAAAAACCCAGAATATTTCAAATTCAACATCCCAAAATCATTCAAATAAAGTCTTTCCTTCTGTCTTTACCTCCTTAACATTTACCATTTTCCTATTTTGTAAGTTAGAAGAATTTAGGTCTTGGCATCATTGTTTTCTTTTATACTCATATCTACTTTTTACCATTATTCCTGTACTGTCTCCACACATTTAAAAAATGTATTCCTGTTTTCCCTGCCATAATGACGTTCTTTGCCACTTTCACACAGATCACTACAACAGTGTGTTTCTAGAATTCCCTTCTCTATAAACCTTCTACAAGGCTAAATTCAGTTATTCCCTACTAATTCTATAATGACATCCAAGTTCTTAAGCATGGTGACTGGTAACCCAAGCTCACCAGTAAAGTTTCTAAACTGCAGCTCATAATTTCTCATCTTTGATTCTTTTGTATCAATGGTTGATATGGTTATAACCAGGCAATGAGACCCCAGCAATTCTTAGTACATCAACAGTTTCTTAATTCCTTACAACCTTTACTTTATCTGTTAGGTAATCAATCCCCAACATTTTCAGGGCTTTGGTATTTTTAAATACATTATTTCTGGCCATTTAGCACAAAACTGTCAATGAAGCTTCTAAATTGTATATTTTAAACTGAAAGGCATCAATGCTAAATCTCTTAAATCAAATAAAATGTAGAGGAGAAAAGAACTAGGGCAAAAAAAAATCCAAGTTTTATATTCTGCTTTTAAACACTGAACTTGTTGGAATCGAGAGATGTAGGTTACAGAAAACATTGATTCACATTATAAGTTCCAATTCTGAATATAAACTTTTCCTTACGTGGAATTTTTTTTCTCCTTCTTCTCCTTTCATTTATCATTTAGTTGTCCATGTGACAGTAGAGGGCAAGATATTCCAGTCCTAATACCACCTTAGATTTGAAAATGTCAAAAATAATACTTGCTAATGGACTCTGATTATGAAAATGCTTATGAATTAGAAGAAATTAAGACTTTCCTTAAAATGAGCCTCATATTCTACTATTATTCCTAAAAGTGAAAATTTGGATAGAACTTATTATATCTGCTTTGATATTAAGAGCTTATTTGTTTTTTTGCTTCCTTTAAACAACCCACTGATAATTTTGGAACTCGTATGTTAGAACAACAGATGCAGCTACTACTTCAAATATTCATTATTATCACTGTGTTCCTTCTTACATGAGATAATTTTATTTCATTGTATAATAATAGTAAATTCCATTCAGAACATAATTTTCTATTTTAATCAAAGTGAAGAATAGATCTTTCATTACATGATAGCAATTTGAATACAATGTGGAGAAAATTAATAACAATTAACCTGAATGGTTGATTTTAAGTGAACTTCATTTGATAACAATTCCATTCAAAAGCAGATTCTCAAAAAAGAAGTATCTCAAATTACTAAAAGCACTTGGCAATGCAATTTTTCCTACTTTCTATTCATCAAAAGAATATTGGTTATTAATACAGTTGCATTAAAGGCATGGTGAATGTTTAATATTCTGCCTTCCTCAATACTTATCAACTTATTTTCCAAGAAGAAGTCACTAGTCACAATAATTTTGGAATTTTGACATTCTTCATTTTGATTCAACACAGCTCGAAATTCAATCTGGCACATGACCCATCACAATATTCAATTTGCTAAAATTAATGTATTTTTAAGATGATTAAATCCTTGTAAATATCAAATTAATTCTATATAATTCAAATATGAAAATATAAAATTTTCCTGCCATCCCTCTTTTAATTCCAGGATGATATAGAAAATTACATTGAAGATCTAGAGATGTAAGAGATTTTATGTTAATACCTCACCTACCTCGATTCCTTCATTCCTTTGATTTTTTTATCAGGAAATTCTACATTTACTGTATTCTGAAACTATTAAGACTTAATTTTGTTTTTGCACTGTAGCAGGGACTATATTTGAAAAGTGCAATTATGAAAACTTGTCTGTTGCACCTAAGGTTGGAATACCTAAGTCATCAACATTTAAATTTACATTCCTGTCTCATAAACACTAGTCACATGGTAACCATAAGTAGAAGGATCCTACAGCATCTCTCTCCCAGTTATGGAAATGAGGCTTGTATTATCTAAAATCCTGTTGACAATAACACAAGTCGCAATAATCAGAACTAAAAGACTCATTTTATTTGAATCCTAGTTTGATGTAATAACTTATACTTCTAGTTTTTAATTACTGTTAAACATCTCCAGACTTTGGGGCCTCAATAAAATATTAGTCAGCTATACCATTTTATTCTTGTTATGTTGTTTATACAGTATTTGAATATAGGGAATCACTGATGTAAATTTATTTGTTCAATTTTTAATTTCCAATCCTCGGGTCCCACAGCACTAACTGACCTTCAGCCTCGAGATGAACATGCTGTACTAAACACATGCTTTTGGGGACCAGTGTGTGTTTTATTTTAATGAGCAAATATTATACATATTTCTTTTTTTTTCTTTTTTTTTAAACTTTTATTTAATGAATATAAATTTCCAAAGTACGACTTATGGATTACAATGGCTTCCCCCCCATAACGTCCCTCCCACCCACAACCCTCCCCCTTCCCACTCCCTCTCCCCTTCCATTCACATCAAGATTCATTTTCAATTATCTTAATATACAGAAGATCAGCTTAGTATACATCAAGTATGGATTTCAACAGTTTGCTCCCACACAGAAACATAAAGTGAAAAATAATAGATGATTTTTTTTAAATGATGATGAAATCAGAGCAGACCTATTGTCATGTTTAATCCCAGTGAGAGTCAAGTTGGGAATTGATAATTTCTTTTTTTTTTTTTTTTTTTTTTTTTTTACAGAGGATCAGTTTAGTATGCATTAAGTAAGGATTTCAACAGTTTGCACCCCATAGAAACACAAAGTGAAATATATTGTTTGAGTACTCGTTATAGCATTAAATCTCAATGTACAGTACATTAAGGATAGAGATCCTACATGAGGAGTAAGTGCACAGTGACTCCTGTTGTTGACTTTACCAATTGACACTCCTGTCTATGGCATCAGTAATCTCCCTATGCTCCAGTCATGAGTTTCCAAGGCTATGGAAGCCCCTTGAGTTCTCCAACTCTTATCTTGTTTAGACAAGGTCATAGTCAAAGTGGAGGTTCTCTCCTCCCTTCAGAGAAAGGTACCTCCTTCTTTGATGACCTGTTCTTTCCACTGGGATCTCACTCGCAGAGATCTTTTGCCAGAGTGTCTTGGCTTTCCATGCCTGAAATACTCTCATGAGCTTTTCAGCCAGCTCCGAATGCCTTTAGGGCTGATTCTGAGGCCAGAGAGCTATTTAGGACATCTGCCATTCCATGAGTCTGCTGAGTATCTCACTTCCCATGTTGGATCACTCTCCCCTTTATTTACTCCATTGGTTAGCGTTAGCAGGTACTAGACTTGTCTATGTGCTCCCTTTGACTCCCAGTCCCTCCACCATGACCAACTGTGAACTGAAACTGATCACCTGGAACAGTGAGATGGCATTGGTACATGCCACCTCGATGGGATTGAATTGGAATCCCCTGGTATGCTTCCAACTCCACCACTTGGGGCAAGTCAGCTTGAGCATGTCCCAAATTGTACATCTCTTCCCTCTCCCATTCCCACTCCCATGTTCAACAGGGATCACATTTCAGTTAATTTTCAACACTTAAGAATAACTGTGCATCAATTACAGAACTAAACCAGTCATATTAAGTAGAACAGATAAAAAAAACCTACTAAGAGGGATAATGTATTAAGTTGTTCATTAACAGTCAGGGCTATGCTGATCAAGCCACCGTTTCCCATAGTGTCCACCTCACTCCAACAGGTTTCCCTCTTGGTGTTCAGTCAGTCGTCACCGATCAGGGAGAACATACGGTATTTGTCCCTTTGGGACTGGCTTATTTCACTCAGCATGATGTGTTCCAGATTCCTCCATTTTGTTGCAAATGACTGGATTTCGTTGTTTCTTACTGTGGTATAGTATTCTAAAGAGTACATATCCCATAATTTCTTTATCCATTCTATCGTTGATGGGCATTTAGGTTGGTTCCAGGTCTTAGCTATTGTGAATTGAGCTGCAATAAACATTAGGGTGCAGACCTCTTTTTTGTTTGCCAATTTAATTTCCTTTGGGTAAATTCCAAGGAGTGGGATGGCTGGGTTGTATGGTAGGGTTATCTTCAGGTTTCTGAGGAATCTCCAGACTGACTTCCATAGTGGCTTGACCAGTTTGCATTCCCACCAACAGTGGGTTAGTGTCCCTTTTTCCCCACATCCTCGCCAGCATCTGTTGTTGGTAGATTTCTGCATGTGAGCCATTCTAACCGGGGTGAGGTGAAACCTCATTTGTGGTTTTGATTTGCATTTCCCTGATTGCTAATGACCTTGAACATTTTTTCATGTGCCTGTTGGCCATTTGGATTTCCTCTTTTGAAAAATGTCTATTGAGGTCCTTGGCCCATCTCTTAAGTGGGTTGTTGGTTTTGTTTTTGTGGAGTTTCTTGATCTCTTTGTAGATTCTGGTTATTAACCCTTTATCTGTTGCATAGTTTGCAAATATTTTTTCCCATTCTGTCGGTTGTCTCTTCACTCTCCTGACTGTTTCTTTTGCAGTACAGAAACTTCTCAATTTGAGGCAATCCCAATAGTTGATTTTGGCTTTGACTGCCTGTGCCTCCCGGGTCTTTTCCAGAAACTCTTTGCCTGTGCCAATATCTTGAAGGGTTTCTCCAATGTTCTCTAGTAACTTGATGGTGTCAGGTCGTAGATTTAGGTCTTTAATCCATGTTGAGTGGATTTTTGTGTAAGGTGTAAGGTAGGGGTCTTGCTTCATGATTCTGCACGTGGAAATCCAATTTTCCCAGCACCATTTATTGAATAGACTGTCCTTGCTCCAGGAATTAGTTTTAGATCCTTGATCAAATATAAGTTGGCTGTAGATGTTTGGATTGATTTCTGGTGTTTCTATTCTGTTCCATTGGTCTATCCATCTGTTTCTGTACCAATACCATGCTGTTTTGATTACAACTGCCCTGTAGTATGTCCTGAAATCTGGTATTGTGATGCCTCCGGCTTTGTTTTTGTTGTACAAGATTGCTTTAGCTATTCGAGGTCTCTTGTGCCTCCATATAAATTTCAGCACCATTTTTTCCAGATCTGAGAAGAAGGTCTTTGGTAGTTTGATTGGTATTGCATTGAATCTGTAAATTGCTTTTGGGAGAATGGACATTTTGATGATATTGATTCTTCCAATCCATGAGCATGGAAGATTTTTCCATTTCTTGGTATCCTCTTCTATTTCTTTCTTTAAGGTTTTGTAATTTTCATCGTAGAGATCTTTAACGTCTTTGGTTAAGTTTATTCCAAGGTATTTGATTGTTTTTATAGCTATTGTGAATGGGATTGATCTTAGTAGTTCTTTCTCAGCCATGGCATTGTCTGTGTATACAAAGGCTGTTGATTTTTGTGCATTGATTTTATACCCTGCTACTTTGCCAAACTCTTCTATGAGTTCCAATAGTCTCTTAGTAGAGTTCTTTGGGTCCCCTAAATACAGAATCATGTCATCTGCAAAGAGGGATAGTTTGAGTTCTTCCTTCCCAATTTGTATCCCTTTAATTTCTTTTTCTTGCCTAATAGCTCTGGCTAGAACCTCCAGAACTATATTGAATTTTTTTCTTTCTGAATAAAATGATAGAACATCTTCTAATGCAAACTACTTACTGGTTTACTGAAATTACATGTATTCACCAGGATATATTATCCAGACATCACAGTGAGATTACAGCAATAATCTTCTTCATCTATATGCCACTTAGGCAGCCAAAATGAATAAAGAGAGGCACATGCATTATTTACTTCATCCCATATGACTAAAGATTAAGTACTTGGTTTTAAAAATGTGTTTAGCACACCAATATGCAAGAAAAGTGATGTCATTGTTTGTCACTCAATACATAGGTGTGTGCTTTGTATTACATTTTCAAGAAATTTGGTGTGTGGGTGGGTGTTGTGGCATAGTAGGTTAAGTCGCAGTTTGGGAAACCCACATACCATATTGAAGTCCCTGCTATAGAGTCCTGACTAGCTTCCTTTTAACGTGTCTAGAAGGCAGAAGATTATAGCTCAAGTACTTGGGTCTCTGCCACTCATGGATGGAGTCCCTGCCTCCTGGTTTTACCTTGGCTCAGTCCTGGCAGCTGAAGGCATTTAGGGTGTCAATCATTAGGTGGAAGATCTCCCTCTTTCTCTGTCACTTTGCCTTTCAAATAAGTACACATATACACATATACACACATGCCTTTAGAATGAAGAGACATGGTCCAAGGTTTATATTAAAGCCTAGTGGAACAGGCTGATGCTAATCAAATGAGCAAATGAAAATGTTTATATGAAGAATGTATTATGATGCCACCGCAGACAGGATGTGCAAAGGCCCTGTGGTGAGCAGGAACATGAGGCTTTCTGTAACTGAAGGGCCCATGTTGCCAGACTTTAGAGGAATGGGATAAATTATGCAAGGCCCTGTGTGGTACACAAAGCTGTTGCATTACCTCTGTGAAAATATGTTGTCTTTCCTGATAACCTTGTATACTGTATCATCAAAAACCACGACCATGATGACTACACAATCAAAAAACTCCAGCCTTAAAACAAACATCCATTTAAATCCAAAGTTCTCTGTGCAGTGAGCATAGAACAGCATTTCCAGTTAAGCTTCATTACCTCTCCCCTTTCCTCATCTCATCTGTTCCAGAACAGAATCCCAGCAGTCCTCCCTTCTCTCTCCTGCATCATCACTTCTTCTCCCTAAAAACAGTGCTATGTTTTCCTATCTGAAAAAATAACCTCTATTATCTCCACCCCTTGCTAACTATGGCCCCATTTTCACATGTTATTTTAAAAGACAGAATTGCTTCTTTTCTTTCCATTCTCTCTTGGAACCACTTCAATCAGCCTTTTACCTGCCCTCCAAATTACAACTGCCTTTATGGTCAAATTACAGCCCACATCTGATTTGATGCCATCAGCACCACTTGGCACACTTGATCACTCCATCAGTGTCCTAACATCCAGGCCATCACACTCAGCTCATTTTCGTTCTAATTAATGGGATGCTCGGTTTAAATCAGCTTTTCTAGTTCCCCTCATCTCTCAAGATGTCAGAACATAGAGTTCCCCAGGTTTCTCTCTGTCTCTGTCTCTGTCTGTCTCTCTCTGTCTCTCTCTCTCTCTCACACACACACACACAACACACACACACCCTTCCTGCTTCTCTCCCTCTTAAATAAATAAATTAACAATTTAAACCCTCCAAAGACTCCCAGTTCCACTTGGAATAAAAATGAAATATCTTCCAACAACCACATGGTGGTTCCGAGCTGGCTCGATTGTTTTCCTTCTAAGGGCCCTATCACCTCAGGGCATTTGTCTCTGTGTTTTCCTCTATCTGGACTACCATGCACAACTTCAACTTTACTGCTCACTTCCTCATCATTTTCAAGCCTTTCTTCTACTGAAACCTTTCTTGACTTATTTTTCCAAAGTGAAGTTCCTGCCCCAAACAACACCGCCTATGCCCTTTTCCTCATTTTTCCCTCTGCATTTTTCTCTATCTAGCATAATATGTCTAGCATAATATATGCATTACTTCTATTTTAAATTACTTTTAAAATTGTTATTAATATGAAGAGAACAGATTTCATGTATTTTATAGGTACAATTCTAAAAAGATAACCATACTTCTCTCCCTCTCCTGCTCTCCCTCCTTCAATTCCCCTCCTTCCTTTTTAAATTAATTTTTGCAAAGATACAATTTTAATCCACTCTATAAGCACATGCTTAATTCACCATTAACCATAATATTCAACAAGTAAAATGTTGGAAGGCCAGAGTTCCACAGGAATATAAACAAAGGCTAAAAATGACAATCATCACATGATGTTCATTTTATTCTTTTTTTTTGTATTTTATATTAACTACCACATATCAGAGAAGCATATGATATTTCTCTTTTTTCAGACTGGTTTATTTCACTAAGCATAATGGTTTCCAGTTGCATCCATTTTGTCACAAAAGACAAGATTTAATTCTTATTTTTGGCTCAGTACTTTTCCATTTTCTTCTGGACAATACTAGAATGGAAATTTTCTGAGCAGGAGGCTTGTCTGTTTTGCTCATTCCCATAAGTATTTAATATCATGTCTGAAACTTAGTGCATATTCAGTAAATATCTGTTGAATATATAAGTAAATGATTAATTTTCTCACAAGAAACATTTTCTGACAAAAAGAATGGGGGAAAACCTTGACCACCCAAGAGGACAGTCGAGTGTTGAGAAATTACTGTGAAAAGAAATAATGTCAACTTCTTTTTCTTAATTTGTGAGGACTGAAAAGGTATTTATTTTATTATTACGTTTCACTTAGATAAAATGTGTGTGTATGTGTTTAAAATTCTGGTTTTCCCACAATGAGACAATGAGATTTCACTGCACTCCAGTTAGAATGGCTTTCATACAGAAATCAATAAACAACAAATGCTGGTGAGGATGTGGGGAAAATGTACCCTAATCTACTGTTGGTGGGAATGTAAACTGCTGCAGCCACTGTGGAAGACAGTATGGAGGTACCTCAGAAATCTGAATATAGATTACCATGTGATCCAGCATATGATTCTCACTCCTAGAAATCTACCCAACCAAAATAAATCAGCATAAGAAAAAGTTATCTGTACTCCCATGTTCATTGCAGCTCAATTCACAGTATCTAAGATATGGAATCAACCCAGATGTGGATCAACTGTTGACTGGATAAATAAATTATGGTATATATACACTATGTAGTACTACTCAGCTGTAAAAAAAAAAAAAAAAATCCTCTCTATTGCAACAAAATGGATGCAACTGGAAACCATTATACTTAGTAAAGTAAACCAGTCCCCAAAAGACAGATACCATGTTTTCCCAGATCTTCCCAAAAAGACAGATACCCTGATTTGAGGTAACTAATAGAGTACCTAAAATGTAATTTATGGGAGTAAAATGGACATTTTGAGATTCGATGATTGTTTTTACAGCCCTTGTCTCTTCTTTTGAGGAAAAGTTTTTTTTTTTTTTTTCACACTATTTGTTGAACTATTTTACTTAGTATAGGGTTAACTTTATGATCATAAGTAAACTGAAAGTAGATCTTTATAAAAATTAAGAGTGGGAATAGAAGAAGGAGGAAGAAGAAAGTTTGGAGCAGGGGTAGGAGGAAGGGTAGGGTGTGAAATATCACTATGTTCCTAAATCTGTAGATGTGAAATATCTTTTATAACTTAAAATTTTTTGAAATTCTGGTTTTCTGTGGAACAGTGCACACACAAAAAAAACTTTTAAGTGGTTATGCCTGTTGGACACCCAGTAAAAACAAATGGCAATCCTCCTTGAAGAACATACCCCTAGCATAGATCACACAGAACTATAGAATTGTCATCAACGAAAATTTGCAGAGACATGCATTCACAATGCACATCTGCAAATATACATGGAGAGAGAAGCTACTCTGAGAACAACTTAAAAAAAGTATAATTAGAGTTTAGATATAGATTTTCTTAATATAGTATAAAATAAATGCATTTAAATAATTAAACACATAAAGTAATGATGGAAAATAGGTAAAAGCAACAATATGCTTTCAAGAAAAAAGAGGCAAATTAGGAAAAAATTAAAAAAAGAACTGATATAAGTACTTTCTGTAATGATTGTGTTAATGGCTCCATGATTTTATACACACACACACACACACACACACAGGGGTACTTAAATTTTCCATGAATTTTTTGAAGTACCTTCATGAGTTTGTGACTGTGTATGTTGACCCTATATATGATCTGTACATTTGAAATTATTAAAATGTATCATATAAATATCCCTAAATATGCTCAACACATGCCTATAAATTCTACTTTGATAAACATGATTTAAAAATAATTTATAAAAAAGAAATATACTCAATGAAATTTAAGATTCAGAAATGATATAAAAATAGGTTAGACTGGATATGAGGAGGGCTGACTGAAAAGATAAAACTGAAAATTTGTTCAGACTTCTTCACATAGAATGAAAATGGAAAGTTGAAAGAGAGGTTAAGAAATGTAGAAAGTAGATTAAGTCCAACTTGGATCTAACATGAGTTTCACAGTGTGAAAATTAATACTATGCAAGATGGATATATTCAAAATGAAAATGGGTGAAAATTTCCCACAATTCATGAAGGACATGAAATCTCAGATTCAAGAAGGACAAAGAAACACAGAAAGTCTAAAAAGCTAAATGAGGCCAGGATTCTGGTGCTGCAGGGTAAGACATCACTTGCAATGCATGTCTCCCATATCAGCACCAGTTTGAGTTCCAGCTAGTCCACTTCTGATCCAGCTCTCTGCTAATGTTCCTTGGGAAGGCAGCAGAAGATGCACCAAGTTCTTGGGCCCCTGCCACCCACATGGTAGCCCTGTATAAAGCTTCTGGCTGCTGGCTTCAGCCTGGCCCAGCTCTGGCTTTTATGACCATTTAGTGAGTGAACCAGAGGATGGAAGATCTCTCTCTTTCTCTCTCTCGCTGCCCTCCCTCTCTCTAACTGCATTTCAAATAAATAAAAAATAAAATTTTTAAAAAGAAAAAGTATGCTAAAGTAATAACTGTAAGGCAAAATAGTACAATAAGTATCAGAAGATAAGTAAGATAAGTTAACTCTACAATGTTCACAGAAAATAACATAGAATGGAATACCCAATAATAAGAATAAGATAATGACTATGTCATTGTTATACAAAGCCTGAAAATTTTTACCAATAACAGAAACTCACTGAAAACTTCTAACTTGAAGGAAGCATTTTCAAGCAAGTAGTGATTATATAGCTTAATAAAGCAATCAATTTCAATTTCCTATTTTATAACACAACCTGTATATTCCAAAAAGCTTTCAAAATTCTACTATGGTCATCTAACAAAGCATGAATTCATTTGCATCATTGAGATTCTTAGTCGCTGACTTGATTTTTCACCAAAACATAAGTAATTCCAAGAAAAATCTTTCCATGAACAACTGGAAGAAACATCTAAGAAAAAGATCATAAAAGTCTGAAAACATCAAGAGAAGAAAATGAAACAGATTTCATTCTATATTACCTTAATAAACATTTGAGTGGTTTAAATAAATCTCAGAATACTAAAATAAATCTACCTATTTATCTCAATGGGGTAGTATATCAGCTCCTAAAAATTAACATGGGAGAACTTCACTTTGGTAAAGTACAATGAGAGGTTCTTTTTTTTTTTAACCACAAGAGCAGTATTCTCATACTCAAAATAGAAGTTTTAGAAGTATAGAAAATTTAAAAAGTCATATTTGTCTTGTTCCCTTTTTCCTATGCACAATTATTCAGAATTATGATTTTATCAACTACAGAATTATCGGTTCTAAATCTTCCAAACACTGATTAGAATCTTTAGCTAGCATCTGTTAGTACCTACATAATATTACACATGACACATGTAGATACACAAACCTGGTATATCTCTTCTGTTGTGAATTACTCAACACAGCAATAATTTTTGTGCCCCTAATTTTTTGTGCTTTGTTTTTAGTTTCCTAGAAGTGAAACAACTTACTCTCTGATTGGAAAATGAACATAGCATTTTTGTAGGATATAAAAGGGAAGGATGCCTCCAAAGACTTCGTGGTATCCCTGTCTCTGCAAATTGTCACTGACTGTAATGACCAGAGATTCATTTATTCTGGAGTCTGAAATGAAGTGCTTCATGAAATGCCTACGTGAACAAATTTCTATTTCTTAAGATCACTACAGATTCTCTTAAACTATGGTTCAAGGTCCTAAAACAGAAACTTTGCACAAAAACCATTCTTTGGTATGACATCTGGTGGTTCACATAGACATCAGATAGACTACAAATGATAGCTTTTGAATTTTAATGAGAAAAACTGCTAAAAAGTAGGAATATTGTCCAGAGGACACAATCATTCCATTTGAAAAAAGTGTTTAAACTATGCTCACTATGACTACGCATCTCAAATATATTAAATATTTCAAGTGGAACAAAAGATGAGAAAAGGAAGAAGTAGGAAGAAAGAAATCAGACTCTTTGTCATTAAGACCTCACCAGACTGCTTTTGATCACTATATTTGATGAAATCTGGAATTGCATATGTCACAGTATAACTACTTCACTTTACCCTTAATTCCCTTTTTATATAATTTTCTTATTTTATTATTCATCACTTCAGGAGTGATGGTATTTGCTGCATAAAAAGCTACAAAATTATTTAATAAATATTTTTAGGAATATCCTTGAAATTAGTCTCGCTTCTCTATTTTCCAAATGTCATCAGCATTCCTTGTTTTCATTTCACAGGAACACGCATATGTAGATGAGGTAGTAGAGCAACATTCTCAAGGCCACAGAATCTGGATCCACACTTACAAACTTCTGCCATAACAATTTCACCTACTAGCTGTGTGATGCCCAATAACTTACATAAACTCTGATAACCTGAGGTTCTTCATCTGCAGCTTCAAAAGAGAACACTGCCTACGCTCTTGTTGTTATCAAATATTGAATGGCTCTGTCTTAAGAACAGTCTCACACACAAACTAAATACATTACATATTTTTCAGTAGTATTGCATGTAGCTTTGCAAAGATTCAATTGCATCAGGAGACTAAGTGCTTTCATTTCTTAACAAAATGCACGTATGAAACATAAATAACTGTCAGTGCAACAAACATTTAAATAAAATAACACAGTTCTGTTATCTGTTGAGCTTATTAAAATTAGTAAATCTTTTTCAAGTCTTTCAATTTATATGACATAGTGCTAGACTTTGCACAAATTAAAAAGAGAGGCAGATTATATATATGGTCCATTTCATTTAAAATTCAAACATTTTTACAGAAACAAATAATAAACAGATGAAGTTATTAAGACAGCCAATTTAAAGTAAATAATCAAGTAGCAAATAAGACCACTGCCACTTGTCTAATATCAGTATCTAATTAGTAAATATATAAATTGCTAGCTTTGGATGAATATGGCTAATTCAATTCAATAAATATTTGAGAATACTATAAATCGAGTTAACCATTGTGAGAACAGAATGGTAAGTCAAACGGAAGCTTTTGGCACTTACAGACTGGAGGGAAGATAAATATACAAATAATCACAGAATATACTGTAGCATACTAATTTAAGTATCTCAAAATGAGGGAAAACAAAGAACCAGTTACATCAATCAGGGTCTCACTTTATTAATATTCATGGAGCACTCATGATGACTTGCTCTTAAGGTGTTTAGAATATAACGACGGAGGGCCGGCGCCATGACTCAGTAGGCTAATCCTCTGCCTGTGATGCCAGCACCCAGGGTTCTAGTCCCAGTCGGGGCGCACGATTCTGTCCCGGTTGCTCCTCTTCCAGTCCAGCTCTCTGCTGTGGCCTGGGAAGGCAGTGGAGGATGGCCCAATTCTTGGGCCCTGCACCGTCATGGAAGACCAGGAGGAAGCACCTAGCTCCTGGCTTCAGGCACGCTGGCTGTAGCAGCCATTGGGGGGCGGGGGGAGGGTGAACCAATGTAAAAGGAAGACCTTTGTCTCTGTCTCTGTCTCTCTCTCTCTCTCTCTCTCACTGTCTAACTCTGCCTGTCAAAAAAAAAAAAAAAAAAAAAAAGAATATAACAATGGAAAGAAACAGCAAAAATTCTTATTTCCATAAAGTTTTATTTTTTACTGAGGCACAAAATTTACATCATGGACAAGTGATTGGAATGAGATTCCTGAAGAAGGTAGTATCTGAGGAGAGTGCTGAACAACAGACTTAGCCTATAAAGGACTGTCCCAGACTCTTTTCTGTAGGAAGGGAAGGACAGCATGGGGAAGGCAGGGGTGAGGGAAGGCACAAATTTAACAAACTGTGGTAGTGAGAACACAAGAGAGTTTTATGAAGAGAGAAATCATGATCAAGAGTAGAGAGAAGCGTACAGCTGCAACAGAATTAACTGGCCTATATACAGGCAACATGAAAGTGAATATAAGGAAGAACAGAGCCTTTCTGTAGAGGGCCTTGAATGCCAGATTAACGCAGAAGGAAATGAAAAATATTTTAAAGAAAAATGACACAACTGATTTGAATATTTAATAAGTTTTCTTTGGATAGAAAAACAGCTTGGGTTAATGGTAATAAAATTTGGTTAGTGATGGTGGGAAAAAAAGAAGTGCTGACTTTCAAAAAAAAATCATAGAAGAAAATTCCATAGCACAAATCAAACAAAAACCAAAAGAGAGTGTGAAAGTAAGAAGTCGCTTTGTAATTTCAAAGCTTCCACTAACAAGATATGAAAAAAAAAAAAAAGAAATAAATTTCCATAGGAAGCAATTAGTTTTGCCTTGGATCTTCAGACTTTGAGGTGCACAGTGGTACTTCCTGGCAGAAACACCCAGGAACAGCTGAGTAATTATGGGAGATGTCAGTACTATATATAGGAATTTGAGAGTCATATCCCTAGAAGTACCAACTAAACTCAATTTATGGGAGTGAATTAATACAAGAGAGTTATACAGAGAGCAGTCATTTGAGGATACAATCTAGCTGAAGACAGAAGAAAAGTAGGCTAACAGAGATGGCAAGGAATGGAAAGGGAATACAAAATACCACAGAGGAATTCAAGGGCATGTATACGTGGGAAGGGTGTCATGGAAAGTACCAAATAGTGTGCAGAAATTGAGGAGAAAAGATAACAAGTGGTCAGACAGACAGTCATTGTAAAAGGAAGGATCAATTATAACAGAGTGAAAAGGGTGAAGGATTATTACAGGGGAGTGAAGGTATACAGGACAGCACATCTGTCAATAAGCAGCAGGTTACAGATGAATACAGGTATGTGCCATTCTTTCAGATGTACAGGTCAGACAAAAGAAAAACATATCCATATACTAATGGCTGCATAAATTCCTTGGTGAAGTAAATCGTCTATTCATTTAACCATTGCTGATGCAGACGGACAACAGCTGGGAAATTTGAAATGAGGCATCTGCCATGTGCATTGTTCCATTGAATTCAAAGGTTTTAAACAGTAAAATATGTACTTATCAAACTTTTATAGAAATAATGCAGATTTCTTTGAAAATTATCTTGCCTCAGAGAGTTTATTTTAAGTATTACAAAGAGAAAGTCTGAAATATTATATAAAGAATGGAGAGACTTTCTTGTTCTTGAATTTTCTGTATTGCAAATTTTTGTATTGGCAACATATAATAACATTTCTTTGGGTCTATCTGCCTGAGTATATGAAGCCTCTGATAGTTAACTTTTGAATAGTAGATAATTAGAGCTGCAAGTGATAAATTATTAAACTCAAATTTTATGGGAGAAAAACTAGATCCAAAAAGTTTTGAGAGACCAAGATTACATAGCTAGTGGGACAAAGCTAGGACAGAACATTTTTCTCCTTTACAATAAAGGTTTCATGCTATTTAAACCATTTACTCTAAATTAAAGCTTCCCCATTTTAGTATTTGCCACCAAACCAAGCCATTATATTTCACCAACAGTGCTTTCACACACCACAGCCAATTGGATGATGGGTCTGGAAATGGAAGGGGAAGTGAGAAAACCTTGAGAATTTCATGCGTGTTATGCATGGTGCTAGACATTTTCAGTCCTGGCCTCCTTCAGTCCTTATTAATGTAGGCGGGCAACAAGCTTTCTATTTCTTATGAAAGTATAGCAATATTAAAGGTGTGAACAAATAAACTGTGTGAAACTCCAGCATCTGTACCTGTTTCAGCTCATAGTACAAAGAGAATGTGCAGGTGAAGGCTGAGGCCTCAGGGAAACATAAATGTATTTTCTGTTCTTTCTTCTCTAACAGCCTACGGTCAGTGAGCTTCTCAGGTAACACAGTGAAATAATGAACTGGTCCCAGTTGCAAGAACAGAACCCCTAAACTTTGGTGGCTTAAAACAGGGGAACAGTAACACAGTTAATCACTTCCCCTCTATCTATTTCCACTTTCAATAAAGGATGTACTTCTCAATTATTTAGAATACAAACCTCTAAAATTATGTAAATAACAGCAATAAATATTTAAATAATAATCACAATAATTATTTTATTGGAGTGAATGGATGACAATAACAGTGGAAACATATTACTAATTTTTCCCAAAGCTCTATCATGCGACTTTCCCATGTGAAGTACAACACTGTTTTTCTTTTTTAAAAATTCATTAACTTATTTAACAGAGTTAGAGAGGAAGAGAAAAGGAGTGGGAGAGGGACCTTCCCTGTGCTGGTTCACTTCCCATATGGTCCCAATGGCCAGGGCAGGACCAGGCAGAAGTCAGGAGCTTCTTCCAGGTCTCCCATGTGGGTTACAGGGACCCAAAGACTTGAGCCATCTTCCACTGCCTTTCCCAGGCTATTAGCAGGCAGCTGGATCAGAAGGACACGAACCAATGCCCACATGGGCTGCTGGGGTCCCAGGCAGAAGCTTTACCTGCCACGCCACAATGCCAACTCTGCTATGCCACTGTTTTTCTTTTAACTTTTATTTAATAAATATAAATTTCCAAAGTACAACTTTATTTTTATTTTTATTTATTTATTTATTTATTTATTTTTTATTATTTTTGACAGGCAGAGTGACAGAGAGAAAGGTCTTCCTTTGCCGTTGGTTCACCCTCCAATGGCCGCCGCGGCTGGCGCGCTGTGGTTGGCGCACCGCGCTGATCCAATGGTAGGAGCCACGTGCTTATCCTAGTCTCCCATGGGGTGCAGGGCCCAAGGACTTGGGCCATCCTCCACTGCACTCCCTGGCCATAGCAGAGAGCTGGCCTGGAAGAGGGGCAGCCGGGACAGAATCCGGCACCCCAACCAGGACTAGAACCCGGTGTGCCGGCGCCGCAAGGCGGAGGATTAGCCTAGTGAGCCACGGCGCTGGCCTGTAGCAGCTTTTTACCCTCATAACCTTCCTCCCTCCCTCAACCATCCCATCTCCCACTCTCTCTCCCATCCCATTCACTTCAAGATTCATTTTCAGTTATCTTTATATACAGAAGATCAATTTAGTATATACTAAGTAAAGATTTCAACATTTTCACCCACCCAGACACACAAAGTATAAAGTATTGTTTGAGTACTAGTTACATTGTTAATTCACATAGTACAACACATTAAGGACAGAGATCCTACATGGGGAACAGGTGCACAGTGACCCCTGTTGTTGATTTAACAATTGACACTCTTATTTATGATGGCAGTAATCACCGAGACTCTTGTCATGAGCTGCCAAGGCTATGGAAGCCTCTTGAGTTCACCAACTCCGATCTTATTTAGACAAGGCCAAAGTCAAAGTGGAAGTTCTCTCCTCCCTTCAGAGAAGGTACCTCCTTCTTTGATGGCCTGTTCTTTCTGCTAGGATCTCACTCACAGAGATCTTTCATTTAGGTCATTTTTTTTCTTTTTTCTTTTTTTGCCACAGTGTCTTGGTTTTCCATGCCTGAATACTCTCATGGGCTTTTTAGCCAGATCCGAATGCCTTAAGGGCTGATTCTGAGCCTATGCCACTGTTTTAAATGGCCTCTCTGCTACTCATAAAAAAAAGTGCTTCTGGCTTTAAAAAAAAATGAAATACAGTCACAGCTACAATTTACTGAGGGTGAAATACGAGAAGCAATGTCCCAGATACCTTACAAATACTTTTACAAAACATTAGAACCACCTTAATTATTGCTAGAAGACCCATTTTGGGTGTTTCTGTGGTTTTACCACACATGTTCTACCCACAAATGTTTTTAACTTTTGACTTTAAAGTCCTCTTTTAGAATTCCAGTAGAGTGGCTGGCACTCTGGAGCAGCGGGTTAATGCACTGGCCTGAAGCACCGGCATCCCATATGGGTACTGGTTCTAGTCCCAGCTGCCCCTCTTCCAAGCCAGCTCTCTGCTATGACCTGTGAAAGAAGTGGAAGATTGACCAAGTCCTTGGGCCCCTGCACCCTCATGGGAGACCCGGAGGAGGCTCCTGGCTTCAGATCGGCACAGCTCCGGCCGTTGAGGCCAATTGGGGAGTGAACCAGTTGATGGAAGACCTCTCTCTCTCTCTCTCTCTGCCTCTCCTCTCTCTGTGTAACTCTGACTTTCAAATAAAAAAGTAAATCTTAAAAAAGAATTCCAGTAGAATACTACATTAATCCGGGTTTTTAAATCGTACAGAATTGTCAGTTGGAAAATTGTATTCATATTTGGAAAAATAATTAGAAGAAACTAATGCATTTAAAAATGTAAGCCATAGCTTCACAATTTTAATATAAATAAGAATGAATAGGAATAATAAATACTTACACATTACTTATTCCCTCAGAATTGATTAAATAAGTCCTTGAATATTACAATTCATATTTTAAAAACTCTTATGTTTTTCCCTTGCATTCTTTCCTCAAATACACAGAAAATACTAGCAATGGCTGAGCACATAGTGCAGGGGCTAGGTTTGCCTCTGAGAAACACAGATGTTAATAAAAAGGTGTTCCCATATTTGAGAATTTTAATCTAGCAAGGAATAAAATGAGTATGAAGGATACACACATTCATGTTATAAAAGTGAATGTTGTAAAGGTTAAAGGCAGGGTTGACTTAAAAAGACTGTTTAGGAAATTGTCTCTACATATTTCCCAAATAATATTTCAGAGCATAATAAACCTAGAAGGTTCACAGCAGATTAACCAGTTGCCAGCAGAAGAAATGGAGAGACAGTGGAATGGGATCCAATAGAGCTGAGTTTTGATGAGGCAATGGAAGTTATGAGACTAAAAAGAACAGGCCTCACCAAGGGCAGGCAGGTGTGATATGACAGGAGGGATGATGCTGACGTACCCCCAAGGGCTCCTAAACTCTGCAGGGGATTAGAACAAGGAAGAGGGAAGAAGGGAGAGAGGTTAACAGGGCTACATTATAGGTAGATAGTCCTGAGAAGTTCTGATGTTGGGTTGTATAATAGGGTTACTAAAGATAATGTTAATGTCCTGTATATTTCTCTATCAAAAACAAAACTAGAGATAGGATTTTGGATGTTATCACCATAAAGAAATGTTAAATGTTTGGGGATAGATATATTTACACTATTACATAGTGTATAGACAGTATACGATGTATAAATGTATTGAAATGTCACACAGCACCCTATAAACATGTTAAATCTTAATGTCTTAAAATTTTAAGTAGAAAACATTAAAAATGAAATAGGAAGGTAAAATCTGGGAGGTTTCTGATTCACATGATTGATTAGTACTGGATCTGTGTCTTTGGTTGGTTGGTTTTTCTTGTTATTACTTGTAGGCTTTGTGTGATTACTTACTATCTTTAAGGCGAAGTAAGGAGAAGATAACTGAACTTTTCATGCACCATAAAAGGTGGTTTGGGAGTCACAGGCTTTTAGAGGAAATAAATAAAAATTTCATAAATAATAATTTGTAAACCAAACTAATTAGAGCAAGAAGAAAAAAAATCTTTCCTCTTTAATCTGGTTGTCATTAATATTGCAGGAATTATTTTTGCACTTCTGTAGAGCTAATTACAAATCAATTTTATATAATTAGATATTAATACTCTGTTATGTTTTCTAATAACTCTTCATTTAACAGTGTCATAACTTGGTACAAATCTTTAATCATTTTCATGATAATAAATAAGCATAACTTTTACTCCAATAAGCATTGGCTCCATGTTCCAAGTTTAATATTTCTTTTTTCACATTTAATATATCTCAGTATACTAATGACTGATTAGATTGGTTATTCAACATAAACTGATTTATTAGTTAATTAAAAATAATGAAATGATATTATGTTCATTTCATAAATGAACTAATATTTTTACTTTCAAGTAGAAGCTTTTGTACACTGTATCTAATTGTACTTGATCTTTAATTCATTCCATTATTCTTCTAGTGATGACTCGTTTTTTGATTTCTTTGAGAATCCTGAAAGCTAAAAAAAGAAGAAAGGATTGCAAGACACCCTTCCCCCATATCTAACTATACTACTGAAGATTTGCTTTCAAGATATATAGTTTTGTCAAAACCAGTAAAAGCAATATGTACACATGTATGTGCGTATTTATATACCAACAAACAGAAAAGAAACTGAAATACCCAGAATACGTCTGATTTTAAACACTTATACACTTTATCAGATAAATTACAAAAACTGTCAAAAGACAGTTGTCCTTTGTCTTATGTATAGGGTTTAGCATATATGGGGCCAGTGCTGTAGCACAGGAGGGTAAAGCCCTGGCCTGCAGTGCTGGCATTCCATATGGGCACTGGTGCGAGTCTCAGCTGCTCTACTTCTGATCCAGCTCCCTGCTAATGCACCCAGAAAAGCAGTGGAAGATGGTCTACGCCCTTGAGTCCCTGCATTTACCAGAGAGACCCAGAAGAAGCTCCCGGTTCCTGGCTTTGGATCAGCTCAGCTCCATCCATTGAGGCCATCTGGGGAGTAAACCATCAGATGGAAGATCTCTCTATATGTCTCTACCTCTCTCTATAACTCTTTCAAATATAAAATAAAATACATCTTTAAAAAAAACATATAAACACCCACACATATATATGTTGCGGGATAGGCATGAATAAAAGTATGAGCTGGTTATGTACAATGTGTTCTTTGGAGACATCAAGTAGATTAATAAGTTAATCTCACTACTTTAGAGACATGGTAAATTAAGTATGAGAGGTGGTAAATATGAGTGGGATCCAATTATAAAGAGCTGTAAGTTGGCAACTAACAGACTTTCAAATTTATCCTGGGGGCAGTAGTGAGCTGATAAATAAAAAATATTTACATTACTGAATATATTTAAGAATTTTTGGTTTTGCATCTTTTAATGTGTCCATTTTATGCATTGGTATATGCAAAATGCTTAAGGCCAATAACTTTTTCTTCAGCAGAATTTCATAGTTCACAAGGAGTTTTTACATAACTATGATAGTGAACAGAATCTGCATGCACATATGCACACACACAATTGTTCTTAATAACCAAATCAGTCTTGCGGCTATCTTGACAGTTAACTGCTTACCGCTAAAAGTATTTCTTGATAAATAAAAAACATGCTAAGAAAACTGATTTTTTTTCTTTGTGAGGTTGAAAATAATATCCTAGATAGGACTGGCATTGTGGCATAGTGGGTAAAACTCTCTCCCATGAGGCTGGCATCCCATATGGATGCTGCATTGTGTCCTAGGCACTCTACTTCCAATCCAGCATCCTGCTAATGGCCTGGGAAAGCAACAGAACATGGCTAAAATTTTTGGGCCTCTGCTAACCATCTTGGAGACTCAAATGAAGTTCCTTGTTCCTTGCTTCATGCTGGCCCAGCACTGGCCTCTGTGGCCATCTAGGGAGTGAACCAGTAGACTCAAGATAGATCTCTCATCTCTCTCTCTCATTCTCTGACTTCCCTGCTCTGACTCTACCTTTCAAAATAAATAAGTAAATATTTTTTTTAAATCTCCTAGAAAATATCATTCAATTGCACAGAATGCTGTTGTTGGGTTTTTCATAAATATTAGACAATTTCAGTTTACTTTGACAAATTTAATCTGTTGATTAGGATGCCAGTGTTGTAAGTTATTTTATGTAAGAACTCAAAACCAGATAATATCTATACTTTGAGATTCAGTATTTAGTCTGATAAGAAAAATATTTAATTAAATAATAATTAAATTCTACCTTAAACTGCATACTAAATATTTTAAGCTACTGAGCATAGGGCCCTGAAGGATTTGTTGCCTCAGATGAAACATTCTATTACATATGGCAAGTCACGTTTGTGCCTACATACCTGAACAAGTAATTTTAGGTATAGTATCTACTATTTTTTGAAGGCTGGTTTGTACTGTGACCATTAACATATTTAGCTGACACTACAAAGCCCACTTAAAGCCTGGTCGGCACAGAGTAGTATGCTAGTTTGAAGATTCAGACAACACTGAGTTATCCTGGGCACATTTTTTCGTGTTGGTTTGTTTTGTTTTACATAAATATTTTTCATTATTAATAATCTTAATTTTTTATAATTATTTTCTACTGCATAACATGTCCACTTAATCTCAATACTTACTTACCCATTTTTGATAGCCAATTACTTTGTGGTAGAAACTTTGCATGATAGATAACACATTATTTTTGTTGGCATCCAAAGCAATGATCCTCAACTGGGTTGAAGAGGTTTAGCAGTAGTAGTGATTATTTTCAGATGCATTTATGGGGTATTTTTAATTATAGACAAATGTACTCCCAATACTCTCTAAGGAATTCACACAGATCCACTTTCCCATAGGAATCACAGTTTTTTAATAGACTGGAAAGAAAGTGGTTGTTGATCACTGATCAGTTGAGTAATTTTCCATTTATGTTCATTCATAATGATAACAACAGCAGCAAATGCAACAAGAAAATGAAATTAGTGCATTGACAGGAAAGGTCAGATATTAACATGTTTGGATACCTACAAGGAAGTTAAAGCCTCTAAAGCATATGGTATAACTGAGGAACCACAAAATTTTCTTACTCCAAAGCTTTGAGAGCTTATGCTGAAAAATAAAAATGAACTTTTCACTAAATAATGTATGCTAAAATATGTTTTTTCTGACATTAACTTTCAGTGTTTTGGAAAGAACTGTCTTGATTTGCATAATATACTTATGTTGAAATTCAGCTTCAAACATTGGAGGGAAAAGAGGAAGCGACTTATACATTAATACATACTAACATGAGTATGTCAAAAAAGACCCATATGAAATTTTCTTCATTACTAACCAATAATTTTTACACTGATATTGACTATTTTTAAATAAAGGAGATATAAAGTTAGCACTTGACCTTTAAGACTGTGAATTCATTTCTTGAATTTTTACACTATTTTATTAGTTGAGAAAAACATCTCATACATTTTACAGATAAAGAGATTTATAATCTCAGAAATTGTAGTTAAATTAAAAAGTATACATGAGGTATGTATTTTAACAAAACTCACTGTTAACAACAAGCAGCCACTTTACCTATTCTTTAACTTACATTTACAATATTTGGGTAAAATATGTCGTGGTTTCAATCAATTTATAGTCAATATGTTGGCATGAGAAGAGAATTTGTATTCAAGGTCCTAAAATAATATATATGTTTCAGTAATTCAGAAAGAAAACTTTACCACTACCTCTTAATTATTTTGTTATTTAAACGTTATTCACACTCATCATTCAGGTTATTTTGAAAGAAAAATAATCCATTACATCCTAAAATTTCAGTGCTCTTGTTTTTTAGAAAGCATATACCAGCAGCAGTGACCAAAAGGAGATAAACATGTCCCCACCAGTTTTTGCTTTCCCATATGTTCTCCATAAAAGTTTATTTTCTTTGTGTGTTCTTGGAATTTATATTCTTTTTAATGCCTGAAGACAAATCATAATATGGATTTTCTAAGCCAGGGGTCAGAATTTTCAGTTAACTTTAAACTTAAGTTCAATAGATTTTAAACTTCAGTGGGCATAAGACCTGTCTTTGGTACTCATGAAAAATACAGATCCATGAGCGCCATATCCTGGGAATCTGACTTAGCAGAATTGGAGTAACATGCTGGTATCTCTGTTATTAACAAGGAATTCTGCAGGTAGTTCTCTGACCACAATTGGAAGAATATCATTGTAGCTACTTCTCTGATAACTGCTGTCTGTACAAAGGCCTCTGATTATTTATTAATAATTCATTATTTCTCCTGCCCTTTCCTTTTTTGTACCTCTTCTTCTTTTCCTCCAATATCTTCTTGATATTATTTTCCAATGCTGTCTTGGATATTAATACATTTTAAGAGATATTAAATACAAAGTTATTAGATTTGAAGTTTAATTTAATATTTCCATTTTACCCATTCATAGAATATAGTACATACATGAAAAAACTACTTGAGAGAAAATTATAAAAACTACATAGTATTGAAAATTTAAAATAATCTTAAATATAGTAAACATATGGTTAAGGGTAGCAAAATAAAGTTCTTGAAAAATGAGATTGTTTTCTCTTACCAGAGTAGGGAAGAAGCCTATGATTCTAAAAACTGTTCCAGTGATGTTTTCTGACAGAAGCCAAATTTTTAATTTGTGTGTAGTTGAAAGAGTGATGGACAATGTTACCAAAATAAATACTTTACTCATTGATTGTACTTTGCAAAACGCAGAATGTTAGAACAGAAACTATCATTGGAATCCAGGGAGCCTGATTTAATTATACTTGACTTTATCATGCCAGGTATAAAAGGAAATTATATTCATTTGACATTGAAATATTCCTATTGAACACATTTTACAAATATTTTAGAGCTTTATTATATGCATAATAAAAATATTGTGAATAGATATTAAGGTAAGGAAAACCAAATGAGAATTAGCATACTTAATAAATGTTTTCATAACATTCATTAAACACTCAATTTCATTTATGAAATTCTTCCAAGCATTAACTAATGATACATTTAACTGAGTTGTTTCTATTCACTTATAAAAGATACAGTGTTTCCTAGAGATAAAAAACAGACTTTTCTTCATGTTTCACAGATTTATGAAATATTATTTAAACATATATAAATAAAATTTTATTTAGCTATTTTCATTTTCCTTGGAAGGCAGAGAGAAAGAAAGAGAAAAACAGACATAAAGATCTTCTACCCAATGGTTCACTGACCAAATGTCCGCAATAGCTAGGGCTGTGCCAGACCAAAGAAAAGAGCCTGAAACTCAATCTGGATTTCCCACATAAGTAGCTGGGACCCAAGTACTTGAGTCATTACCACATGTTCCTAGAGTGCACATTAGTAGGAAATCAGTTTTGGGAGAGGAGCTAGGAATCAAACACCGTCACTCTGATATCAAATGCATGTATCTCAAATGATATATTTACTAATCTGCCAAGTACCTTCCACATACAAACATTTTCAAAATTATTGATTTGAAATAACTCTGTCTACAAGCCACTGATGAGATGTAACTTCCTGTGCATCATTATCATACTGCCTTCATATTTATTTTGGAATTTATAATCAAGTAACAAGCACAGAATATATCACTAATTACTGTCATATTAAAAAATAACATTTAACGTAATAAGTAAAAATATATTCAACACACTCATTTTTTATTAGTGTATATTTTAATGTGATAGAAAAGAAGGAATATATTCAATGTGACCATTATCTTACACTGTATATAACTAGTATTGGGTTTTATTTGAGTAAGATATTTTATAACAGGTTTACAGATAAAGTAATTCATACTAAAGAGTACATTTAAAATGTTCAAAAAGGTTAAACTGGGTTACATCATTGATATTGAGAATACAACTTTGCATAAACTTTCCGAAATGAGGTTATATGGTCCATTGGTGCTAAAGCCTAAAAAAATCTGCATACTTTTAACATAGGTTTAAGAATTTATCCTATTGTGGTATAGTGGGTAAAGCCATCACCTATGACATTGGCATCCCGTATGGGCACTAGTAGAGTCCTGGCTGCTCTACTTCCAATGTAGCTCCATGCTAATAGCCTGAGAAAAGCAGCAAAAGATGTCCCACGTGTTTGGGGCCCTACCAACCACATGGCAGACCCAGATGAAGCTCTTGGCTCCTGGCTGCTGGCTTCAGCCTGACTTAGCCCTAACTGTTGCAACCATCTGGCGAGTGGAGGAGAGGATACAGGATGGAAGATCTCTGTTTCTAACTCTCTGATTTTCAAATAAAATAAATAAATCTATTAAAAAAATAGAATTTATCCTAAGTAACTAATAAGACTACTGGATAATAATACAGACTCATTGCTTAAAATATCAGCAAATTAAATATATTTTTAAAGTGCAATAATAGAGACTACTTTAAAAGTATGATATACTCCAAGAGAGAAATACTATGGAAGTAACTCTCAAAAACAAATATGCACATGGTCATAATACAGTTCCTATAAGAAATCAATTATAAAATATACATTCTTCTTACTATATGGTGACAGTTTTAAAAATACACATTTTATATATATATTTATATTCCTATGTATGCTTGCATGGACAGTTAGGAATATAGCTAGATATTTTCAAAATTAATGCTACACCATAAAATATTGCTATTATTTATGGAAAGTCAAATTATAAATATTATTTTTTAATTTTAGGCTGCTTGCTGATTAATATTTTCTAATAAATAATTTAAATGAATATGAAGTAATAATTATAACATAATTTTAGAAAACCAAATTTGTATTATATTAAATAATAATTTAATAGATTTAAGCAATACAAGCAATCCTGTCTGACAATATGTGGACACACAGAATGAAATTGTCAATAAGAGTTCATGGTAGTGTTACAAGTTATCTGGAATGCAACCTGGAAGATTAATGCCAATTATTTATGAGGTCATCAAGTATGAAGTGTTATTTGTTTTGTTTTTAAATTTTAAAAATTAATATGGCTTTATAAAAATGGAAAATTGGTTGAACTCAGATTTGTACATCAAGAACATAATCTAAAAGTATTACAACTCTTTCCTGGAGTTCACATATTCAACATTTACTTATTCCCGAAAAACTCGCAAATGGGTGGGATTCTGTAAAAGGAGGGTTGGCTATGAGTGTATGAGCCACAGTAAGTTTAGATTAAAAGTTACAAAGTGTAATCATATGGATATTTTAATTCTATTATACTTATAGTCAGTGTTATTATGCTGATGTATTTTTAAAAGACAAAAATAAATCCTCTGGATTTAAAAAAATAGTTCATCTTAACTTTAGTAGCTGTATCAAGTAATATATCTGAAATACTGATTAAAAACACCCTTACAACCCTAAAACAACACAGGAAATATAATATCATGAATTTAGGTATGGGATATAAATATCATGGTATCATCATTCATTCAGTCACAAACATTCTTTATCTACAAACAATGTGCTAGACTGGTACATGTCAAATTGTTACATTTTGAAAATGACGTGATTTTTTTTCCCCTTTAATTTAATGAATATAAATTTCCAAAGTACAGCTTATGGATTACAATGGCTTCCCCCGCCATAACTTCCCTCCAACCTGCAACCCTCCCCTCTCCCGCTCCCTCTCCCCTTCCATTCACATCAAGATTCATTTTCGATTCTCTTTATATACAGAAAATCAGTTTAGCATATATTAAGTAAAGATTTCAACAGTTTGCACCCACATAGAAACACAAAAAGAAAAATACTGTTTGAGAACTAGTTATAGCATTAAATCACAATGTACAGCACATTAAGGACAGAGATCCTACATGAGAAGTAAGTGCACAGTGACTCCTGTTGTTGGCTTAACAAATTGACACTCTTGTTTATGGCATCAGTAATCACCCTAGGCTCTTTTTTTTTTTTTTTTTTTTTTTATTTTTGACAGGCAGAGTGGACAGTGAGAGAGAGAGACAGAGAGAAAGGTCTTCCTTTGCCGTTCGTTCACCCTCCAATGGCTGCCGCGGTAGGCGCGCTGCGGCCGGCGCACCGCGCTGATCCGATGGCAGGAGCCAGGAGCCAGGTGCTTTTCCTGGTCTCCCATGGGGTGCAGGGCCCAAGCACCTGGGCCATCCTCCACTGCACTCCCTGGCCACAGCAGAGGGCTGGCCTGGAAGAGGGGCAACCGGGACAGAATCCGGCGCCCCGACCGGGACTAGAACCCGGTGTGCCGGCGCCGCTAGGCGGAGGATTAGCCTAGTGAGCCGCGGCGCCGGCCCACCCTAGGCTCTTGTCATGAGTTGCCAAGGCTGTGAAAGCCTTTTGAGTTCATCGACTCTGATCATATTTAGACAAGGTCGTAATCAAAGTGGAAGTTCTTTCCTCCCTTCAGAGAAAGGTACCTCCTTCTTTGATGGTCCGTTCTTTCCACTGGGATCTCACTCACGGAGATCTTTCATTGAGGTTGGGTGTTTTGTTGTTGTTGTTGTTGTTGTTTTTTGTTTGTTTGGTTTTTTTTTTTTTTTTTTTTTTTTTTTTTTTTGCCAGAGTGTCTTGGCTTTCCATGCCTGAAATACTCTCATGGGCTTTTCAGCCAGATCCGCATGCCTTAAGGGCTGATTCTGAGGCCAGTGTGCTGTTTAGGACATCCGCCATTCTATGAGTCTGCTGTGTATCTCGCTTCCCATGTTGGATCATTCTCTCCCTTTTTTATTCTATCGGTTAGTATTTGCAGACACTAGTTTTGTTTATGTGATCCCTTTGACTCTTAGTCCTATCATAATCAATTGTGAACAGAAATTGATCACTTGGACTAGTGAGATGGCATTGGTACATGCCACCTTGATGGGATTGAATTGGAATCCCCTGGTATGTTTCTAACTCTACCATTTGGGGCAAGTCAGCTTGAGCATGTCCCAAATTGCACATCTCCTCCCTCTCTTATTCCCACCCTTATATTTACCAGCAATCACTTTTCAGTTAAGTTTCAACAGTTAAGAATAACTGTGTATTAATCACAGAATTCAACCAATAGTATTAAGTAGAACAAACAAAAATACTAAGAGGGATAACATATTAAGTTGTTCATCAACAGTCAGGGCAAGGGCTGATCAAGTGCGTGATTTTGTATGTAGAAAATCCCAAAGACTATAGCCCAAAAGTATTAGAATTGATAAATTCAACACAGTGACTAGACAGAAACTCAACATATAAAAATCAGTGGTTTTCTACAGTCTATGAGTAAATTATCTGAAAAGGAACTGAAGATATCAATCCATTTCCAATAGCTACCGAAATAGTAAAATACTTAGGGATAAATTTAACCAAAGAGATCAAAGATCTCTACAATAACACATTGATGAAAAAATAAAATACTGAAGAGAACACAAATAAATACAAAGACTCCGTATGTTCATGAAATGGGAAATTTATTATGGCTAAAATGAAGAAATGACTAGAGAAAAATACAGGGGAAACTACTCAGGACATCAGAATGGGCAAAAAATATTAAAGACCCCCAAAAAAAGAACAAAAAAATGGAATTATATCAAACTGAAATGCTTCTGAACAACAAAGGAAACAAATAACAAACTGTAGAGACAAGCTATAGAATGGGAGAAAATATCTGCAAATGATACATCTCACAGGGGTTAAGTTCAGACTATATAAGGAACTCCAATTATTCAATAGTAAAATATTAATAATGAAATACTAATAAAATGTGGGCAATCAATCTAAATATACAGTTTTCAAAGGAAATAGACACTTTTCAAATGGATCACAAGTATGTTTGAAAAAATGTTCAACATCATTCCACAGGGAAATGCAAATCACAATCACCATGAGATACCACTCACTGAAATTAGGATAGCTATCATCAAAAAAAGACAAAAGAGAACAGGTGAGTGAGGCTGTGTTGAAAACAAAACCTTTGCACACTGTTGGTGGTAATGCAAATTACTGCAACCATTGTGGAAATCAGTATGGAGCTTTCTCAAAATACTGAAAATAGAACTACCATGGATACTGCAATCCCATTACTGGGTATATACCCAAGGAAAATTAAATAAGTGTCCAACAGACATCTGCACTCCTTTGTTTCCTGCAGCACTATTTACAGTAGCCAAGAAATAGAAACAACCTAGGAGTCCATCAACTAATGAGTGCATAAAGAAAATGTGGTACAAACACAAAACACAAGGTTTTCATCCTTTATTTTAAAAAAAAGCAGAATGAAATTCTGTCATTTGTGATAACATGAATGGAATTAGAAGTTATTACATTAAATGAAATAAATCAGGCACCAAAACAGAAGTATCACATGATTTGACTCATATGTGGAATCTAAAAATTGATCTCATGAAAGTTGAGAGCAGAGGTTGGAGAGAGTAAAGGGGAGAGAAAGATAGGGAAAGGCTGACAAATGGTTCCTAAATACGGTTTAGGTAGAAGAAAGAAGTTCTGTTGTTCTATGGCATAGTAGGGCACTATATATAATAAATAATAATTATTGAGTACATATTATATATAATTATATTAAATAATTTATATTAATCTGGGAGAAATGGTTTTGAATGCTTTTGCTTACAGAAATGATAAATACTTAAGGAGCTATTTTACCATGATATGAATATTATAGAATGTATACATGTATCAATTTATTATGTGATATTCCACTAATAGGTGCAATCTTTATGTATCAGTGACACAAAGTGTCATATAGTCAATATAAGACATGGGCCCATCCAAACGATGGGTATGATCTGGTTGGTAAAGGTAGGGTCCAAACACATCCCACAGTTCAATGGCCCCAGATAGTAAAATAATTTCATCCTTGTTCTAAAAGCCTTCAGTGGGTAAGAATTTCAGAATGTTCCTTTAGAGATGGGAGATTTTTTCATGGGGTTAGGCCAAAGAGAATGCAGTTTGCCTCATAACAGCCTCACTGAATCATTCAATTATAATCACTAATATGATAGAATTCAATAAAGTAAATAAAGCAGAATTAGACTGATCAGCGAAAGGGACTACCAGATGAGCAATCAAATTTTTTTAAGAACTTGTAAAACACTGTTTTATAGTGTCTTTAGTTCAACATATATTTTTTCCAAACTGTAGTGTGCATAGTTTCTATCTACTTATCTAAAAAATATAAAGAAAGAAATTTTTCATCTGCTAATTCACTCCCAATATCCACGTCAGTCAAGACTAGGCCAGGCCAAAGCCAGGACTTTGGAACACTGTCTACTTCACCCCTGTGGGTGATTGTGACCCTTGTATGTAAACCAGTGTCTCTCAGTGAAGAGCCTACGTATGAAGTTGCATAGCAAGTGGAGTAGCTGGGACTTGAATCAGATGCTAAAATATGGGATATAGTGACTCAACTCAATAGCACAAATGCTGGCCCCTTCATATTTTGATATGATAAACCAGAAAAAAGCCAGAGATGAAAAATGATAAAAAAGAAAATAATAATAAATCCAATAACTATTAATTTGCCTGATGTGACATATAAAAATATGGAAGGGCTATAGTATTTAAAATATTCATTTAAATATTTAATTTTATGGCAGGTGCCATGACTCACTTGGCTAATCCTCTCCCTGAGGTGCCGGCACCCCAGATTCTAGTCCCAGTTGGGGCACCGGGTACTAGTCCCGGTTGCTCCTCTTCCAGTCCGGCTCTCTGCTGTGGCCGGGAGGGCAGAGGAGGATGGCCCAAGTGCTTGGGTCCTTGTGCTCGCATGGGAGACACCGGCCGTGGTGGCCATTTGGGGAGTGAACCAACGGAAGGAAGACCTTTCTCTAAGTCTCTCTGTCTCACTGTCTGACTCTGCCTGGCAAAAAAAAAAAAAAAAAAAAAAAAAAAAAAAAAAAAAAGATATATATATTTAATTTTAACAACTGTAAGAAAAAAATAAACAACTTTTCTCCTATTTATGGAAAACTCACCACTTAATCTGCAAAGAGAAAATTTTGCATTCAATTACTATCATTATATAATATAGATAAGTAATATGGGAAAATATTACAGAATTTCCCGCACCAAAGAGCTTTAATGGAGGAATCCTAAGATAAATCAACACTTAGTGATCACTTTATGGTCCCAAAGCACTTGATTATAAAATTTAATTATTAGAAACCTGAACCTAAGTGAGCAAAAAACAATATAACGGGAGAGAGATTTCAAAAAATACTTTCAATACATGGTATGGCATGTAGTAAGAACTATGGTACATAGAAATTGCCAAAGCTTAGAATATAATTTGCAAGAGAAGCATGATTTTCTCAAGTTGAAAAGTATGAAGCAACATTCTAGACAGAGAACAACAAAATAATCCAATGTCTGAAGGTATGACTATGCATGATATTTAGAAGGCTTTCTTCCTTAGTTTCTACAAAGGCTGTGCATAAGTTAGATTTTATTAAGGAGGTGAAGGGCAATGCAGTTGATTATGTAGGCATTGGGGAGCCACTGAAGATATTTCATTAAGGAGAGAAATGATCACATCTGTCCTTCAAATAGTATTGAGCTCCCAACAGAAAAGAAACACATGACCCAAAAGAGAAAGTAGAAGACACTGTAAGACTCAGATCTTTAAATTGAGAATGAGCAGTATTTCATAAAAGAACAGGTGTTCAATCATAATGAAAACTGGATAAAGATGAAGAAAAATGAGAATGACGATGAAAAGACCATTTATAAGGAAAAGAAACTATTAACTTGGATTTCAGAACCATTTTAGGAATCCAGTGGAAATTAACATCTAAGCACACAGATGAAGAATGAATAGAAGTGAAACAACACAAAATATATCAAGTAACATGTGCTCATATAATAAAAAAAGTGCAAACATCAAAATGGCGGAAGTTTGGAGAAGAAGCAGAGATTTTGGAAAACACTGTTATATTAAATACTAACTAAAAAATCAAGTCTATTGTGGGCTTATAGGAAAGAGACAATGGGAAAGAAGGTATCAAAGGTGCAAAAAGTCTATGGCAAAATTCCAGATTATGCAAGGAATGAGAAAAGGAGCACAGGTGGAAGATCTGGAAGGTAATCATTTTGCATAACGGGGGTGAGCAAATCTGGAGTGAAAACACAGATGTATTTGGTGGATGCAGGATATATACAATTTGGTAGAGTTCACATTTAACAGGCTGTAAGTCTGTTGAATGAAAGGTAACAGTAGTATGATGGGGAGGTTGAAAAAAAAGTGGTAAAATCTCATCTGTCTGCCTTGGAGAATGCAGCAAAAGGGAAGCTGAGCAGCAGGGAGGGTTCTGTTAATACAGAGACTATGAACTGTAATGGAGCCTGTAGGCAGTTGTTGGATACTTATGTTAGTTGACATTTTATCTAGGGCTTTGGAGAGGTCATAGAACAAGCAGAAAAGAAGTAGAAGGTCAGTCTAGTAACAGATATAAACATTAAGAAAGGCACAGGAGTGAAAAGTGTAGGGAAAATTGAAATTTGGGGTACTTATTCAATAAAACGTATATAGGTAGATGGATAGGTAGATAAATTGGCTAGAAAAACAAAAGGAAGAACAGAATCTAGATACAACGTTTCAAAGGTAACTTTAGGTAGATGGCTAAGATGTTGAAACTTGAAATACATTCAGCGAGAAATAGTGTGTTGTCAAATATTCTAAGATGATTGCATTAGTGAAAGAGTTTTTAAAAAGCTCTAGTGGCAACATAGAGCCCAGACACATTCCCAGACAACCCTGGAAAATCTAATTACAATGGGTTCCATAAACTCATGGACTTGTGCACCTAAGTTCTAAAAGTTCTAACCTGCAAAACTATGAATTCATCTGATAAAACCGATTCATTAACCAAATGATTAGCTTCACTAGACTTCCTTTTGAACTCAACAGTTGTTTCACTAAACACAGATTTATGAAAATTCTCTTATACCATGCTACACTACACAAAATTCAAAAACTATCAGAAATTAAATATGAATATTTTAAAATTTCTTGTCAATAATTATTGAGCTCCCATCCTGTAAGCAGATATAGTCAAAAATGTTGTTTCTACATTGTAACAGGCGAATAAACTTGGAACTTGAAACACAAAGAGGGCCGGCGCCGCGGCTCACTAGGCTAATCCTCCACCTTGCGGCGCCGGCACACCGGGTTCTAGTCCCGGTTGGGGTGCCGGATTCTGTCCCGGTTGCCCCTCTTCCAGGCCAGCTCTCTGCTGTGGCCAGGGAGTGCAGTGGAGGATGGCCCAGGTGCTTGGGCCCTGCACCCCATGGGAGACCAGGAAAAGCACCTGGCTCCTGGATCCTGCCATCGGATCAGCGCGGTGCGCCGGCCGCAGCGCGCCGGCTGCGGTGGCCATTGGAGGGTGAACCAACGGCAAAGGAAGACCTTTCTCTCTGTCTCTCTCTCTCACTGTCCACTCTGCCTGTCAAAAAAAATAAAAATAAAAATAAAAAAATAAAAAAAAGAAACACAAAGAGAAATCAGCTGAACAAACTTTTATTTACATTCATGATTTAACACATTCACATATAACAATGTTTATTATAGTAAAGTTAATTTACCTACTCAGAAAAATAATTAAAAAGAATTCAATATTAAGCTACTGTGGTATTTGTGTGTGACTGTGTGCATTTTGCTCTATTACAACTGCCATAGATAGCATGGGATTTAAGACTTGGATTCACATCTACTTTATACAAAATTGAGCCTTGTGTCATTAGATTTATCAGTTGAAATTATTTGATTTCAATTTCCTCAGTGAAAAATAAAGAAGTTAGAATATTTCCTTGCTTTCCCTAAGGCTTTCTTTCTTTCATTTTTTGTTAACCTCATTATTGTGTGCTTTCAACCTCCTCTAAATCCCATAATCTATGTTAGAGGGCCCAGTGTTGCAGCATACTGGGTAAAGCCACCACCTTCAGTGCCGGCATCCCATATGGGCGTGGGTTGGAGTCCTGGCTACTCCACTTTCGATCCAGCTCTCTGGTATGGGCTAGAAAAGCATTAAAAGATGGCCCAACTACTTAGGTCTGTGTGGGAGACCTGAATAAAGCTCCTGGCTCCTGGCTTTGGATCATCGCAGCTCCAGCAGTTGAGGCCATCTAAGGAGTGAATCAGCAGATGGAAGACCTCTCTCTCTCCTTCTCTCTGCCTCTCTTCTCTGTGTATAACTCTTTCAAATAAATAATAAATCCTTTAAAAAATATGTGTGAAAGAGAACAGCCATTGAAGTGGTTCAGCCACTATTGGACATGTCTGTCTGGAACAGACTGGAGCAGAGCATAGCTACACATGCTGTGAGAATTTCCACCATTTGCTTAAGAAGGGAGGGGACAGAATTGTGCTCTTGGTGCTGGATGTGGGGAGTAAGAAGTGTTGAAAACCAAAAATGGAAAGAACAGCACAGAGACACTTTTTCTTCTGAGTTTCCATTCTATGGGAAGAGTCTATTATTCCAAACTAAAGGAAGGTTTTTACTTAGTGCTTCTAAGAATAAACATGGCACTGAAAATGGAAGACAAATGTTTCTATTTCAAACAGAACATTTGAGGAATCTTTGCTTGAGGGAACTCCTAGAAATAATACAGGACAGTGCAGGAAGTTTGCATTTTTCCATACATACCTGGACAACAAGCAAGTGAAATAATGACATAAAGGCTATACATATTACACAAACCTATATACATACTCCAGTGGGGCTAGGAGAAACAAGTGAAATTAGACATCATCTCAATAGAAGCACAGAATCGTTTTTTGAGATGTGGGGTACCTTAAAAAATTTACAAGGCACAGGTGTGCCTACTTGTTTAGGGCTACTTCAGGCTCTGAAATGGTAGCTTTTTTACCCCATTCTTTATTATCCATTTAACTACACGCACTTCTTTCTCTGTGTTCCCACAATAGCAATTTCTGTCTTTCTTAAGTAATAACATGTTTCCATATGTATTTAATTTTATACTACGGACCTTAACTCATAATTTATGAACTAGTTCATTCAGCAGCACAATACTGTTAACCTTACGTGGCAGCTGCCGTACTTGATCTACATGAGTACTATTTATGTCAGTGAAATTCACAGTTAAGCTGGTGCCCTCGTTTTGATTTTTGTAATATAATTCCAGTCTCCATACCTCTGCCCCTCTCAATCTGCTGTCTTCCTCTAGTATAGATGATGTCATATGCCAGTATGCTGGTGATCCCCAACATTATATCACTAACTCCAGAAGATGTCCAACTAAGTACCTGCATCTCTAAATGAATGTCCAAAAAGCATCACAAGCTTATCATCCCTTTTGTATCTTCTCCCAAAACTTTGTTCTCACACCTTAATTGATCAACCCCCCAAAATCAAGCATTCCTCTTTTTCTTCCTTTCACTAAAACTAACCCATCTATATATCCATGGATTATAAAACATACTGATTCTAAACCTCCTCAATTCCTCACAAGCTCTCTAGTACAAGACACCATGAAATCCCTCCTAAACTGCTCCAGCAGCTTTCCATCAAATCTATGTCCATTCTTACCTCCTGTAATCTATTTTCTTTACAAAACAACCAACATGGTCTTTAAAAACATAGATCTTGTCACATCACCAAACTCTTCAGGGTTTCCATCTCAAATAGCATAAAACCCACATTTCTTTCCATTACAAGTCTTCCTCTTTTCTCTTTGAAACTCATTTCCCACTACTCCCCTACCCATTTCCCCATTTGGCTCTTTCCATTCCTTGTCAATATTAGTCCTGTTTTGAAACGTTTGTGCTTATCATGCTCACTTCTTGGAATATCTTTCTTCCCAATCATCACATGAACATCTGCTTCATGCATTCCTCCAGTTAAATACTGTCTTTTCCAATCATTTACTTTATAATACAAACCCAGCCCACTGAGATCTGTTTTCTTACCTTCTTTAGTTTTCTCCAAAGCACCTACCGCCATCTGCTATGCAATCTTTTTGTATATCATCTGTTTCCTCTATAGAATGTAAGCTACCTCAATACACAAAATTTGTCTGTTTTATATTTTCTATGTATATCACACATAACAACATTGGAATAATGTTTCTCAAAATGTATGAATGAGTGTGCCTCCCCAAGCCTCCCTTTTCTTTATTCTCTGCCTTGAGGGTACCACTTTCTATTGTTTCCCCTAGGCATGAAACTTAGAAGTAATTTTGGATTCTGTCTCCCTCATTAGCCAAATCCAATGAGCCACTAGATTTGTGTGACTCTTCCCCATAAATAACTTTGTTCAGCTTTCTGTCATGGTACAATGTCATCTGCACTTATGAATGTGGTTGTGTATGTGTGTGTTTTAATGCTTTATTATTTGCTTTTGCATTTTGTAATTATTTCCTAACATGCCTTCCTTATCTAAAGTTGTACTCTTCCCCCTTCCTCTACCCACCAACCTATTCTTCAAACTCTAGGTGTTTATATTTTCTATTATACAAATTTTTCAAATCTCTCTCTTCCTTGAAAGCCTCAGCTGTCTTCCATATAATCAGAGCACTATTGTCAGTGCCTAATGCCTTTTACCCACAGCCTATCCAGTGGCACCAACCTTACTTCTTTTCATTGTCCTTTTACATTTGAGGGTTCCATAGGCTGAAGGACTTCAACTTTCCTGAGCAATCCGTGGAATTTCACCCCATCCACATTTTGCATGGGATATTTTTTACATCCACAAACTTGCTCCTTCTAGAAAACTCCTTGAAGTTTTAAGTACAATTTTGAGGTTCCTTCAGAAAACATTTTCTTACTCTCCAGACTGAATCATTCCTCAATGCTATCTCTATAGTTTAAATGTGCTTCTACTTATCCTGTATTCAGGATTCCAATTCATTAGCTTAAATGTCAGTTTCCACTACTGACCTGAGACAGTTTTTTCATCTTCTAATCCTCTAGAATACCTAAAACAGAAGGCATATGACTTCATGAATATTTTCTAAGCTGCTTTAAAATATACTTCCATAAATGTATCTCATATGTAGGGTTTATTTAAGCTTTTTTATTATTTGACTTGAAAAATGTCTGTTACCAAGGAGGAGGTAGCAGGAAGATATCCTTTAATTTTAAAATGCACTTGGTTTAGAATTGCCTCAACCTAGAAATAAGAACTTTGACAAAGTTATAATAATAAATTATAAGTAGGAAGAAGGAAAACATGGTAAGAATAGAAAGAGTACACTGGTACATCCATTGGTCACTGGATAAATCTGTCATTTACAAACATATTCAAATTACTTACTAATAAAACAAAGTAGGTAATCTTAAATGTTTTCAAATTTTCCTCGTTTAAGAACTGCCATCTAATACAGGCAAGAATACCCATGACTCAAAAAAAGAATTCAAGGCCGGCACCGCGGCTCACTAGGCTAATCCTCCACCTAGCAGCGCCGGCACACCGGGTTCTAGTCCCGGTTGGGGCGCCAGATTCTGTCCCGGTTGCCCCTCTTCCAGGCCAGCTCTCTGCTATGGCCCGGGAGTGCAGTGGAGGATGGCCCAAGTACTTGGGCCCTGCACCCCATGGGAGACCAGGAGAGGCACCTGGCTCCTGCCATCAGATCAGCGCGGTGCGCTGGCCGCAGCACGCCAGCCATGGTGGCCATTGGAGGGTGAACCAACGGCAAAGGAAGACCTTTCTCTCTGTCTCTCTCTCTCACTGTCCACTGTGTCAAAAAATAAAAATTAATTAATTAATTAATTTAAAAAATTTAAAAAAAGAATTCAAATTAAAATCTGAGGAGCAGGACTTGATGAATAGAAGGATCCCTTGTTTCCAAACTGCCAAAATAAGAAGCATTTGGAGAGAGCGTTAAATCACTGGACCAGAGATGGAAGTCCTCAGTTCAAGGTCAGCCATCAACAGATTAAATAAGAGCTCCCAGGCCAAGCCCTCAAGTTCCCTGAACCTCAGCCCTCACTTACAAAAGATAGAAAATGCCTCTAGATCTCCCTGCTTTCTATAGACATTGCAGTTTGAAGGAGGATGAAGCCACCTGCCCTAAAGCATGGCCAGATAGCTCAGGAGTTTCAGTGGATGCCAGGATCTCTCTGACCTCCTCACATGAAGGTCTGCTCTTCCTGCTTAAAATTCTCTACCCTCTCCCCATTCTTCAACTGCTGAGACTCAAATAAAAAATTATTCCCAGAAAGTCTTCCATTGCAGCTCTAAATAGTCATGAACATTTCTGTATACGGTTTGTTTTCCTCATCAAATTTGCTCATATGTTTGTCTCTTTCACTCATAGTAACTGCCAGAGGGCAGGAGCTGTTGTTCTCCTCTCTGTACCAGAAGCTTCTAGCATTGCTTCTGACTAATGCCAGATGTCGACCAATGCATTGATGTGTTAGAAGAGAAATAGAAGAGATTATTATGACAAATATAAGAGATTATTATGACGGCTCATTCATTTCTAAGTCAAAGCCTACTTCAGCAGCCAGAAATGACTTGAGACAAGAAGAAACGGATATTCTAGCCATGTTTTCTGTGACCCAAAACACTAGACAATTAGACTAGCAAATCTTCATATCTTTGGAATTATTTTCAGGCAGCTTTACCAGGATCTGTGAGACTCTTTTGCCATGATTTTTCAAATGAAGATAAGTAGCAGAAACACAAATATATAAACATTTATTAGTATCTGAAAGCTTTGTCAATGGCTGCAAAACCTTTTCTATTTTATTTCCAAAAAGAATTACTCCCAAGTTACTATGAATGGGCAAAGGTATTTCCCAAACTGACTTATCAGAAGTTATAAAAGCAAAAATTTCATTTTTCTTAACTTGGGTTAACAAGCTCATTGTTCCCAAGACAATGCAATGAACCTCAAAGATAGCACAAACATATTCCCAGAAGATGTGCATTCAGAAAGTGATTAACTGAAGCTTTCAATTGAAACAGGAAATTTTCAGAAATCATTTAGAAAGACCAGTGGCAGAATGACTATAGCAACTCTAGCACAAAATTCTGAATATTTCAAAAGAATGACAAAGATAATGAGGATACTTGTAACTAACCCTAGAATATTAGGAATGAATATAGAAGAAGTTTATACTTGAAACATATAAGTACAAGTTGTCAAAATGGAACCACTGGAGGAAAATTTTATCTAGGCATATTTTAGTCAGTATTATATATAGAATATTCCGATAAAGTGGCAAAATACAGAATGGAACACTTTGGACTAATGTGAAGGTTTACCTAGATGTCAAGTGTTTTATTATTATTTTTCATTAAAATTTTTGATACATGAGCATCATTATGAGGTAAAGAATGACAAGATTCAAAAGGCTATCAAATTTAACCAAGTTGTACAGTAATGTTTGAACTCAAATCTATGTAGTTCCTAAGATTTTTTTTTTTCTTTCAAACCAGTGGTTTTTAAGCACAGGGTTATCATTTACTTGGTAGCAAAAAACAGAAGAGATTCACCAACATAATTTTTGGACTCAATTAAAAATCTGATGAAAAATACAAACTTCCTGCTCTGAATGCTTTCAATTTATTTCAAGGTGCTCGAGGGTATCTTCAAGCCCATTCATGAATGTTCTATTTCCTTATTACATTTTTTAACCTTTTTTCAAGGACTTCTGACAATATCAATTCTCAGATGCCCCATAAATATTCAACCTTTACAAATTAAAACTCCACTGAAGAAAAATTCAGATGTTTTGATTTGAAGAAAAACATTGATTTGACCTCTAGCTACCTAACATACTAAAATTTGCATTTTTAAAACTGCATCCTTGAATTTATAATTGTTCCTATATTTTTCATAGCAACATATAGCTTTTTGAACATCTAATCAATGTTTTTTTAGAATGAAATGTCTCGTCTGTCATAGGATAATGTGAATTTATGCATTACTTTTTTTTTTTCAAGGTATATTTTCCTTCTGGGATATTTTCATTTACCTGTAGTTTATCCAAGACAACTTGACAAATTTAAGGCCAGCTAATTTTTTTTAACTTTTATTTAATAAATATAGATTACCAAAGTACAGCTTATAGACTACATTAGCTTCCTCCCACCCCCCGATGACTTCCCTCACACCCGCAACCCTCCCCTTTCCCGCTCTCTCTCCCCTTCCATTCATATCAAGATTCATTTTAAATTTTCTATATATACAGAGGATCAGTTTAGTATACATTAAGTAAAGATTTCAACAGTTTGCACCCACATTGAAACACAAAAAGAAAAATACTGTTTGAGTACTAGTTATAGCATTAAATCACAATGCACAGCACATTAAGGACAGAGATCCTACATGAGGAGTAAGTGCACAGTGACTCCTGTTGTTGACTTTACCAATTGACACTCCTGTCTATGGCATCAGTAATATCCCTATGCTCCAGTCATGAGTTTCCAAGGCTATGGAAGCCTTTTGAGTTCACCGACTCTTATCTTATTTAGACAACGTCATAGTCAAAGTGGAAGTTCTCTCCTCCCTTCAGAGAAAGGTACCTCCTTCTTTGAAGTCCTGTTCTTTCCACTGGGATCTCACTCACAGAGATCTTTCATTGAGATCATTTTTTTTTTTTTTTGCTAGAGTGTCTTGGCTTTCCATGCCTGAAATACTCTCATGGGCTTTTCAGCCAGATCCGAATGCCTTAAGGGCTGATTCTGAGGCCAGAGTGCTGTTTAGGACATCCGCCATTCTATGAGTCTGTTGTGTATCTCGCTTCCCATGTTGGATCACTCTCCCCTTTATTTATCCTATCGGTTAGTATTAGCAGACACTGGTCTTGTTTATGTGATCCCTTTGACTCTTAGTCCTTTCATTATGATCAATTGTGAACTGAAATTGATCACTTGGAATAGTGAGATGGCAGTGGTACATGCCACCTTGATGGGATTGAATTGGAATCCCCTGGTATGTTTCTAACTCTACCATTTGGGGCAAGTCAGCTTGAGCATGTCCCAAATTGTACATCTCTTCCCTCTCCCATTCCCACTCTTATATTTAACAGGGATCACATTTCAGTTTAATTTTAACACTTAAGAATAACTGTGTATTAATTACAGAATTAAACCAGTAGTATTAAGTAGAACAGACAAAAAAAATACTAATAGGTATAGTGTATTAAGTTGTTCATTAACAGGGCTATGCTGATCAAGTCACCGTTTCTCATAGTGTCCATTTCACTTCAACAGGTTTCCTTTTTGGTGTTCAGTCAGTTGTCACCAATCAGGGAGAACATATGATATTTGTCCCTTTGGGACTGGCTTATTTCACTCAGCATGATGTGTTCCAGATTTCTCCATTTTGTTGCAAATTACTGGATTTCATTGCTTTTTACTGCGGTATAGTATTCTAAAGAGTACTTATCACATAATTTCTTTATCCACTCTACCATTGATGGGCATTTAGGTTGGTTCCAGGTCTTGGCTATTGTGAATTGTGCTGCAATAAATATAAGGGTGCAGACAGCTTTTTTGTTTGCCAATTTAAATTCCTTTGGGTAATGTTGCTCCCCCTCTTCGTGGAGGAACGACACTAAACCCTGCCTAGGCTTCATATCCAAGTCACGGCACCATTATGTCGCTCCCCCTCTTCATGGAGGAACGACACTGGACCCTGCGCTGTTCTTTTGTCTGCTCGGCCCTTCCCGGGTTTGCTGCTGGTTCTTCCCGGGTTGGCTACCGTCCCTTCCACCTCCATGGAAGGGCGGTTCCCCCTGCCACTTTCCCCACTTCCATGGGGGAGCAGCACACCGCCAGCTGGCTCTCTCAGGGGCTGCTCAGGTGTTCCTTCAGATAGATGTTCCTGGTGCATGTTGTCTCTCTCCTCCTTTATAGTCCTCTTCCGCCAATCCCATCTCTGCTACCCACATGCCGAGTACGCTGCTCTCCTCCAATCAGGAGCAGGTCCTACAGTTTATTGGTTGAACTGGAGGCAGCTGTGTAGAAGCTTACTCCTCCTCTCCCAGTGCCATATTGTGGGAGAGCAGATGCATAGAGTAAGTCTTAATTCCAGTAACAGTCTAGTCCGAGTTGCTCCCCACAATTCCCCCTTTCTTTTTATTTTTGACATTGATACGCGCCTGTCTTCAGTGCCCCGCGGCACACACTCTGCTCTGCTTGCTAGAGTTGCCCACAGGTGCTTACAAGCCCTACCAATCAGGCAAACCGAATCCGGGTCCTCTCTTCACCATGTTGTGAGGAGGTTTTTAGGTGCTGATGCGTGCCTGTGTTCGGTGCCCTGCAGCGCATGCTCTGCTCTGCTAGAACTGCCTGCAGGTGCTTACAAGCCCTACCAATCAGGCAAACCGAATCCAAGCCCTCTCATTGCCGTCTTGTGGGGAGACTTATTGGTGTTGATAACGTGCCTGTCTTCGGTGACCTGCAGCCACCCACAGGTGCTTATCGTCTTACTAATCCGGCAGACCAAATCCAAGCTCTCTCATTGCCATGTTGTGGGGAGGCCTTATTTTTCTCTATTTCTCTATCTCCGGGCATTCCTATTTCTCCTATTTTACTTCTATCTACCAGCATTCCTATTTCTCTCATTTTATTTCTAAACTTCTGTTTCTCTTATCCCTGCGGCTTCCCGGCGCCTGCCCCAAGGCTGCTTTTCGGCGCCTCGCCCCGCGGCGGCTTCCCGGCTCTGCGCAGCTTCCCGGCTTCACGCGCACTCCGCAGTCTCCGCACCCTTTGCGCCCACACCACAGCCTTCGCGCCAGCCCCGCGTTCTATTAGCGCCCCGCACGCTCTCTGCGCGCGGCAGCTTCCGCGAGTCACACAGCCTAGCTCACGTTTCCGCCACCGGTATTCAGTCTAAGTTCCCCGGGCTAACCTGGCGAATTCAACCTAGCTCATGTCTCCGCTCCCGGTTTGGCTTCCCGTCTTTTGCTCCCCGGGCTAATCTGACGGATTCCAACCTGGCTTACGCGTCTCCGCCTCTGGTTTAGCTTTTCGCCTTTTGCTCCCCGGGCTGACTTGACGAATCCCAAGCTAGCTTACGTCTCCGCCTCAGCCTGCCCCCGCAGCTTCATTCTCCCAACATTTTTCTCTACCCGGTATGTTTCCTAACTTTTCTTCCAACAATATTCCCCTCTCATTTCTCCTGGCTTCTCCCCACAGTCCGTATCCAAGTTTCTTCTAGCTTTCACTTTCGCTTTCAATCTCCTAGCTTCCCCGCCATAGTCCGCATCTGAGTTTAAGTTTCTTCTTCCTTTTACTTTCACTTTCAATCCTAGCTTTCAATCCTAACTTCTTTCCCACAGTCCATATCCGAGTCTATGCCTAGGCTTTTGATAGCTTCTTCCAGCACCTTTTCCATCCGGCTTTTCCCTAGGCTCTTTGCTAGTCTCTCTCTCTGGTATTTTGCCACTTCTTCCCGTTTCTTTCCTCCTAGGTTTCCTATCCGAGTCACGGCACCATTATGTCACTCCCCCTCTTCGTGGAGGAGCGACACTGAACCCTGCTTAGGTTTCCTATCCGAGTCACAGCACCATTATGTCGCTCCCCCTCTTCGTGGAGGAGCGACACTGAACCCTGCCTAGGCTTCATATCCGAGTCACGGCACCATTATGTTGCTCCCCCTCTTCATGGAGGAACGACACTGGACCCTGCGCTGTTCTTTTGTCTGCTCGGCCCTTCCCGGGTTTGCTGCTGGTTCTTCCCGGGTTGGCTACCGTCCCTTCCACCTCCGTGGAAGGGCGGTTCCTCCTGCCACTTTCCCCACTTCCACGGGGGAGCAGCACACCGCCAGCTGGCTCTCTCAGGGGCTGCTCAGGTGTTCCTTCAGATAGATGTTCCTGGTGCATGTTGTCTCTCTCCTCCTTTATAGTCCTCTTCCGCCAATCCCAACTCTGCTACCCACACGCCGAGTACGCTGCACTCCTCCAATCAGGAGCAGGTCCTGCTGTTTATTGGTTGAACTGGAGGCAGCTGAGTAGAAGCTTACTCCTCCTCTCCCAGTGCCATACTGTGGGAGAGCAGATGCATAGAATAAGTCTTAATTCCAGTAACAGTCTAGTCCGAGTTGCTCCCCACAGGGTAAATTCCAAGGAGTGGGATTGCTGGATTGAATGGTAGGGTTATATATTCAGGTTTCTGAGGAATCTCCAGACTGACTTCCATAGTGGCTTGACCAGTTTGCATTCCCACCAACAGTGGGTTAGTGTCCCTTTTTCCCCACATCCTCACCAGCATCTGTTGTTGGTAGATTTCTGTATGTGAGCCATTCTAACTGGGGTGAGGTGAAACCTCATTGTGGTTTTGATTTGCATTTCCCTGATTGCTAGTGATCTTGAACATTTTTTCATGTGCCTGTTGGCCATTTGGATTTCCTCTTTTGAAAAATGTCTATTGAGGTCCTTGGCCCATCTCTTAAGTGGGTTGTTGGTTTTGTTTTTGTGGAGTTTCTTGATCTCTTTGTAGATTCTGGTTATTAACCCTTTATCTGTTGCATAGTTTGCAAATATTTTTTCCCATTCTGTCGGTTGTCTCTTCACTCTCCTGACTGTTTCTTTTGCAGTACAGAAACTTCTCAATTTGAGGCAATCCCAATGCCTGTGCCTCCTGGGTCTTTTCCAGAAACTCTTTGCCTGTGCCAATATCTTGAAGGGTTCCTCCAATGTTCTCTAATAACTTGATGGTGTCAGGTCGTAGATTTAGGTCTAATCCATGTTGAGTGGATTTTTGTGTAAGGTGTAAGGTAGGGGTCTTGCTTCATGCTTCTGCACGTGGAAATCCAGTTTTCCCAGCACCATTTATTGAATAGACTGTCCTTACTCCAGGGATTGGTTTTAGATCCTTGATCAAATATAAGTTGGCTGTAGATGTTTGGATTGATTTCTGGTGTTTCAATTCTGTTCCATTGGTCTATCCATTTGTTTCTGTACCAGTACCATGCTGTTTTGATGACAACTGCCCTGTAGTATGTCCTGAAATCTGGTATTGTGATGCCTCCGGCTTTGTTTTTGTTGTACAAGATTGCTTTAGCTATTCGAGGTCTCTTGTGCCTCCATATGAATTTCAGCATCATTTTTTCTAGATCTGAGAAGAATGTCTTTGGTATCTTGATTGGCATCACATTGAATCTATAAATTGCTTTTGGTAGAATGGACATTTTGATGATGTTGATTCTTCCAATCCATGAGCATGAAAGATTTTTCCATTTCTTGGTATCCTCTTCTATTTCTTTCTTTAAGGTTTTGTAATTTTCATCGTAGAGATCTTTAACGTCCTTGGTTAAGTTTATTCCAAGGTATTTGATTCTTTTTGTAGCTATTGTGAATGGGATTGATCTTAGTAGTTCTTTCTCAGGCATGGCATTGCTTGTGTATACAAAGGCTGTTGATTTTTGTGCATTGATTTTATATCCTGCCACTTTGCCAAACTCCTCTATGAGTTCCAGTAGTCTCTTAGTAGAGTTCTTTGGATCCTCTAAGTAAAGAATCATATCGTCTGCAAAGAGGGATAGTTTGACTTCTTCCTTCTCAATTTGTATTCCTTTAATTTCTTTTTCTTGTCTGTTGGCTCTGGCTAAAACTTCCAGAACTATGTTAAATAGCAGTGGTGAGAGTGGGCATCCCTGTCTGGTGCCAGATCTCAGTGGAAATGCTTCCAACTTTTCCCCATTCTATAGGATGCTAGGCCAGCTAATTATTAATATCACTGAACACACATGACAGCTTGGGGGACATGGATTCCTCACTAGCACACTTGTGCTCACTTTAACTATTGTGGAAGTTTTACCTAAAAGACTCATTACTTGGTCCCACCTATAGATGAATGGCTTTATTCAATCATTTCAAAATCGGTAAAAAACAGTTTAGGTTAAGAATAAAAGCATTTACAAAATTTTTCAGAAGATACCCCCAGGAACTCAGTCAAGTCCACTGTGATTCATCTATGTGAAATGAAATAGGAAATACAATATTCTGTTACCTTACAAAGCCACCAGTGCCAGCACTGAAACTTTTAAATTATCTTCTCACTTTCGATCTTACAGAGGACAAGATCAAACTGGATTTAAGTGATGTAACTCCAATACCTCTGTGATCCTTTCTGCATACCAATCTCTCAAAGAGGATTAATTTCCAAACCCAAGTCAGACACTTACTAAAATGTATTTCTAATAGCAACATGTTTCATCTCTGTGGCTTTAATTTACTTCTGAACTACAAGGGAAAGAAAGCCACTATTAAAATAGACTACTAGATCACATATTTTCTAATTGCCACATCAAGGAAAATTACTTTAATCTTTAATCTTCCTCTTACATATAAAGCGAGAATAATGACAGAACTTACATTATTGGATTATTGTGAAAAGAAAAGACACAAGTATATAAAATGGTATATGATATGAGCTACAGCTATTACCATGGCATAAATTTCTTTTCCAGGTTACATTTCATTTTGAAGAAAACTGAAATGAATTGGCTTGCATTTCAGACTAATTCTGCAGCTTGAATTATGAATTATACATAATGAATTATATCCATATATGGATATATATACACTTACAATATATTCAAAATATTAAGAGGGTTTAACATCACACGGCTTGCCCCTAAGAGATTATATTCTGATTTACACATTTTTTTTTGGTAGTGGCTTTGAATCTTTTCTAAATTTTAAAGGATACATAAAATTTGCTAATATAATAAATAATTTATCTATCTATAAGCACAGGTGCTGGTTGTTATTAGAAGGTATGAAAGAGAATGATTGAAAAAAATAAAAAATAAATTTAAAAAAATAGAGAATGCCTGAGCTGAAATAGTGCTTCTCATATACTAGCCTCAAACTGCACAAGAGATTTTTAACACTTAAAGTTCCAATGAGACAGATATACATGCATCTTGAGAAAGCAGTGGGAAAGCTCAGTGTGTCACAAACTTAAGGGCAGTAAATTACATGCTAATGATATAGTTTTCATAAAATATGAACAATTTTTCCAATTATGAGTGACACTGTAACTAATATAAACTAACCTGTAAGTAGTGTGAAAGTTTATCCAATTACAAGTTTAAAATACAGAATATAATCTCAAAGAAAATTATATATGCCATAAAAAAATTCATGCACATGGATAAGAATGTGATTCACACTGTACTCAGAAGACAAAGGGAAAATCTATGCATGTAAAGAAAATGAATAGGGGCCAGCACTGTGGGGTAGCGGGTTAAAGCCCTGGCCTGAGGTCCCAGCATCCCATATGGGCGCCTGTTCTAGTCCTGCTGCTCCTCTTCCGATCCAGCTCTCTTCTGTGGCCCGGGAGGGCAGTGGAGGATGGCCCGAGTCCTTGGGCCCCTGTGCCCATGTGGGAGACCCGGAGGAGGCTCCTGGCTTCAGATAGGCGCACCTCCAGCTGTTGCAGCCATCTGGGGAGTGGGCCAGCAGATGGAAGACTTCTCCCTGTGTCTCTACCTCTCTCTGTAACTCTGTTTTTCAAATAAATAAAATAAATCTTAAAAAAAAAAGAAAATGAGTATATGATGTACCCAGGGCACACATGAAAGAATATAAATGTATAGAATATTTCCTCTTGGTAAAATAATTAAGTACACAAACACAATGTGTGACCTGATGGTTGCTGATTATAATAACAAGAATAAATTTTAAAGATCAAAATCTAGATATGAAGCCAGTAGGGTGGAACAAATGAGGCAGTGTAACCGTGAGAAATACAAATAGCCTGGAGGACCTGTTGTACATATTCTTGTGCTATTTCCCTCTACTTAATTTTAGTCATATGCCTGTGAGGTATTGCTCTAGGTTTATTCAAGATCCTAAACCAAATCAGAAAGCCAAATGCCTTAGGTTTCTGACATAAAGAAAATGGGAAAAATGACCAGGAAAAATTATGAGTGCTTAATGATGAGAAATGAAGGGAAAAAAAAAAAAACACAAACTAAAAAGAAATTATCTATAATGTTCAGAAATGTGCTTACAGTTGCATTTTAGCTAAGTTTCTTTTGCTGAGTCCCCTTTTTCTTGCTTTTTTTTTAAGATTTACTTTATTTACTTGAACGTCAGAGTTAGAGAGAGAGAGAGAGAGAGAGAGAGAGAGAGAGAGATCTTCTATCTACTGGCTCACTCCCATGATGGCTAAAATGGCCAGAGGTAGGCCTGACAGAAACCAGGAGCCAGGAGCTTCTTCCAGGTCTCCCACATGGGTGCAGAGGCCCAATCACTTGCATCACCCTCTGCCGCTTTCCCAGGTGCATTAGCAAGGAGCTGGATCAGAAGTAGAAGAGCCAGCTACAACATCAGCCCCCTAAGTCTCTTTCTTCAAAAACGATTAATTATTTATCTGAAAATCAGAGCAACACAGAGGGAGAGACAGAAAGAGAAAAGAGATACAGTATCAGAGAGAGAATTCATCCATTTGCTGGTTCTCTCCCCAAATACCCACCATAGCTAGGGATCAACCAGGAGCCAGCAACTCCAGTTTGGTCTCCCACATGGAAACATTAGCAGGATGCTGGACTGGAAGTAGAACAACTACCCTCTGATATGAGATGCCAGTATTGCAAGCAGCTAAAACCACTGTGCTATAATACTGGTCCTTTTACTGAGTTTCTAGAATATGTAAGTATTATACATTGTCCAGGGGGTAAACTTGTACATTTCCTCAAGTATCTCAAAACAAATACTTCAACTGAAAAATGTTCCAATTATTAATATAAAAGTGTTCCATAAAATAATCATATATTAAAATTTTAAGATGGAAGATGGGAAGTTGGAAGGCCCTATATCTAATAGGAAGAAGAGGACAAGAGAAAAGTGTACATATGGAAAAGGATGGGAGGTATAGCCCAAGGTGAGAGTACAGAGAGTCCAATATCTGACTATATGGTGGGTTTTTTTTTTCCTATTTCTGCTTCAGGTCTTCTTTCTCTGCTAGTGGTCTTTGTAGCTTTGTGTAGAACACCTGGTAGTCCAGCGTGGTTCTCTCACATGATGAGGAATAAAACAGAGAGTGCTTCCACTATAATGCATCTGAGCTATTAAAAGTATGAGGGATAGGGGCAGAGGTGGGGGCAGTTTACTGCTGGTGAAAAATAAGTATCATAAGGGTATCCTTGTTTCTGTTTACAAGGAGATACAGTTACAGGTCAGACTCCAAATACTAGGAACACTCATCTTCCAAAGAGGGTTAAAAAGGCCAAGTTTCTTGATGATGAGAAGGAATGTTAATGGTTCTAAGTAGAGCTTCCAGGACAGCACAGACACCATTTTGAAGGAATTCAGGTCAGAGAGAAGGAAGATTTCAGAATCACAGAGCAGCCTTGGCTTTGCAGACCAAGAGAAAGAGACTAAGCATATGCTACTGCTTAACAATAAGGACTCTGTCACAGAATTGGGTATGAAAACACACAGGACAGGAGCAAGCCTGAACACTCGTAAACTTTTTGAGTGAACCAGAACTCATATCTCCTACTCATAGACTAGTCCCATGCTGGCTCTTCACAGACGATTCACAACAATAAATTGTACTCACCATAAAGATGTTAAGAATTAGGCATTTTCATAATGCATTAACCTTTATAATTTTTTTAGTAAAACAGTCTTCAGAGATTCCTACTATTGGCACTGCATTATACTCTTGTAGTCAAGATTTTTAAATCAGGACAAATGTTTATCTGTCCGTCTGTTTCTCTCCTGACCCTCGACCTTACAATTAATAATAAAAAGATTTAAAAATTTTTTCAGACATAGAGGTAATAAAATGCAAAAATAAATCTTCATAATTTTACTAAGTTCTTTCTTAAAAAAAGATTATTTCTCTGGATAAGATACTGCCCTCATTAACCACGTTCAATCCTACATTGATACTTCAAACTACATCTGAGCCAGAGAAAGATACTAATACAGCAAGTCAGGAGACTGCAACTCAATAAAGATATGAGTTGTCACTTAGGGATATACTTTTTTAAAAACATCAGTCATAGGGGCTGGTGCCATGGCACAGTAGGTTAATCCTCTGCCTGTGGCGCCGGCATCCCATATGGGCGCTGGTTCTAGTTTCGGCTGCTCCTCTTCCAATCCAGCTCTTCACTGTGGCCTGGGAAAGCAATAGAGAATGGCACAAGTCCTTGGGCCCCTGCACCCGCATGGGAGACCCAGAGGAGGCTCCTGGCTCCTGGCTTCAGAAGAGCCCAACTCCGGCCGTTGCAGCCATCTGGGGAGTGAACCAACAGAAGGAAGACCTTTCTGTCTCTCACTCTCACTGTCTCACTGTCTCTCATTCTACCACTCAAAAAAATCAATAAAATCTTCAAAAAAAATTTAAAAATCAGTCATAAATAAACCAATTATGATAAACTCATTAATACTAATTCTTTTTTTTTTTTTGACAGGCAGAGTGGACAGTGAGAGAGAGAGAGACAGAGAGAAAGGTCTTCCTTTGCCGTTGATTCACCCTCCAATGGCCGCTGCGGTAGGCGCGCTGCGGCTTGCGCACCGTGCTGATCCGAAGGCAGGAGCCAGGTGTTTCTCCTGGTCTCCCATGCAGGTGCAGGGCCCAAGCACTTGGGCCATCCTCCACTGCACTCCCGGGCCATAGCAAAGAGCTGGCCTGGAAGAGGGACAACCGGGACAGAATCCGGCACCCCGACCGGGACTAGAATCCGGTGTGCTGGCACTGCTATGCGGAGGATTAGCCTATTGAGCCGCTGCGCCAGCCACTAACTAATTCTTTTTACAAACAAGTAGTAATGAGGAAGTTCTACAAGATTCTGAGGTTTTTTTCATGCTTTCTCCACATGATCGTTTCTCTTAATTAAATTCAGCTATTGCTCATCTCCAGTCACTAGGTGGCTTTAGTCACAATATACAGCAGTGATCTCAGCATTCAAATAAACAACATTAAACAATAAACACTGAAAAAACAGAAAATGAGAAAAGGAAGTGAACTATTTCAACAGCAAGAATTCTTTCTACTTTGCTGATAGGAAGTTACTTCCATCTTATCACAAATGAGGTATAACAGATATGAGTGCAAAGAAAAATGAACCAAAGCAAAATGAAAGGCAAGAAAATATTCACCTGTTAGTGAGAACAAAAACGTGTTTTTACCTTGAAAGCATCTTGCAACATAATGGAAACCAGGTCTAGCTAAGTTTAAAGATCATATAAAAATATCAAAAGCTTTGTATTTACTGAGGACATGTATATACTTGACAAGTGACATTTCTGAGATGTGGACAATTGCCAATGGAAAAGATTATACCCACCAGATTATACCCACTATTACATGGAAAAAATAAAAGTGTATTTATCTATACCTAGGTCTAGAGAAAACACAATATGTTAAAACCTTGAATGGGATTATAACAAAGCTTAATTTCTTTACATAAATATATGACATGATTATACCAGAGTATTTTGAGATAATTTGATTCAGAACAATATGACCCATGAACATATGCACAAGTAACAATGGTTTGAACAAAAGGGGTCAAGTTGATGATTTTGGCTCCAATTAGTAGGTTTATAACAGCTTTATCACTTTACTGCTATCCATTTTTCTCATCTTCAAATTATACCAAAAACAACCATGTTAATAAACTCACAGAATTATTTTGGTTTCACATGTGAAAATGTTATATTTTTACAATAAAGTATATAATTAAAATGATATATTTATTCAGATACTACTGCTTTGATTTTAAACCAAATCAGTACTGAGCTATAATCAAGCATTTATACTGAACCTGCTTTAAAATATCTCTAACCTCTAATGAAGAAAACTGATTTTCAGTGATCTAGAAGTTAAGAAAGAATAGTAAAAGGTCAGATAGAGCTGATGGTACCTCTACTGCATTAAAGTAACATTTAAACCAGTACTCTAAACAACGATCATGTACTCTATGCACATGTAATAGCCACCTAACCCTGCAGACAGAATAGTATTTCTAAATTGAAAATGACTTGCCGGCGCCGTGGCTCAATAGGCTAATCCTCCACCATGCGGCGCCGGCACACCGGGTTCTAGTCCCGGTCGGAGCGCCGGATTCTGTCCTGGTTGCCCCTCTTCCAGGCCAGCTCTCTGCTATGGCCAGGGAGTGCAGTGGAGGATGGCCCAGGTGCTTGGGCCCTGCACCCCATGGGAGACCAGGAAAAGCACCTGGATCCTGGCTCCTGCCTTCGGATCAGCGCGGTGCGCCGGCTGCAGCGGCGGCCATTGGAGGGTGAACCAACGGCAAAGGAAGACCTTTCTCTCTCTGTCTCTCTCTCTCACTGTCCACTCTGCCTGTCTGCCTGTCAAAAATTAAAAAAAAAAAAAAAAAAAAAAAAGAAAATGACTAAGACTCTCCACAGCACACTATCCTCAATAGGTTCCCATTTTGTAGTGTGAAGTATCTCCTGATGGTCTCCCTAGCTTCTTCTTTCATCAAAATTCTTCCTCCCATCCTGTTTTCCAATGGTTCTGAACCTGCTCTGATTCCTCCATGCCTTTTTGTTCACTTGGAGAATCTTATATGTAAAGTTCCCTCTGTAGTCTGCCTTGCCCTTGGGGACAAAATGGTCACTACATTATATCCTGGACATAAAAGTAATGTAAGACTTTCAAACACTTTATTGTAAATAGGAAAGCAATTTAGAATACTGTTAGGAGCACAGATTTTAGAAGCCTACAGTCCATATCTAGCCTTGTGACCCTAGGCAATACACTTACCCTTACAAAGCAGCAGTTTTTTCATCTGTACAATGGGAGTGACAAACTGAAATCAAAGGATTAAATGAGAAACTATATTTAAATAATTTGTTATAGTTCTTGGCATACAAGTAGTATTTAATGTATTTAACTGATAGTAACTATACACATTAGCAGCAGTAATAATGGTTGGTTGTTTAAATGATGGCTTTCCCTTTACAAATCAAAACATTTTTGCAAACAGAGACAATATCTTTATAATCTCTACCCTTCAGCCCAGTAACATAGCATACACGGTATGTTTATAAAACTTGAGTATGCCTGGCACAGCATTATTAACACATTTGTTCTCAGAAGACTTCAGCATCATGAAGGAAACCAGGGGCAATACACTGAAACTAAGTTTCTTAGGTTCCTTTTGTCACTAGGCTTCTATCTCAGTTTGGCCACTGGGTGGCCCTGGTTTAACAATGTATCACCACTTCTTGGGATCCAGTAATCTGGCTCTGTCTGGCCTTCCAGCTCTAAGCATGGAGACAGCTTCTGTTAGTGGTTAACATTAGGTCTAATCTTTCCCTGCTTTCTCTTTAAATTCTTTATCTAATCCTAATCACCACATAAAATTCTCTGTATTAAATTTCATCTATTGATTTATCTACCACAAATGTCTTCCTGGCCAAAGTCAGATTTTTTTTTTTTTTTTTTTTTTGGTGCAAGAATATGACCTTTCTCTTCAGGAGGCACAAAGCTTAAGTGGCAACAAAAACACTAGCTTTGCCTATTTCACAGGGTTGTTATATAAGATCAAGGAATATTCTGTATACCAAAGCATTTTGAACTATAAATTGTTACAAAACCACAACTTTTTGCTCCTTGTATTTTTCAATGGGAAAGGAACTACTTAACTTCACTGATTATCATAGCAATATTCTAAAAGCTACTGATGTCCTCTAACGATACCATGCTACTTATATGACAAATGTGACTTACACAGTAGATTAAAGGAGAGCACCACATCACAGACATAACTGAGCTTGGTACAGCAAACATTTTCTGAGCTCTTAAGTTAGAAGACACTGACAGAAATAGTAAAAATTATGATTTTACTGTAGATAGGGGCCTCTTGGAAGACAGCTACCTTGGACTTTGTTCAAAGTCTAAGTTTTAAAGATGAGCAATCATATTAAACTTCAGGAGAGTTGATTCAGTGGAAGGTTACATTATTAACTTATTTTAGAATAACACAAATAAAAACAAACGAATAGCATCATAAATGATGATAGCAAAGCTTTGCTTAAGAAATCCAGGTTCAAGCAGATTTTGAGTCTGAATTAAGACATAAAGTAGCTATCTGCAATACAATAATTAATCAAAATAGTCATAGTTGTGATTTTCAAATAAGGCCTATAGTATAAATAGTGTATCAATGTTACTCAGCAGACTCATAGAATGGCAGATGTCCTAAATAGCACTCTGGCCTCAGAATCAGCCCTAAAGGCATTCGGATCTGGCTGAAAAGCCCATGAGAGTATTTCAGGCATGGAAAGCCAAGACACTCTGGCAAAAGATCTCTGTGAGTGAGATCCCAGTGGAAAGAACAGGACTTCAAAGAAGGAGGTACCTTTCTCTGAAGGGAGGAGAGAACCTCCACTTTGACTATGACCTTGTCCAAACAAGATAAGAATCGGAGAACTCAGAGGGCTTCCATAGCCTTGGAAACTCATGACTGGAGCATAGGGAGATTACTGATGCCATAGAGAGGAGTGTCAATTGGTAAAGTCAACAACAGGAGTCACTGTGCACTTACTCCTCATGTAGGATCTCTGTCCTTAATGTGCTGTGCATTGAGATTTAATGCTATAACGAGTACTCAAACAATATATTTCACTTTGTGTTTCTATGGAGGTGCAAACTGTTGAAATCTTTACTTAATGTATACTAAACTGATCCTCTGTTAAAAAAAAAAAAAAAAAAAAAGAAAAGAAAGAAATTATCAACTCCCAACTTGACTCTCACTGGGATTAAACATGACAATAGGTCTGATCTGATTTCATCATCATTTAAAAAAAATCATCTATTATTTTTCACTTTATGTTTCTCTGTGGGAACAAACTGTTGAAATCCTTACTTAATGTATACTAAGCTGATCTTCTGTATATTAAGATAATCGAAAATGAATCTTGATGTGAATGGAAGGGGAGAGGGAGTGGGAAAGGGGAGGGTTGTGGGTGGGAGGGACGGTATGTGGGGGAGGCCATTGTAATCCATAAATCGTACTTTGGAAATTTATATTCATTAAATAAAAGTTAAAAAAAAGAAAAAAAATAGTGTATCAATGTTAATTTCTTTGTTTTGATAATGTAGTTGGGTTATGTAAGATGTTATCACTGGAAAAAGCTTGGAGAAGAATGCATGGAAACTCTGTACTATATTTGTACTTCTGATGAATTTAAAATTATTTCAAACTAAAAAGTTTTTTTAAAAAAACCCTGTGCTTAGTAGAATCCATTGAAAAGTTGAAGTGTTAATTTTTTAGCCTTAAAAGGATTTTCTACATGAAATTAGAAACAGAGCTCTTACTCTGCTATATAACTAATATATTCATGCATTTTTAGTTCATTCTACAACCATGTACTGTCCAGGATTATGCACTGAATGTGCTGTTTTACTACAGACTTCCTTTACCACTTAGGATGTATGCTACCTTCTTTTCTGATCTTCCCTTCATTTGGCCATGGGTTTCATGTAACTTGAATTCTTCTGCTTGAAGGTTTAGCCATCTCTCATGAATACATGAAAACAATTTGTCATCAAATGCCTTACAGTTCAGTTTTCAAAATAATAAACAGAACATGGACCTATACATTAAACTTGACACCCTGGTCACTGCCCCATGATATTTTCTCTTGATTTACACGTATACATTTTTGAGAATTAGGCAAGAAAGTAAGCATTTATACAAATAGCAAGGTTCCATGCTTTTTTAAAAAAAAAGGCTTATTTATTTATTTTGAAAGTAAGAGTTACAGAGGGAGGTAGGAAGGGAAGGAGGAGGAGGAGGAGGAGGGGAGAGAGAGAGAGAGAGAGAGAGAGAATTTTCCATCTACTGGCTTACTCCCCAGATGGCCACCAGCAGCCAGCGCTGGGCCAGGTTGAAGCCAGGCGCTTAATCCAGGTCTACCACACCTGTGGCAGGGGCCCTAACATTTGGGCCATCCTCTGCTGCTTTTCCTGGGCCATTATCAGGGAGCTGGATAGGAAGTGGACCAGCTAAGACAACAACTGGTACCCATGTGGGATGCTGGTGTTGCAGGTAGTGGCTTTACTTGATATAAGACAACATTGGCCCCAAAGATTTCATTCTTAGTTATTGGAGAAGGGCCTTCTAGCTATCTTAGTGATGGAGACCAGTCCCTCCACCTCCCCTCTAACAGTGAATAAGGGCTATGGAATTTAAAACTACCATTTTTACTTTCCTACAGATGAAAATCATACATGCATATTTCTCTGATAAAATGGGATACTTCAATGTTAAATACATTATTTTCAAAGAAATAAGCATACTCTTAAGGATATTGCTCTATAGCATAGGAAAGTGTCTTTTCTGGGGTTTTATTTCCTTCCAAAATGTTATTCCCATCACATAGTCATAGCTTGAATTAAGAAGCAGGAAAATTCAAGTTAGTGTATGTCTGTCTGTCTGTCTCTCTCTCTCTCTATCTCTTTCTCCCAACACATGAAATCAGTTGCTGAGAGCACACTGTCTGTAGCGTAAATGAAAGATGTGTGGCTCTGAGGAAATTCATAGTTAATCTGTACATCACATTAAAAGTAAAATTGTGGTGTGGGCATTGTTGGGCAGTTAAACGATGTCCTTGTCCCACACTGAACTGTATGGGTTTTATACATGTTCTATCTCCTGACTCCAGCTTCCCTGAGAGGTGGTAGTGAGTGCTCAAGTAATTGAGTTCCTGCTACATACACACACACACACACACACACACACACGAGACCTGGATTACATTCCTGGCTCCTAGCTCTGGCCCCAGTCTAGCATTATACATTGTGTGCACTTGGAGATTGAATCAGCAGAAGGGAGGATTAGAGTTCTCTCATCCTCCAAGCCCCCCCTCTGTCTATAAAATAAATAAAAATAAAAATAGTGCCATATGTTTAATGTCTATGATTGGTTTAGATAACTTTGGCACAGTGTTTGGCATTCAAAACGCTGCTCAATTCCCAAAATCTAGGAAGCCAGAAGGAAAAAAAACTATCCAGAATGACTTGCTTTCTTCCCATAGTGACTGATCCTTATATTTCTTTTTTTAAAGATTTATATATTTATATGAAAGCCAGAGTTACGAGAGAGAGGGAGAGACAGAGAGATATTGATCTTCCATAAGCTGATTCACTCTCCAAATGGCAACAGCCAGGGCAGGAGCAGGATGAAGCCAGGAGTCAAGAGCTTCATCCGGGTCTCCTCCTCGGGTGGCAGGGACCCAAGCACTTGGGCCATTTTCCACTGCCTTCCAAGAAGCCTAAGTATGGAGCTGTGATCCTGATTTTGGCTCAGGATCAGGGGCACCATGTATTCTTACATACACGCTCCAGTAGTAGTTTCTGGTTTGTTAGTGTAAGTCTTCTACCCTGCTGACAGGGTTTCTGAGGGTAACAGGGCTTCAGCAAAGCCAAAATAATGACTTCCAGCTTCTAGATCTTCAGAGACCTTGTGTTGCTCAGTAGTATATGGTGTGAGTGTGCTCCTGTTAGGGACTCTAGGGAATGGGCATGAGGGGTATGTGTTTGTCAGGGGATAAAGGGGCAAAAGGTACTCAGCTGTATGTGGTCTACCATTTGAAGTCTATGTTTATACTCTTCTATTCTTTACCTTGTCTACTACACACACACACACACACACACACAGGCTAAGAAAGTGACCTCTTCTATCCATTTCATCACCCACAGTGCTCAGTAACTCTCGGCTGCTACAGTCATTACCATCATTGTCCACTTTCTTGGTGATTGGCTAATACTCATTTGAGACCAGAAACAGAATTCCCATTTTCTATACTGATCCTTTGGAAACCTAAGAAAACTTGATCATCTAAATTTGGTTAAACCTAAACCAGAAGTGTCTTTTCTGTTCCACCAGATGGCAGTCCCGTATCAGAATGAGGGACTTAAGGGGGGAAGGGGAGGCAGCATTTTGGATAGAGAAGTATGTTAATTCTGGTATTTTCTGAAATGAGAAAAGCTGAAAAATATGCAGGTTGATTCAGTAAGAAATGTAGTGTAGGTGTTTCATATGAAATCATCACAAGTATTCTGCAAAAATAAAAAAGCAAACAATTGGAGCTGCTAAATTGAAAATATTTTGATGACTAACCTAATCTTTTGCCACATGACACTGGAAGAGTTGAAAACAAAACCACAAAACATAGAATGTGTTCAAGTTTGTGGCCACATTCCCTATTTGCATTTGGTTAGTAATCTACCTGTGCTTCAAAGCTAAAAATTGCCTCAAGTTTTCATTTGGAAAGTGAGCATGACAATGCACTGCTGGTAGAATTAAGACAAAACATATATACATGTGCATGAAAAGAAATTGTAAAGAATTGTGATAAAGGGACTTAAAAATCCAACTTTGCTCAATGAAATGAGGTACATGAGGCATTTCCATCTGTGTTTTATATCAGCCTTCACCATGTACTAGATTAGATAGCTCTCACCCATTCCCTGGAGAAATCCAGTCCAGAATCTCTAACACATCTCTCATGCCAGGAGCCTGGCTCTGCTCCAAGACCATGTCATTTTCTGGCAGTAAGTGATGCTAATGAAATAGCATCTACTTCAGGATGCCTGATGTGATGTCTGTGACTGGCTAAAAGTCCAGGTCCATAGACTAGCAAGAGTGGGTAGATTCAGTATGTGTAGTCTTTTACCTACTGAAATTTGATATCAACAGGCTCTTTGGGTTCACTGCTTCCAAGGTGTGGTAGCTCACTAGAGCAGCATATTTTTTCTTTCCTTGTTTAACAAGATAGCATTTTTTAGTATGTTTAAAAAATCAGCTGAAGCACAATTTTCTACCAGCTTTCAACTGAGTATGTTTGAAGCAGAGTCTGTGTACATGTCTGTGCATGAATCCCCTGTACCTTCATTTCCTCTCAGTTTGGGCTCAGCTTTCAACACCTTTGAGAGATGCTTCCAATCTTTTCTACAGGTAGATATTAGCAGATTGGCTTACTTTAGGAGATGTTTTAGTTTCTAGAGAGACCAACAAACTGATTCCATCCTCTTTGATCTCATTAGCAATTTTCCAGATTAAAGATCATGTTTCTTTTCAGCCATTCAACATCATTTTCCATGTGTCCAAAGACATATTCCCCTTGCTTCCTATTTAGGATATAAATCCAAAATGTTGATGTCTGAATACATCTGTTTATTGCATCATAATGAATGCAAGTGGACTAAGACCAAATAATTTAATGTGAAATTTCTTGTCACTGGTAATGCTCCATCACTGTGCTTTCAGAGATAAGAACAAACACTTACAGGCTATTACAATACAGGTTCACTGCCTCCCACACACAAGGAAAGGCATAAAGATATAGCTTATCAAAGTCAATATTTTAAGGCAGCTGGATTGTATTATAACATAAAAAAAACAGATTTCATGTATTATCAATTCAACCTTCACAAAGTAGAATAGGACTGCTAGGCTGTTTTGCAATATTTTCCATAATCAGGCATCAAAATGGGTCATGGTATAATATTTTATATATTTTCCTAACCTAAAAGCCATGTAGAAATTTGACCTAATTAAAGATCTATAAAGAGATTTCAAATTTTTCCACTAAGGTGACTTTTGCTTAGTACAAAATGAGGTTTAAAATTGTTTTATTATTTCATATAAAAATATTCAAGAAAAATCAAAGATTAAATGCTTTAGAAATAAAGGTGACACCTAACAGGCTAGTCTTTCATTGTGAGTACCCACTATAATCTGCAATATCATTTTTCTTGGATTTGTTTACTTTCCATTACTCGTAATTGCTTCTTTTAATTGGACCAAGCTAGCTTCGTTTATGCTCCCCGTGAGAGTAATGTTGGCAGAAATGATTGGCAGTTCTCTCTCCCACACGATGCCTTCCTGAAATTGCAAATGTCAGTTAACAGCCTTCTCTCACCAATGTTTAAGAGTGGGAGTCTGCATTTAGCAGAAAGTAGTCTGGGTGCACATATTTCTGAATAATGCATGAGAAATTATGCATTTGAATTATGAAATCAAAGGACTAAAAGGAAGCCATTGAAGTCATACTCTATCCACGCCATGGACTTCAGGTTCCTCTATTCCTGAGCCACCCTGGGTGGGTGAAACTGTATTCTACTTTTCAAGATCATTATACGTAGCCCATCTACCTCTGTCTGAGGTAATTTACATAAATTTGCAAGCTTTTTAAAAATGTTGTAACTTTTTTCACTAGGGCTGTTAGTAGGTTTGACCAGGAATAGAAAAGTCAAGTCTCAGTACCATATTTCCTTATTCTTCACTCTTAGAAAAACTGACAATTAAACATTTGCTCTCTTATGCAAAAGTATACAAATATATATAAAATTTCATATGCATATCTAGAAAATACATGGAAGATATTATATTTGATATACAGATATTTATAAAAGTTGCCCACTGAATTATAACTCTTACATAATAATAAACTCTTATTTCCTCATTTTTGATCTTTGTCAGAAACTATCCATTAATATATCTACTTCTACTTTCAAAAAAGCAAAAATAGTAGGTATATATTTAGTATATACGTAGTTTACATATGAAGCAAATATGGAAAACTTATTAAATCTGTGGGTGCTCATTGAATTACTTGTTGTACTTACCTGTATTTGAGATATTTTATAATAAAAGACAATTCATTTTTTAAAAAAATGAAGTGCTATTAGTGGACAATAAACGGAGTAATTTAGAGAAGCAGAGGTTATTGCAGTAACAGAAACTGGGTTTGTCTCAGTCTCTGTATCGTGACTGAACATGCACACACTCTTTGCGCTAAAGCATGTAAGGAGAATGCTTGGTTGTATTTATGCATGCTGAAGTGATACAGCACCATGCTACATAAACCATCCAAGTTCTTATTTGTAACACCACTAAAACCAACAAAAATGCAATACAGTACTTCACTAATACTATATGAACGAACTATATGAACGAACTTGCTTTATAATAATCAGTTTGGTATCTCCTTAAATACAAAGTCTTGTCAGTCAAGCGTCTGGATTCAAAATGATTTGAGAAAGGCAATACAGGAAGTTTTCCATTGCTAGGTCATAACTGGTGATGACTGAAACAGAGAAGTATATGACTAGGACATAAAAAAAGGAGGCATAAAGCACAATATGAAGTCTTGCTATTCTTACCTGTCATTTTTGAAATGTCAGAGAGAAAGGGTCTTGAAACAGTTATAGAGCTCCCACTCTATGTCAGTCACTTTTTAGAGTGCTTAATAAATATTAACTCATTTATTCTTGGATATCAAAGTATGAAACTTGGGACTCTCTTAGGGAATGTGGAATCAAAAACTTTCTGGCCAGTTGCTGTCAAGTTATTGGCACACAAATATTGAGGCCATTGCCTTCATTTTACTATTTTCTCCCTGAAAGAAGGGATTTTTCAGCTCTCATTCCCCAGGGAAATCTCCAATGACCTGCAGGAGTCTGGGGCCTACATATGATCCCTGACCCAGGGAGGCAACCACATTGGCCGTTCCAGCAGGTGGTGCTTGTAACTTGTCCTGTGTATGCCCACCCTCATGACTTCATTACTTCCCATGTCAGGAGCCACTGGGACATAGAGACTGGAGCTGAAACAAACAGAGGCAAGAAAACTGTTGTTTGTTGTGTTGAAACAAATAGCTTGTACAATATATGGAAGTAAGGATTTTGTGGGGTTTATTTCATTTAATCCTAAGAAAAGTTCTTATTATCCACATTTTACAGGCCCCAATTGTGAGCCTTTAATAATTACCTAGGCCTTTCTGTGACCTGATAGTTACTCTTAAGCAGTAAAAATGCCTCTTGTGTAAAATAATAAGAAGATGATAAAATAAAATAAAAATCTCCATCAGAACTACTCCACAAACCTCAGAGGGTGTGGGCATATTTACAAAGCAGGATTTTATTCAATTGTTGGAATATAATGGTTGAATCCTCAACTGTTTTTTTGTTGAAATGTGTTTGCTTTTGAGAAACACAGACTTATTAACAAAACATTACTGTTTTAAGTTCCATTTCCATGCAAATTAATGTTTCATAATAACATATTCCAGGGGCCAACTGGGATGGATTCCTAGGCTTCCTATTGTATTTCATGTCTTCAAAAACGTTTCTTACAAATAAATGTGTCACCGAAGCATTATTTTTTCCTGAATAGAAGTAAATTTTTTCAAAAAAAAAACAGAAAACTGCAATAAATACCAGTATAAAAAGATTGCATGCCACCAAATGCTTGACACTCAAAAATCTTTCTTTTGATTAACAGTCTTTGAAAAGATATGTAATTATAAAAGTCACACTGGAGGGGAATTCAGCCAACTTTCATTGGAGATTATTCAATTCATATATACCTCAGGAATTCAGAGGAGGCCACTACTAAGGGAACAGAATGAAAAGTTCAGTGATTTCAGGTACCTACTCACAAAAGAAAAAAGAGGCAAAATGGAAGTTTCAGAATTATATGCTTAAAAAAGTACTAGATTTCAGGGCCAGTATTGTGCCATAGTGGGTTAAGCCACGACCTGCAGTGCTGGCAACCCATATGGACACTGGTTTCAGTCATGGCTGCTCTATTTCTGATCCAGCTCCCCACTAATGAGCCTGGGAAAGTAGCTGATGATGGAACTTAGTGATGTAAAACATCTGTCTGAAAGGTGGGAGATATTAAAATGTCAACTCATGGGTCCGGCATTGTGGCATGGTAGACAAAACCACTGTCTGAAATGCCAGCATCCCATATGGGCATTGGTTTGAATCCGGGATGCTTCACTTCCAATGCAGTTCCTGCTAATGACCTGGGAAAAGCACAGAGGATGGTCCAATTACTTGGGACCCTGCACCCATATGGAAGATCTGGAAGAAGCTCCTGGCTCCTGGCTTTAGACTGGCCCAGCTCTAGCTGTTGAGGCCATTTGGAGAGTGAACCAGTGTTTGGAATACCTCTGTTTCTTTCAAATAAATCTTAAAAAAGCACTATATTTCATAAAATACACTATTAAGACTATTTTGTTAGTTTTTTTCCTTGATCCTTATAGAACCTCTCATTCTTTCCTAGGACCATTGACTTAGTAGACAATAATATAAGGAATCACAGAAAAGACCCCTTTCTACAGGACTTCATAAACTTATACAGGTAATTTTCCAGAAAAATAAAAATTTTAAACACGGGGCTTATGTATTTTAAAATGGATTTTTCAAGAAACTTGAAATTAATTATCTTATTTAAAGCAAATACAATGGCTACTTTACCTCATGTCAAGGTCCTTTTGGTTTTTCCCAGTTTCCCTCTTTTGTTTACACGTGGACACTCCCTGTTTTGCCCTTTATGCTTCAGTGATATTGCAGCCCTCATTAAGCTTTTCAATGAGCCTTTCTTCCTTCCTCTGTGTCCCATTTAGTTCCTTCTTCATGAACAAATTACCTCTAGGTTCCACTTCCAGATTTAGCTTCAGACTTCCCTTTGGAGGTCTTCCCTCAGTCTCCTATATTATTACTAAATTACCACAGACTTACCATAGTAAAACTTAATACAAAACGTGGATAACCCTCGGTTACCTTGTCTATACCTTTTGTTGAACATCAAACAAATACAGAAAGGACTAATTTCTGTCTCATTCATCTTTGAATCTCTAGGGTTACTATGTCCAACAGTTAGTAGATGTTCAAAGAATGCTTGTTGAATAAATTCACACATGAATGAACATGAATTACCTCACTGTGGTTCTTTCAAGGTTTCTGAAATGAGCAGCATAAGTAAATCTGATTCAGACAGTTATGGTAAGTAGGATACTATTATTTCTTTGAGCATAGTACACATTAGCATGAAGAATCTGCATTTTTCTTTTCACATTAAACATTAGTGAAAGTAGCTGTATTCTGTTAAACACTAGTAAGAGTAACTGCACTTAAGTCCTAACTCTGCCACATGTAATTTGGATAAAGTTCTTTGGTTTCTTTAAGCTTCAACTTCATTCTCTATTAAATGAGAAATTTTCTAATACTGATTCCTACATACTGTATTTGAGGGAAAAATGAGACAAAATGTTTGTAGAGCATGTCATTTGTTCATTTTTATACGCTATAAAGAGCTATTTGTGCAGTGTTTTTAATTGCTATTTATAATTTGTATTTTTTTGTCTATACTACTAAAGTGCTTTGGTTTCATGCTGTTGAAGACAACTCTCATTACAATGACTGACATAATAATAAATTTCTCTGAATTGATTCCTGGAATGGTAATCTAATACCAGAATTTTTAAAAATCACATGCCACAGAAATATCTTTTTAAAAATGAATTCATTCACTGCAGAATTAGCATCTATAATTATAATCTTCCAAAATCCCAATCCCAGTTGCACACATCTCCTGAATATCTCAAGCAAAGAAACCCATCAATATCTTAAAAGTCCAAATCTAAAATAAACTGTCCAAATTTCAGACACATAGTCATCTACCCCTTTTCCACGTTTCCTAAGATGGCACCTCCATCCCCTACTTACTCAAGTTTAAACTTCAAAAGCAGGGGTCTGCACTGTGGCATAATGAGTTGGGTCACCAACTGCGACATCTGCATCCCATGCAGGCAGTGGTTTGCATCCCAGCTGCTCCACTTCTCATCCAGCTCCCTGTTAATGCACCTGGGAAAGCAAGAGAGGATGCCCCAAGTACATGGGTCTCTGCATCCATGTGGGAGACCTGGAGGAGGCTCCTGGGTCCTGGCTTCGGTCTGGCCCCATTCCCACCATTGTAGCCATTTGGGAGTGTACCAGTGGATGGAAGATCTCTCTGTCTGTCTCTCTCTGACTTTCAAATAAATAAATAAATAAATCTTTAAAAAAAAAACCCACAAACTTTAAAAACAGCTTTAGCCTGCTCATTCTTTATTCCACCTACCCACCTTCCCTTGTGTACCCGTCAGGTTGCTAAATCTTTTCAGTTTCACTTCTGCAAGCTTCACATTAGCCTTCTCCATTAAATTCTCAATGCTCACTTCACTATAGTATTTCCTTAGTTCCATTTGATTTACCTGGTTTGAACTTTTTAGTACTTTGATTCCTCCTACAAAGTAGAGGTAGAGCTTAGTACAACTCTCTTCACAGTAGCCCTCTGATTAAAAATACAAGCATGCAATAAAGGACACTATTAATGTCTTCCTACTCTCTTATGGTTCTTACCAAACAGTCAAAAACCCTGGAGGTCTGATTGCACGTGTGCCTGGAAAAGACCCTCTTCGCCCTCAAATTCTACACATTTTTGTCTCAATTACAATCTCTGCTTTCCCTTGCTGGTCAGACACAAAATGATCAGAGAATTTCTCCCCTACCTACCTTGCTTACACTGTACTCCTATGATTTGCTAGTCTATATCTCTTTATGCTGCTGTAACTTGCTTCATGACATTAGATAAAAAAGTTAATATTGATTTGTTTATTTACTTGCTATTTTATTGTTTGTCTCTGTTAGAATGCAAACTCACTGTGCATAGTGACTTTATTTCATCCACTGTTGTATTTTCAGTACACAGAATAATGTCTACATGAGAGTAAATACTCAATACAATACTAATTGAATGTATGAAAGAATGAAGGAGGGTAATATATTGGGCTTCAAAATAAAATCAACTACATACGTTTAAACCTCTTCACCTAGAATGTAATCTTACATCACCACAGATTCATGTATTATCTACTTGTATATCCCCTTATACAGCAAGCCTCTCACATGTTACAAATATTCAATAAGTAATGAATCAAGTTGAATTTTGTGTACATATTGGGTATTTTATTTTATTACTGCTCATCTTTCAGTTTCTTACAAAAACTTTCATGAATTCAACTATTTTGTTTTTCCAGTCATCAAATTCTGACAGGTAGAAAGAGAATCATTTCATAATCAAAGTGAAAGTTTATATACTAAAAGTTTCAATGAAATATTAACATAATTCACCATGATCCACTAACGGCTGCATTCTTCATTCAAAGTAAAAGAACTTTTACTTAGGATTAATGGACTAAACAGAGAAACTGCATTTACTGACTGCATACTATGTGACAGTCATATTGCCTTCTAATTTCACAGCAATGCTAAGAGGTAGCTCAAAGACAATAACTAACTTTTTGATCTCTAGTAAAGATCTTCTAGTTTGTAGAAATGAATGTAGAAATCAATGCCACAAAGCAAGTGAGCAAGGATGTGTGGCCAGGTATGTCTGATGGCAGGGGTATCTCAATTCCCTCCATACATCTGTATCTCAGTCTCAGAGATCACAACAGATGATGTTAGAGCATTAGTCTTACATGGAGCCTCAAACCTCTAGAGCTTCAGTTTTCTCTTATTTACATTCAACAGTTAGGTGATATTCAATAGACTTTCCTAGTTATAAAATAATGAGCTCTAAAAATCATACTATATTATTGTATTCTCAAAACTGAGGAGAGGCTGGCACTGCGGCTCACTAGGCTAATCCTCCACCTGCAGTGCCGGCACACCGGGTTCTAGTCCTGGTCGGGGCACCGGATTCTGTCCCGGTTGCCCCTCTTCCAGTCCAGCTCTCTGCTGTGGCCAGGGAGTGCAGTGGAGGATGGCCCAAGTGCTTGGGCCCTGCACCCCATGGGAGACCAGGAGAAGCACCTGGCTCCTGGCTTTGGATCAGCGTGGTGCGCCAGCCGCAGTGGCCATTGGAGGGTGAACCAATGGTAAAGGAAGACCTTTCTCTCTGTCTCTCTCACTGTCCACTCTGCCTGTCCAAAAATAAATAAATAAATAAATAAATAAATAAATAAATAAATAAATAAAAACAACACTGGACAATATGAAGAATAATAGCAGAGTCTCCAAGTTGGATCCCTGTCCTGCACAAAGTATAAATTTGCCTTGAAAATGGCCCCTCTTCCACTTCAGTAACAAATTTTCTATATGGAGACAGAGTAAATTATTTCATATAGACTTCTGTGTTAGCAGTTGTGAGTCAAATGAAAACTAGAAAACTCTTCCAATTATTCGCTGAAGTTTATTTTTTCTTCCCTCCTCCCTTTTTTGGTATACATTAGGTTGCAAATGCTAATGAGAAGGAAAAAGGCAACAGGTAATGCACAAAGTGATGAGAAGAGGGTCTGCATATGCCATCCTTATACCTTGAGACAGAGATGTGCATTTCCAGAGTTACAACATTGGTAATTTTGGCAACCACTTATCAGACAGCACCGTTGTTCATTTAATGTATTCCTTCCAGAGTGCATGTCTCTCTGGCCAAATAATAAATAAGAGCCCTGGGATAAAAATGAAATGGAGTCTCAAAATCCAATTACTGAGGTTTGTGTATAAAACACCAGAAAACAATGTATGCAGATTTCTTTTTCTCATTCAATTAGCATAATAAGACAGTGGTTGTCAGTTGAATATGAGGATAGCCAGAATCATTCAAAATACTGCCTTGAAAGCATAAAAATATGCCATACCATGTTTTTAATAACTAAGCCATAGTTAATTTCAACAGGAAACTATTAACATTCTAGGTCATATTTTACAGGGTAAATCCTCAATTTCCCCCAACTTGAATAAGAGGAGTAGATGTTAAGAAATAAATTCTTATATGATGATATCTATCATTCTTTTGAAAAATTTTAATAAAATTACCTCAAACACTTTTCTCAGAATTTCACCTAGAAAATACAAAGAGAAATAGTATCATATATTCCTTTTGTTTTCATAAAATTTAGATATAATTTTAAAGTTTTAATGATTTAAAAAATAATATTATAATTACATTAGATCAAAACTCATATTAATGTAATTCAATATAATTCAAAGGCATAAGGAAGCTTTGTCCCAGAATACTTAATACAGGCTTTGAAATATCACATGTAAGTTTATGTGTGCCATATTACTTTTATTAAAAAAATGCCAGTAAATAAAATGAGGATAAAAAGTTAGTAGATATGTTTTGTGTATTCCCTTTTATTTGAATCAGATGAATCCTTTTTTACAGTGAATATTAATCTTTCTTTTTGTTAGTCACCTTTAGGCTAAAAAAATCCAAAGTTACTTAAAAATGTTTAAAATATCATAGAATAAATTCAGCTATATTTCTAGGAAAATGAATTTTAGTTGGAAGAAAACATTATAAAAACAGCAATAAAAATATTTTAATACTGACTGCTCAAGGTAACATGCTTCATGATGGAACTGCTCTATTTACTAATACTTTCCAATTTTATTACTTCCTCTTCTTTATTGTCAACATCTTAAATACAATTGTACTGACATATAAAGTATAACATCTGTTTTTATTTTATGTTATAATTGTATTAACATTTAAGTTTAACATTTTTAATTTAAAGACCCCTAGCTATGTTCTTACAATGAAGAGTTATAACACTAGTATTTTATATACATCTTTGTATAACACTAGTATTTTATATACATCTTTGCCCCTGGAATCTCTTAAATTACAACTTCTGATCTGGAAGTACATCAGTGTTATACAGTTACTTATTCTAATTCACAAACTTAATAAATGGGCATGGCATACTCTATTATTTCTGTACCAATGACATGTAGATAGTAAAGCAAATAATTTATGTCTCTAGAAACATATAATTAAGGAGCTGAAAGTGAAAATCATTTTGAAAACAGCTTTTACTTTTAAAAATACAGAGAGGTCATTCTGGAGAATATAGAAAATATAGAGCAAAATCTACTGTTTCTGATATGATAAAATATGGTTATTTGTAGTCAAATGTATATAAGAAATCCAAAGACAAGTATCCTGATACAATTTTTGGGAGGAGTCATGGTTTAGAAAAGAGTCCGTTATGGGGCCAGTGCCGTAGCTCACTAGGTTAATCCTCCTCCTGTGGCGCCGGCATCCCATATGGGTACCAGTTCTAGCCCAGGCTGCTCCTCTTCCCATCCAGCTCTCTGCTGTGGCCTGGGAAGCAGTAGAAGATGGCTCAAGTGCTTGGGCTCCTTCACCTGCATGGGAGACCAGGAGGAAGCACCTGGCTCCTGGCTTCCAATCAGTGCAGCTCCGGCCACTGCGGCCATTTGGGGAGTGAACCAGTGGATGGAAGACCTTTCTCTCTGTCTCTCCCTCTGTCTGTAACTCTACCTCTCAAATAAATAAATAAAATCTTTAAAAAAAATGAGTCCACTACAAATAGATTACTGTTCTATTATCAGACTTCATTATGAGTTGATCTTTACATAATTCATGTGCTTTTAATTCTGTTAGATGCTACAGAATTGCTTAATGAATGAGATATAACACTTTTTCCTTCAGTTGGATTTTTTCTGGATTTATCCATTTTGAGTTGGCACAAGGGATATTAGTGATTATAAAATATCAAACGGCATGCAACAAGAAATAAATTATTAAAATGAATAACAATTTAGCATATTTGCTAATAATGTTCCTTAAGGGAAATTAAAATAATGTAATAAGCAAAAATCAAGTAAATATAAAATTATGTTAAAAATATTCTTGTCCATGAAATCTTGGCAATCACATTAAAGTTAAAAATGGTTGTGTCCGGTGCTGTGGCACAGCTGGTTAAAGCCCCGGCCTGAAGCACCGGCATCCCATTTGGGTGTCAGTTCTAGTCCTGGCTGCTCCTCTTCCAATCCAGCTCTCTGCTATGGCCTGGGAAAGCATTAGATGACGGCTCAAATCCTTGGGCCCTTGTAACCATGTGGGAGATCCAGAAGAAGCTCCTGGTTCCTGGCTTCGGATCAGTGCATCTCTGGCTGTTGTGGCTATCTGGGGAGTGAACCAGTGGATAGAAGACCTCGCTCTCTGTCTCTACCTATCTCTGTAACTCTGTCTTTCAAAGAAATAAAATAAATCTTTAAAATATGTTATGTAATTTTTGTTCATTATTTTTACAAATTTCATATAAACTCTAATTCCACATCTAGAAATGATGTAGTGACAAAACTTAATCATTTTCCTACATTGCTTTACTGTGTATACAAACTAGTATAAGCTCTCTAAAACAGCAGTCAACATGTATGATACTATAAAATGTTCACTTAATACATATGACATAGGAAAAAGCTAGTACAGTATCTCCAGGGAAATGTTTAGTTGAAATATCATTTAATGGAAAACACGAAAAAGTTAAAGTAAGTAAGCTTTCAATGGAATTGGCTGAAAAAGACATGCAGGGGCAGGCACTGTGGCATAGTGGGTGGGTTAAGCCACCACCTGCAATGCCAGCAACCCATATGGGTGCAGGTTCAAGTCCCTGCTGCTGCTCTTCCAATCCAAATCTCTGCTATGGTCTGTGAAAGCAGCAGAAGATGGCCCAAGTCCTTGTTCCCCTGCACCCGTGTGGGAGAACTGGAAGAAGCTCCTGGCTTCTGGCTTCAACTTCTCTTTTCCTCTCTCTCTCTCTCTCTACCTCTGCCTCTGCCTCTCTGTAACTCTGCCTTTCAAATAAAATAAATAAATCTTAAAAAAGAAAAAGATACGTGAAATAAATGCAAAAAATGTTAAGAAACAAGGAAAACAAGTAAATAAAAGAAATAGACCTTAACAGCAAATTCAAAATTGAGATCAGCAAAAATAATTTCTCATGACACCAATAGCAAAATAAAGACTAAACAAATGGGATTACATTAAACTAAAATATTTCTGCACAGCTCAGGAAATAACTAACATAATAAAGTGACAATGGCAAAGATGTTTGCAAACTGTACATGTGATAAGGGGTTCATATCCAAAATATAAGGGAACTCAAATTAACTCAACAGCAAAAAACAAGTAATCCAATTAAGAAATCAGGAGATGATCTAATTAGACATTTCTCTAAAAGATACAGTTACCATATATATGAAAAAATTCTCAACATCACTAATCTTTAGGAAAACAAATAAAAATAACAATGAGATATCAGTTCACACCTCTTAACAAAGGTTATTTCCAAAAAAATAAATGATAACAGTGTTGGCAATGATGTAAAGAAAATGAAACTCTTGCATAGTGTTGTGGGAATGCAAATTAGCAGAGAAATTATAGAAAACAGTATGAAGATTCTTTAAAAAATCTAAAAATAGAACTATTATATAATACATCAATTTCACTACTTGTTATATATTCAAAGAAAATGAATTTGGCATATCTATGAGATAGCTGACCTCCCACATACATTGTAGCCTTATTTAACAGATAAGATATGGAACTGATCTGTTTGTCAATTCATAAAGAATGTATAAAGTGCATATGGTACATGTATGCAATAAATCATTTAAAAAGTGAAATCTTGCCATTTGAGACAAGATGGCTGAACCAGAATTATGTTAAGTGAAATAATCTAGCTACAGAAAGAAAATATATTACTCATACGTGGAACCCAAAAAAGTTGATCTCATAGTACTATTGAGTAGAATGCTGGTTACCAGGACCTGGCGTAGAGGGAGTTTGCATGATATTAATCAAAAGGTACAAAATCTCAGTGAGAGCAGAGAAATAATTCATGAGATTTATTATACAATAAGGTAATTAATAACAATACATTGTTTTAAAATATGCTAACAGTGGATGTTAAGTGACAAAAATTATAATTATGTTAGGTAATGCATATCTTAATTACCAAGATTTAATTATTCAACTGTGTATGTATATGTCAAAATATTATGCTGTAGTGATCATACATACACTTTTATCATTGATTAAAAATTACAATAATAAAGGAAATAGGACTGTAAAAGTACATGGCAAAACTAAATGAAAATTAAACATAAAAAAAATGGCATCCTATATGGGCGCTGGTTCATGTCCTGGGTGCTCCACTTCCAATCCCTCTCCCTGCTAATTGCCTACGAAAAGCAGTGTAAGATGGTCCAAGTGTTGGGGCCCCTTCCATCCATGTGAGAGACCTAGAAGAGGCTCCAGGCTCCTGGTTTTATCCTGGCCCAGCCTGGCAGTTGCAGCCATCCAGGGAATGATGCAGCAGATGGAAGATCTCTCTCTGTCTCTCCCTCTCTAACTCTGATATAAATCAATCTTGTAAAAACCTAAAATGGATATAATTGCATGTAAATCTGTGATGTTAGTATGTCAATAAATCTGAAAATGTAAATGAAACATTTTTCCAGAAATATGTGTAAATATATAGAAACATATAAATTATCAAAATTGACCAAGGAATAAAACTAACTACTTAGTCCAGAATTTTGCAAGGAATTTTTTCATCATTTCATGAAATAAATGCTCCTTATCTTTTCTACACTGTTTTATACAAAAGAAAAAGATACAAAAGTATCCATTTATGAATTAGAATAACTTTGATCTTCGGAATAGATAGAGCATGCAATGGAACAAAAATTATACTCTTGTCAAACTTATAAAGATGAATTAAATAAGGCAAGAACTTTGCAGGGATCAATAATGATAGCACAGTATGATCTATGGGGTCTAATTAATTCAACCCTCTGCTCCAGATGTCTATGTAACATAGACAAAAAGGGTTTTCTAAATGAGAGTCCAAATTTAGAAAATCTACCAAGTGATTTCATCACAAAATAACACAGACAACATTATCAATATTAACAAATATAGCAAGTGTTTTTGATGAATTTCAATGTCTATTTATAACATTAAAAAGTACAGAAAATCATGAGTAGAAAGTGACTCCCTTAGTCTAACGAAAATAACTTCCCTACATCAAAAAACAGACAAGTTTCAAGCAAACACCATCTTATTTGGCATAACTTTACAATCATCCCATAAGACACAATGCATGAGTATCAGCTAGTATTTTTGGACTCAACATTACACTAGAGGCCCAGCTTACACAAAAAGATAATAAAAGTAAAGAAAAGGTATAAGAATCATAAAAAGAAAGTAAAAATGAACATATTTCTACAAAACAGACATTTAATCTTCACGTGAATCCAAATCATCTACAGACGAACTCTTAGATATAACAGAATTCAGAGGTTTTTATAAAAAAGTTCCACATCCTAAATTAAACATTCCATTATATTGAAATATAAATATATACAGTTATTAATTTTTATAAACAATAACATTTCATTAAATAGAATGGAATTAATTTTTCCATAACAAAAATATGCAGATGAATTATATATTTTTATCACATTTAATTTGAAGGATACAAAACTCATGAATAAATGAAGTAATGCACCATACTGACATATTTCAAGATGTTGACTTAGATTAACTAACAAGTTCAATTCTAATATAAACCTTAAAGAGAACTATCTGGAGAATTTTTTTTTGCTATTAGGATAATTTTATTAAAGTCAAGAATGTAATACAATCTTGACTTTATCCAAAATTCTGACATGTTCTAGCTGTTCTTGCTCCATAATTTCAATTAATAGAATCAGAAGATATTTTGTAAGAACATTAAATACGGATTGCCAGACTCACATGAGAGAATAATTGGGCATAAAAATTTGACAAAGTCCAATTTAAAAGAACTAAAAACTTTACTTCACTAAAGAAAAATAGCAACTCTTCTTCAAACAAATCTAACATAAGATTAACTTATGATCAATCTTCAGATGCACTGTGTTTGAAGTCAGAAATAAGACATAAATGACTTCACTTCTGATAAAATCTAGTTAACATTTAAAACATTTGTGTCCGATCATCCAGGCATTCTACTAGAAGGATAGAATCCTTCCACATGTATAAAAAAGTGTTTGAAAATGTATGTGCCAACCTTCTTGTAATAAAACATCAACAGGCATACCATTATAATATTAAATAAATTAAAATGGAAGTGGTCAATTCTTTTGAAGAGTAACAACACAAGTTAAAAGATTTCTCTACTAAACAAACACAATTATGTGTATGCATATGTGTGTATCAGAAAGCTCAGCTCAGTGACATATTCATTAACTGAAACAACTTAAATGACACCAAAGGAAGTGTTTCAAATAAATATATGAAGTCAGGCTAAGGTTTAAGTTCTGACTCTGAGTTTTGTGGGTTACTTTAAATCATTAAGCCCTATGTTTCTCACTTGAAGTTTACAGAGATTATATCAGATGATTAATAAAGGATTAAATGTGCTATCATAGGGGCTGGTGCTGTGGTGCACTAGGTTAATCCTCTGCCTGCGGCACCGGCATCCCATATGGGCGCCGGGTTCTAGTCCCTCTTCCAGTCCAGCTCTCTGCTGTGGCCTGGGAAGGCAGTGGTGGATGGCCCAAGTGCCTGGGGCCCTGCACCCGCATGGGAGAAGGAAGACCTTTCTCTCTCTCTCTCTCTCTCTCTCTCTCTCTCACTGTCTGTAACTCTACCTGTCAAATAAATAAATAAAAATCTTTAAAAAAATGTGCTATCATAAATAAGCCATTGACCAGAATACCTGAGAACACATGGGGCTTTAGTAAATGACAAGTGTTGTTATTATTACTTTACTTTCCTATTTATGCATCTAATTCTTAGTCAACTTTGAGCTCTACTTATCAATAATTATAGGAGGATAATTTTACTTGACCTTAAGTATCATGCATTTGTAATTTATGAAAATATATTTATTATTTATTTCACTATATTTATGGTTAGGTGAAAGATAAGAATGCAATCTTTCCTTTTTTAGTTTTTTTCAATTTTTACTATCTCATATATTCAATAATTTTAAAAAATTTTTTGATAGAAAGATTTCATCTATTTCATATGACCCAGCCATGCCACTCTTGGGAATTTACTCAAAAGGAAATGAAATCAGCATACGAAAGAGTTATTTGTACCCCTATGTTTATTGCAGCTCAATTCACAATAGCTAAGATATGGAATCAACACAGACACCCTTCAACTGATAACTGGTTAAAGAAAATTTGGGGACCAGCATTGTGGCATAATGGGTAAAGCCATTGCCTGTAGCACCAGCATCCCTTTTGAGTGTCAGTTTGAGACTTGGCTGCTCTACTTCTCATCTAGCTCCCTGCTAATGCACCTGAGAAAACAGTAGAAGTTGGCCGCAAGTGCTTGGGTTCTTGCATCATGTGGAAGAACTGGAAGAAGCTGTGGCTCCTGGCTTTGGCTGGGCCCCACCCTGGCCATTGCAGACATTTGGGGAGTGAACCAAGAGATGGAAGATTTCTCTAACTCTGCCCTCCAAATAAATAAATTTTTTTTAGTTACGGGGTGGGGGGGGGGAGCCATTGTAATCCATAAGCTATAATTTGGAAATTTATATTTACTAAATAAAAGTTAAAAAAATCTTTTAAAAATTTAAAAAAAGAAAATTTGATATACATACACATTGGAATAACACTCAATAATTCTTTGACTCATCAGTTTATTAGGTTTTATCCATTGTCAGTATATTTTTATTCATAGTTGGGCTCCTGCCTATTTTGTCTGAATTTTATATTTTACCTGAAAATTACTAATTTATTTATTGTGGGCTCACAATATTGGCTATTATTTAGTAGTAGGTTAAATGAAAGCACCCAACGTGGGGCCTTCACCAGAAGCCAAACAAATGGAGCCACCTGATCTTGAACTTCAGCTTCTAAAACTGTGGATTAAATAAGCCACTTTTCTAGATTAAAAAAAAAAATAGTTCATCTATTTTTCCCCTTTGTACGTCCATACAAACTCCAGATGACTCTTCTAAGTTTTTAAGAAGAAAGTAAAAAGAGGAGGAAAGGAGGGAGGAGAAAGGAAAGATTAAGGAGGAAAAACAAGCAAAGAAAAGGGACTGAGGAAGACAGACCAAAAAGGAAAAGGAAGAGGACAAAACAGAAGAAAGTTACTTTTAGAAATTAATGCATTAAACCTATAAAGTAGCTGGGGGAAAACGTGGTATTTGTATATTATACAGCTTCACCATGGTAAAAGAATATGGTAAATCTCAGCGATATTCACATCATTTTACCTACTAACTAAATAGACTTTTGTTACATTAAGGAAGATTGTAAGTGTGCTGTTATGATTTAAATCACTGAACGATATGAATGGAAATGTCATTCCTATATAAAAATATTAGATGTTATAATGTATATATACAATATTTCTCAAGTAAAATCAAACTTGACATACATAAATATCTGTTGGGCCCACACCAACATTTTCCATGTGATCAATTAAAGACAAGTGAGTATAATGTTAGGGAAAACAATTTATAGTAAAATGTATTATCATTTCATGTTTTAAATCCTTAGATCTAATCTAAGGACAAACATATTTGTACCAAGGGTGGACTAAAAAAAATTATAACCTAAGGGAGAGGGCAATGAGAAAATAAATAGGACAATTTAATGTCCAATGTAGCCTATATAATGAAACAGAAAACAAATGACTGTTTCCTAATTTGGAACACAGGAACACAATACATGGTGTCCTTGTTGGAGAAAACCAAGCAAGTACCACACAGCACTAAGTTAGTTTGTCGAGGACAGCATAAACAACCCAAGCTATCCTGGCACATTTAATAAGAAATACCTGTGGAGGATTTATAAGCCTAATTTAGGGAGAGGGAGAGATGGAAGGTGGGAGAAGGAGGAGAGAGGGAGGGAAGGAGGAAGAGGAGAGTGGTAATGGAGGAGCCATAGCAGATACTGTCCATAAGAAATTACTTACTGAAAACCTAGGTAGAGTCAAAAAAAGGAACCAAGTTAAGAGGTTTAGGACATTTACTTAGGTACATAAATCCAAGTGTGCTTCTTTGAGGATATTTAGTGCACTACCTACTTCTTATTTCTCCTTTTCTCTTTCCTACCTGTCAGCTGGAAACTGGGAGCTGGGAGTTCATTGCCTTAACAGAACATGTGAGCTGAACTGGGACTGCAGGAATCATACTGCTGTTTACTTCTATCAGCAGCTGTCCTGTCTCTTAGGACCACCAAAGAGGAGTGAAAACACCTGCTGTACGAGGTAGCAGGAAATAATGTCAACAGAATTGACTTAATTTATCCAGCATGGAAATAGCCCAAGATATTTTGCTAGACGTGAAGATTAAAAATGATGCTAATATAGTCTAGAAATTATAACTTTAGCAAAAAGAAAAATTGTAGTATTTGAATATTTTTCTTTCGTTTCCAGAATATGCCATATATCTAAATTGCATGTTGAATGCAGCTGACAAATTTATTCAGAGAACTGGACATGCTGCTATTATAGTGTCCTGTGGTAGGCTCAGTAATTGGACATGGAATCTAGCTAGAATTCACCCACGGTTACATTTTGCTGAGGGTAAATTTATCCTGGCAAATGGCATGGTTTTCTCCAGCTAGAATACTAAAAGGGAGGCGATCCACCTGCATGGACAGCTGCTACTTCACAGACTCTTTGCCAGGAGCCACTATTTAATAGAGTTGTATGGATATTATGTTTGTTGTTTTCCTTTGACATAAAGCAACATGAGTTGGACTTGAGATATTTGTCCTGACTTGCTGTCATAGTTTCTGTAATTTATGAAGAAACAATACTTGAGAGTGCCATTTTATTAGATTCAGTCCAGAGCAATCCTTTGATATTTTATGAATTACTTATCTCACTTTAATAAGGTTTAACATGGAAAATTAACTTTCTATACATTTCTAATTAGTTTTTAATGAATTTTAGCTTCTCTGTTAGGAAAAAAAAAATCTATCCAACTACCTAAAAGAAATTTAATCTCCATTACTGAAGCATATGACAACGACCCCTAGGGAAGAAATGTCCTTGAGATATAAGGGGGTGTGTGTGTGTGTGTGTGCGCGCGCGGGCGCACGTGTGTGTAACTGCTATTCCCAGAAGTAACTCAGATACTAAATTCTTACCCTCATCTTTGATGGCATAAAGAGGTAGCATTATTTGCAACTAAGAAATTATTTTTATTATAAAATGCTGAAAATAATATAAAGCTACACAGGGTCAGATACACTAAATTACTTGCTTTAGTTTGTATTGTATGCTTTTAGTAAAGATATAATGGAAAATAATAAGTCTAACCAGCAAATTATGCAATTAAATTCAATTTTTCCAAGTTAAGGGTACACTGACTAGAATGAAACCATAGGTATAGTATAGTACCCAGCCAAACTAAAATAATGTTGAACAATTAGAATATTAATTTAGTTAATGAATAAAATTTCATGAGGTTTTTTTCTTAGTTCAACCTTTTACAATATATGACAATGTAATTTGTGCTAACATTCATTTTTTCCAACTTTAGCCCCCATTTTCATCTGTGGATTGACCAATTTCTTTGCTTATTTTCTGGGAGGAAAAGTTCTTTTTTATATATTGAGAGGATGTTCTTTATCACAACAAATATTCTGTATGTAAGTTTTATTTGTCTTTGAGGAATATGCACATTAAGAAAAATTTTGGAAATTATCATGGACATAAAAATCAATTTGATAAGAAAACTATATAAGAACTATAGGTACCATTTTATGTAAAATAAGACACATCAGAATATAAGAATAGTTCTAGAATAATTAAAGCAATGATCTAAGGTTGCACACAAAATATATATATTCAAAATAGAGAACAGGATTGGAATAGATACAGTCAACTAAAACGAAAGGATTAACAAAGACATATAATTCTTGATTAGGTAAGAAAGTAGGAATTATATTTCAAGAACTGAAGAAAGCAATTAAAAGAAAAACATTTCACAGGAATATGTAAATATATTGAACTGAAAAATGAGTATCAAATTAACTTAAATATTTAAGAATACATTGATTATATTTGCATTTCATTTTTATTGCCTGGCAAAACTATGCATATACTCTACTTAATAGTAAACAGGCCACAAACCATTAACATGCATATTTAAATAACCTAGGTCCTCTATAATTCACTATTGTCTCAGCAGGTTGTGTTTTTTCTTCCCCTTATCACGGGTAACCTCTTCTACCAGAATACTCTTTCAAGGTTTTTCAAGCACACAACAGTTAATGGCCGGGCATTTCATATTCTGGGCACCTGTTATACCTAAATGCCCTTGAAATTGTGTGTGTATGCATGTATACCTGTATAAAACTGTCAGTCTCAGAAATCATGCATTTGCGGTTTGAAGCTGGTTGTAATTTTAAAATGAATGAAAAAATGTAGATACCCTAAAGCAGCTTTTAGGATTGGGAGGAGAGGCCAAACACACATATAAGCAATCTGTTATACAACAAAGCAGAACAACATAAATGCCAAAATGCTATGAACAGTGCCGAATGAACTCAGTGGGAGGAATATGTAATCATTCACTTCCAACTTGGGGCTATAAAATGACATCAAGAGAGAGTTAATAATTCAGCGGGGTTGTATATGCAGAGGACATTTACCTGCACAGGCAAGCAACTAAGGTGAGGAAATCTGAAAGGGTGTGACATCCTATGGCTTAAACATAGGACAGATATAGGAATACATCAGAAGATGAAAAGCATCAGCAAATTAAACGGGTTAAAATCAGGAGATTTTTACCATGAACAAGACACATGGAACTATTTCTCAGTACTGTGTTTGTTACAGCTATTGTGTCACTGTCAATGGAAAAGGATAAGGAAGAACAAAAAATAATATGAGGGAGTTTTCAGAAAGTACATGGAAAATGGAATTAAAAGATAATGTAAATTTTCCATGAGCCTTTTGAAGCCCTCCAATAGAGGAAGAACAGGATTAGAGAAAATCTTTTTTGATACAGTATTTAAGGTGATGGTAATGACAATGGCAGTGATAATAATTATGGTGATGATAATGATTGTGATAATGATTGCAATGGGATGGCAGTGGTGGTAGTGATAGTGATGATGGTGGTGATATTGGAGCTGGTAACATTAGCAGCCTGAATAGCACCAACTATTTATTGAGCTCTTTATTAAGAACTTGCTAAATGTTAATATCTACTACCTCTAATCTTAACAGCAAATCTGTGGGCTCAAGAAGAATTAAACAGCACTCTAATGTCACATACTATCAGAGGCCAGAATAGGAAGAGAGATCTGTAAGGCTCACAGGTCATATATTTAGACTCTGACCATGATGCCATCCATTAGTCACAAAAAATGTACACCTACAGTAAAAGGTAAGAGGATACAATGTGGAGTTTCTGATCAAAGCTTCAGCTAGAAACAAGAAGCAAGTGGTAGGCATTTTGGCACAGTGCCTTAAGCAACCACATGGGATGCCAGTGTGCCATTTCAGAGTGCCTCTGTTTTCTCAATCCAGCTTCCTGCTAATGTACCTTTGAGGCTGCAAATGATGGCTCATTCTTTTGGGTCCCTCCACTCACATGGAACACCTGGATAGAGTTCCTGGCTCCTGGCTTGGCTTGGCCCAGCCCAACTGTGGCAGGCATTCAGAGAATGAAACAGCGGACAGAAGATGTTGATAGACGTCTCCCTCTGCCTATCTGTCCCTCTCCCTCTCCCTCTCTCCAACTCCTTCCCCCTTCTATTGTTCTGCTTTTCAAATAAATGAAAAGGAATAAATATTTTAAACTACAGGTTAGTTGGACCAATGGGGTTGAGAGAAGGTAACTGCCAAGATGCAGCCACCTCAGAGGTCCTGCAAAACAACAAAAGCAGTGTCCAAAAATGAAATCAACCTTTGTTCTAAAGTGCCAGCAGATGGCAGATAGATCATCCATATAAAACTGAGGGTGGTGGTAAAAGATACCAATGGTGAAAGTAGGAAAGATGATTCTCACATATCCAGACAGTTGGAAAAATTGTGTTTTAAATTAAGGACCAGGTCCTTATCAATAAAGATTAGCTTGGAAAGGGGTTGAGCACTTCTAATACAGAGCATAATGAGAAGGATGATTCCTAGAAATTTATCATCAAATTGAAGGGAAGTGGAGATAGTTTTCAACAGTTTCTAATTTCTCACAGCACCAGGAATCCAGAGTGCAGTGTAAAGAATGTGAAAGCACAGAAGAGCTCAAAGATGTGTAACAGCCATTATGGGAGAATGCAAGAATACCACTGACATGATAAACGGAACTCATGACAACACCACAATCTCAACTGAATGCTACACGATATTTCACAAATAGATGGCACATGTCAGGCGATTAAATGCCCATTATCACACTGGGAGAAACACTGTACCCAAACAATTCTAATCACTCCATGAATATAAAAATATGTTCTGTGCAGAAGCAGTATATCTGTACCTATTGGAATACCAAGGGTTTTGGAATTAAACAGCCTCTGTTCCTTGCGGCAACTTCCTCCAACATTAGAGGCCATATGATAAACAGAACAGCCCCGAGCTCCCATCTGGTCTCTGTGTAGCACAGGAAGCCCGTGAGTCCTTTGAGTGATTTTTTTAGTATTGAATATGGCCCGCAGTAAAATGAGCACCTGCACTACAGGAAAATAATCCATTGCCATTCTATCAAATGGATTTTGTAAACAAGGAGCCTGTGCTTTTATTTGGTACTCTGTGTTGTATTTAGGCAGTCACATCCTTCCTCAAGCCTAGCTTTCTATATTGCCTCTACACACACAATTCCCCTTGGATTTAAAGCGTTCCGTGTAAGGAAAGGGAAGTACAGTATGCACTTGAAATATTATCTTATTAAATTGTTTTAGTTCTTAACTCTCATACCCATGGGGTAGATAGGAAGGAAGCAGTGTTATTCAATTATAAAGTAACTCTCTCCTTAACCAAATGTTTTAAATTAAACCAAGGCAATATTTTCATTGGTGGCATTTAAATGGGAATTACATACACCATCTCCTGGGGCATTATACATTGTCCTCTATCCTTAATTTGACCTGAAGAGATTTCCCAGAGCTGCAGGTGAAAGAAGCAGAAGCATGCCAACATGCCCCTAATCGGAACTCTAGACTTAGAGCAAATATATACCAATGTTTTCTAAAAGCTCTAACAGGATCCAGAAGAAAAGACAAAGAATTTTACTCTGCCTAAAAATTATCTTCAATAATGCTTATTTTTTAGATAAAAATAAGCTTTACTGTAAAGCTAGGCAAATGGACATGTCTACAACCGAAGGCTGGCAGAAAACAAAATAAAAGATGAAGTCTTAGGTGAAATGTTACAAAGTAAATACCCTGCATAAATTAAGAAACCATTATCCCTGTGACAAAGAGCTCTCCACTCCCCAGCAAGTAAAGGTTTCACTTGCAGTTCTCCTCAGTTCTATCAAAAATACTTTTAATATTTTTTCTCTTGTGGTTTCTTCCCTCTTTTCTTCAAGTACTGCATGTTCCAGTTTCCCTGGATTGATCTCTGGCTCCCTTCAACCTCCCCTCATCTTTATTCATTTATGATTGATCATGTCCCATGGAGTAGCTGTACCAAACACCTTTTTTCTTTAAGGTCTGCATGAACCTCATTCTCAGCAGGTGGCCTTATCTCCTAATTCTCTAAGAAAATTCCAGACATACCATCTAATCTATTGAGTTCACACCTAGTGTTGCCCTCCTCTTCAATCACAATCCCTACTCTTACTGTCCTCTCAAATGTCAAAAACAGCCACTCCATTCTGCCAAGTAGGCACTACGCTTCCCAGGATCCTACCCTACACGGCCTCCAGAAGGGTCTTTTTACTTATAGGGCTCAATGGTGACAGTGTATTTGCTGTTTACTTGTCTGTTCCCTCCCTTTATAACTTTAAACATAATCACAGCAACAAATAACCTAGGCGAAAGATAATGCTAAATGTATTTAACCATGCTGTCCATTCCTATATTCATTCCAGGGCTTCTGTCCCACTCTTATTAGTGCCTTCACCCTGGCTTCTGCTCCAATTCCTTTGTGACTGAATGCAGTTGTGTTTATGGATCTATTGAATAACAAGAACATGCAGTCTCTCCTCTCACCTCTCTCTCTCTCTCTCTCTCACGCACATATACAAATATGTAGACATCCCATATTTTCAGTATTCTGTTGCATTTGAAACTGTTACTTTCAATTTGTCTTGTTTTTCTCTAACATCATTAATTCCTTGTTTGGATGACAGTTCTTGCTTATGACATCATGCCATGTCTCCCCCTCTCAGCCCATATCCTGTAATTCAAGAATATTCTCAAGTCTTTTTCCTCTCTTCTGCATTATCAGTGACAGAAATATATGTTCCTATCTTCAACTTCTTAAATGATAGTTTTTCTGATTTTCCTATTTCCTTATTCTCCACACACAACTTTCACAGATAAGCACTCTAAAGTTAATGGAAGGACTTTCATGTAGACCTAATTTATGACTTATCTGAACTCAGGAATCATATTTTCTATTTGTTACATTGCTTTTTTTTATTTGACAGAGTTAGACAGTGAGAGAGAGAGAGAGAGAGAGAGAGAGAGAGAGAAAGGTCTTCCTTCTGTTGGTTCACCCTCCAAATGGCTGCTATGGCCAGAGCTATGCCGATCCGAAGCCAGGAGCCAGGTGCTTCCTCCTGGTCTCCCATGTGGGTGCAGGGCCCAAGCATTTGGGCCATCCTCCGCTGCCTTTCCAGGCCACAGAAGAGAGCTGGACTGGAAGAGGAGTAACCGGGACTAGAACCTAGTGCCCATATGGGATGCTGGCACCGCAGGTGGAGGATTAACCAAGTGAGCCACAGCACCGGCACCCTGTTACATTTCTTAATACCCAATTATTCTATAACAGTACTTAGTAGATAGACAGTATTCAATAAAAATTTACTGACCATATATTAGGTGCTATCTTAAATGCTGCAAAGAAGGAAATAACCATTAAGATACAGTATATACTTTAGGCATCCATCAGAATAGAGAAAGCAAAATGCAGAGGTATTAGTACTGCATTAGATACAGGTGGAACATGTTAGAATGGTGAACAGGAGAGAGGAAGGCCTGTGTTCCATCTGCGTGATTTTCAGTTATACTCGATCACCTTTATCCAAACCCTGCCCTTCTGAGTTCTTGGTCTTTAAGATTCCCCTGCTGGAGGACTGGCATAAAAGAAGAGTGTTCAAAGACTAAGAAAATCTAATTTTCTTAATCCAACATGGGGATAACACTATCTTGCCTAATTCATGTCAAACATGAGGATCAAACATGCATTACACTTGAAAGCAGTTTGTAAAATTTTTATTCATAGTTTTAATCTCTGACTTTGGAGGAAACTTAATCTCACTTGCTAACAGAAGGAGGGACCCAAACCACAATGTAACAGTAAACTCTTCCCTGAGGACAACTCTTCTACAGAACTCAAACTACTTCTGCATTTATACTCACTTCATATTTCTAGTAGTAACCACAGACAAATAATATAGCCTTTCCAAATCCTAAATTCTTCTATATAAAATGATTTAATTTCTAAAATCCCATTTTAAAATAATCTTGTTCCTTCAAAAATTGCATTTCCAATGCATACCCTTCCATGTGCTCAAATCAAACTTAACGTGTTGTCTTGGGAATCAAAAAGTTCCTTCAAACACCTCCGGCCACTTTATTATTGTCAATCACACATCATCTCAAAAACATGCACGAATTTTTTTTCCTTTCACACCTCTCACATTTTTATAAAATTCTTTAATCTGTCATGTTCATGATATTTTTACTATTCTCCTCTTTATTGAAAAATTTAACATAGACCATTGTAACTACACAGTGACTGAGGTACCTGCATATAGTTCCTACTTCCTGTCAAATAATGCAAACTCAATTTTGACTTCCTCAAATAGATTTATCATATCAGCCTTTGGCTCAAAAATCTTCCAATGACCCTTTTCCAGATAAACGACTTCTGAATTACTCTGCTTTCACAATCTAATGTCCTACTGCTCCCTGGCATATGTCTTGTGGCATTGCTCCCTGCAGACACCTAAGAGACTGAAATAATTTCCTCTCCTTCCTTTTTCTGCCTTCTGTGTTACTTGGAATGAATCATTGATAGCAAATACAGCGAAGTCATGTGTTCAAAATATGACTTCAAATCTTAGCTCTGCCACTTATTAGCTCTGTGACCTTCAATAAACCACTTAATGTTACCACGGAGGGGTGGTGGTGGGAGAATGACAATCCCAAGTCCAGTTTTATCCAAAGGACTTTCTAATCAATCTTCAATGGCAAAGATGTGTCCAAATTTGACAAATTAATTGCTTGGCAGGAATAGTTTTACATTGCCATTGCTAGTTTTATGTATGAATTCTACTCTTACTGCAAGTCATCGAGATTGTATTATATACCACACCATCTTTATAGCTTAGGATAGTACCATTCCCTAATCTGCTTCATAGGTCTTGTCCCAAATGCATTCTCTATTAAAACTGAACACAACTCCTTCACTTTCTGCATAAGTTGCTTAATGATTTTCAAAGCTAATTCTATTGTCATATGAAATAAGTCATATGAAATAGCTGCATCTTCAAAGTGAATTTGCTTATAAGTTTCTCTATTATAAAAATATTTCACAAGGGTAGACCATATTTACCCACAAAACACTATCAGTCAAGCAATTAATTAAACATATACTGTATGTGCCTGTACTCCCTGGAGAAAAAAACTTAAAACAGTGTTTCTAGAACCTAACTCCAATAGCTCAGTTTGACACTCAGAAGTGTTCACTGGCTGTATCTATCTTCTCATCTCAAACATGTCTCTTTATTCCATTTATATAATTCTGAGATTTGTTAGTCTACCTTCATATGTGAGAAATGTTCTACTACAACCAAAATCTATAATCTTTTCAGACTAAGACAATTCCTATTTTTTTTTTTTTTTTTTGACAGGCAGAGTGGACAGTGAGAGAGAGAAAGAGACAGAGAGAAAGGTCTTCTTTTTGCCGTTGGTTCACCCTCCAATGGCCACCATGGCTGGCACGCTGAGGCCGGCGCACCGTGCTGATCCGAAGGCAGGAGCCAGGTGCTTCTCCTGGTCTCCCATGGGGTGCAGGGCCCAAGCACTTGGGCCATCCTCCACTGCCTTCCCGGGCCACAGCAGAGAGCTGGCCTGGAAGAGGGGCAACCGGGAAAGAATCTGGTGCCCCGACCGGGACTAGACCCGGTGTGCCGGCGTCGCTAGGTGGAGGATTAGCCTACTGAGCCGCGGCGCCGGCCCCTATAATATCTTAATAAGCTAAGTAATCCTGTGTTTCAATTTGTATTTACTATAATATATATATAATACATTATCTTTGTATTATCTTGCATATGTCACATAGGATCACCTCAAATTTTCAAGCACAAATTTTTATCAATTAAATTACAGGTTTCTGAAAAACTAAAAGCTGTTATTACAATTATGCATTTCCACAGTATCGTGTGTCAGCAGTCACAATTCTTTTTGTATTAATATAAAGAAAACAGATTTCACGCATTTCACTTTTCCCCTCTCTTCCACTTTCAATCCCCTTACTTTCTTCCTTTTTTAATTTTTGAAAAGACATAATTTCAATCCACTTTATAATCACAGGCTTAATGTACCACTAGTCATAATATTCAACAAGTAAAAAAGCAGGACTAGTTCCACAGAAGTACAAGCAAGAGCTAAAAGCAATAATCATATCACAAGATATCTAATTCATTCCTACACATTATGTCTAATTCATTTCTACATTTTTATATTCTATATTAACTGTCACATATCAGAGAAACATGAGATATTTGTCTTTTTGGGAATGGGTTATTTCACTAAGCATGATCATTTCCAGTTGCATCCATGTTGTTGTAAAAGACAGACTTTCATTTATTTTTTATGCATGAGTAGTATTCCACAGTGTGTGTGTGTGTGTGTGTGTGTGTGTGTATACTGCATTTTCTTTATCTAGTCATCAGTTGACAGACATCTGGGTTGGTTCCATATGTTAGCTACTGTGAACTGAGCTGCAATATGTTTCTTTTGGAAGGAATACATCAATCATAAAAGCAGCAGGCTAAGAACATTAGAGTTTCTGTAACTCACTACTTTGTTAAGGTAGCATGCACTAGCAATGGTATACACAGGATTTGGGAGATAACTCTTACATATGCTAATTTCATTTCCTTTGGAAAAATTCCCAGGTGTGGGATGGCTGGATCACATGGTAGATCTATTTTCAGGTCTCTGAGGAATCTCCATACTGTCTTTCACAATAATTGTATTAGTTTGTATTCCCACCAACAGTATATAAGGGTACTTCCCTACATCCTCACCAGCATTTATTGTTTTTTTGATTTTTGGATGATAGCTGTTCTAATTGGGGCAAAGTGAAATCTTGATGTTGCAGGCATTTGGGGGAGTGAATCAGTGAATACAAAATCTCTTACTCTTGGTATCGCTTCCTCTGCTATAGAGTCCTATCTGATGTATCCACAGCAGTGTCATGGTTATTGTAAACTGTTAGAACAGGCAATCACAGTGATTAACATGGCGATTAGTGAAATTAAGGTATATAATTTTCTGGATATTCAGTGTCATAGGACAGTTCACATTGATATAAAATTTAATCATGATTTTTAAAAAATCTTTTATATATTTATTTGAGATGTAGAGTTACAGACACAGAGAAGGAGAGACAGAGAGAAAGGTCTTCCATCCGCAGGTTCACTCGCCAAATGGCCACAATGGCCAGAGCTGAGCCGATCCAAAGCCAGGATCCAGGAGCTTCTTTCAGGTCTCCTATGAGGGTGCGGGGGCCCAAGCGCTTGAACCATTTTTACTGCTTTCTCAGGCCACAGCAGAGAGCTGGAAAGGAAAGTCAGCCGAAACAGGAACTAGCACACATATGGGATGCCAACACTACAGGGAGATGCTCAGCCTACTACACCACAGTGCTGGTCCCTTTATGTGGTTATTTGAAGCCACTTTTTTTCAACATTATAATATGGGACATATTCACATGCAATATTGCCAATGAAATACTAGTACTACTAATGGCAAGTTTTATTCAATGATAACAAGAGCTTCAGGCATTTTGCTGTTTAAAAAAAAACTCTAGGGAAAGGGGAGGGTTGCGGGTGGGAGGGACGTTATGGGGGGGAAGCCATTGTAATCCATAAGCTGCACTTTGGAAATTTATATTCATTAAATAAAAGTTAAAAAAAAAAACTCTAGGTATTCTGAGTATTGCTAGCTTTTATAATCTCCTATAAACTAATCAAATGTTCTCTTATTTCATACTTTCATATCTATCTTTTCTCCTACTTTATGTTTAGTGGCAAATTTGCGATTTCAATTGGCTGAAATGATCCCACTTAACGTACTTAGATGTGATATCCTAAAAGTATATGGAAATATTAAGTTCCAATTTTGAGTCAATTCCAGAAGACTCCTTCTGGGCTTGAAAATGCATTCTGTAAGTTCAAATTCATAAAAAAATTAGTAAGAGCAAGTCATTTGATTATAGGCCATAATAGAGTTACTAATCTACTAGCACAAACTCTGTAAGATGTATGAATGGTATATAAATGTTTGTCCTACAGTGATTTCACTTATTTTGCTGTTCATGATGCATATATGTATATATGATTCAACGTTCTCTGAGAAGCAGAGGGCCATGTACATATGAGCATATTCTTTTGTCCACACAGTCAAGAGTTTCCTTCAGGTAGGCTGAAAGCCAGAAAAAAAAGGGGGGGGGGGTTCTGGCTCAGTTATTTTTTGATCCAGGGGAACTATCTTGTACATGTAAATGTATTTCTCATATACATATAATTTCATGTATTACAAGGATTATATAATTTAATTCCCTGAGGGTAATTTTGTTTCCTTATTTCTAAAAGGCTCACTGCTCCTTTTCATCTTCACCCAAACCCCGTGTAAACCATTCCTAGTGCACACTGCCTTAACAAAGTAGTGAGTAACAGAAACTATGAGATTCTGAGCCTTCAGCTTTTACAACTGATGTGCTCCTTCCAAAAGACACTATAACCTAATAATTGAGCATATTCAGCAATCCACAAGGAAAAGCAAATGGATAATGGGACAAAGAACATAGAATGAAATATTAGAGGGTACGCCAATCAAATTATCTTCAAAGAGGATTAAATAAAAATGTTAGTCTAAAATGACTGGAGAATAAAAAAATTACTAAAGAAATCAAGTGAATGCTTTTGGAGGGTCTGGAAAAAACTATAGAAGAGAACAAAATACACAAGAGGGAAAGCCAAAGGATAATAATAAAATGCTTGACTAGAAAGTGGCAGTGATAAAGGAGAAAAGCATTACTACTGAAGAATGAAGAAATGTCTTTCAGAAGGCATATGGAATGAACTTTGTAAAGATATGAGCAATGATTCTTATTACAATATAATCTCATGTATTTCCAACAAACATCAGTTTGATTACATAAAAGCTATAAGCATTTTTACAGTGACTTTCTTGTTTAAAATTATTTACTTATTTATTTATTTTAAGGTGAAGAAATTTCATGCATTTCATACATACAGATTTAGGAGCATAGTGACACTCCCACCCTGCCCTCCCTCACACCCTTTCTCCTTCAAAAGGTTCTTGTAAAGTCATTAAGAAGACAAAGATAACCTAAACAAAAAAGGAGAATTTGGTGTATAAACAACAGTAGCTAAGAAAAAATACAAATCACAAATGAACATAAGAAAATGTTTTCATCTCTCTGGGAATAAAAGAATCACAAATTACAGCGATAATAGGATACATCAAAAAATACATTAATAACAAATTTTAAATTTTAGATAAATTGTTGAAATTAATTTTATTCACTGTTTGCCGCCATATCAGAAAACTCTATGCAGGCAAAGTTAGCAATATTAATTTTTTAAACTGGGAAAAGTGTAAATGTTCCTATGTGTGATACAAAATTTCACTGAAAGAAATGCATTGCTTAGAAAATGTATAAATTTCACCAGTTTTCAAAAAATATACATATCAGCTAGTGCCACGGCTCACTAGGCTAATCCTCCGCCTTGCGGCACCAGCACACCGGATTCTGTCCCGGTTGCCCCTCTTTCAGGCCAGCTCTCTGCTGTGGCCAGGGAGTGCAGTGGAGGATGGCCCAAGTACTTGGGCCCTGCACCCCATGGGAGACCAGGATAAGTACCTGGCTCCTACCATCGGATCAGCGCGGTGCGCCGGCTGCGGCCATTGGAGGGTGAACCAATGGCAAAGGAAGACCTTTCTCTCTGTCTCTCTCTCTCACTGTCCACTCTGCCTATCAAAAAAATAAAAATAAATATATATATATATATCAATAGAACAGCAAATAGTTCCTATAAATAGTATGTTGCCAATAGCTCTAAAGTTATGATCATTAATAATATTATTATTACAAGCTATAACACAGACATGGAATGAGAGCCATGTCATACTGCAATGTACTAAAAACCACCTGCAGCACAGAACAAATTATATCTGAATGGGGAAAAACAGTAATTAGAAATGTGTATTTATACACATGTAAGCATACATACTTATGAATATATTCCAAATTCATTTCTGTATATACATATAGCACAAAAATCCTATGGAATAATGGAGGTTTGCATACTGATAATTTTTCATTCTGGTACAAACATCTAAAATGAAATTTACCATATTAGTTAAAGTATACAGTTCAATAATGTAAGTATATTCACATTGTTATGAGACCTACATAAATTTTTCATCTTGCAAATCTGAAAATTTATACTCCGTTACATAATTTCTCTCTCTTCCTCACTACCCCCATAACTCTCATGTTATTTTCTATTGATATTAGTCTATTTTAGATGTCCATTATAAGTGAAATCATATAGTATTCACCTTTTGCAACTGGCTTATTACATTTAGAATGATGTCCTAACATTTCATCCAAGTTGTAGCATATGACAGGATTTCATTCCTTTTTTTTTTTTTTTAATTTATTTGACAGGTAGAGTTACAGGCAGTGAGAGAGAGAGACATAGAGAAAGGTCTTCCTTTTTCCGTTGGTTCACCCCCTAAATGGCCACTACAGCCGGCGCTGCGCTGATTCAAACCAGGATCCAGGTGCTTCTTCCTGGTCTCCCAAGCGGGTGCAGGGGCCGAAACACTTGGGCCATCCTCCACTGCCTTCCCGGCCCACAGCAGGGAACTGGACTGGTAGAGGAGTAACCAGGACTAGAACCCAACGCCCATATGGGATGCCGGCGCCGCAGGCGGAGGATTAACCAAGTGAGCCATAGTGCCGGCCTCTAATTTCATTCCTTTTAAAGATGGAATTATATTCCATTGAACATGGGTATTTCAAAAAGTTCATGAGAAATACAAATGATACATAAATGTACTTTGATGCCAAATTTTTGAAATCTATATTTTTCATAATTCATTTTTCCATGAAGTTTTTTTAAGACCTCTTGTATGTATGATTTAAAAAAAGTTATACCAAAAAAAGCTTTTCTTAAATTCCATTTTCCATAAACCCTTTCAAGCCAGTCATATGTATGCTAGATTCTGTTTATTCATCCTGTAATGGATATTTGGATTACTTCCACCTTTTGGCTACTGTTAATAGTACAGATATGAACTGGTGTGTGTGTGTGTGTGTGTGTGTGTGTCTTTTGAAACTGGTCTTCAATTTTTTGGCAAATGTATATATATATATATACACACACACACATACATATCCAATAGTAAGACTTCTGGGTCACAGGTTTTTATTTTTATTCTTATTAATATAGAGAGAACAGATTTCATGTATTTCATAGGTACATTTCTAAGATAACCATATTTCCCTTCTTTCTCTCCCTCCCTCAACCCCTTCTCCTTCTTTCCTTTCTTCTTCTTCTTTAATTTTTGCAAAAACACAATTTCAATCTTTATAATCACAAGTTTAATGTACCACTAACCATAATATTCAACAAGTAAAAAATTGAAAGACCGCAGTTCCACAAGCGTATAAAAAGGGCTAAAAACAACACTCAAATCACAACTTGTCCATTTCATATTTCATTCCTATACTTTTTTGCATTCTATATTAACTACCACATATCAGAGAAAACATATAATATTTGTGTTTTGGGGACTGGCTTATTTCATTAAGCATAACAGTTTCCAGTTACATCACATGCAATGCAAATTGGAGTCTTAAGCCGTCTTTCATTTTTATTTGATATACTAATTTGGAAAAAAATGATAACTTCCTATGTGTATTAAAAAGTAATATATAAGAAATAAGCCTCAAAGATAAAATAAAAAGTGTGCTTTCTTCTATTCCTTTTATCTTAATTCTATTCTCCGCATCTCTTTCCACTCCTACTTGTCAAATCACACCCACACAAACACACATAATTTATCCATGGCAATAATTTTTTCCATGTTACAGGGTCTATATATAAGGGGACTTTGGAAAGCTCATAGAAAACATGTTACTCAGGAATTCTGCATGAATGTAAAAAAAAAATTTCACCAAAATAAACCTTTTTTACTTTATATAAAGAAAACAGGTTTCATGTATTTAATATATACAATTTTAAGTACATGATACTTCCCACCCTTCCTCCCTCCTCCTTCGATTCTTTTCATTTAAATTTTGCAATAACATATTTTCAATTTACTTTATAATCAAAATTTTAGTCTTCCACTAAGTAAATAATTCAACAAGTAGAAAGACCACTGTTCTTCAGGAGTATAGACAAGAGTTATAAACAATAATCAAATCTCAAAATATTTCACTCATATATTACATTTCTTGTACTCTATATATTAGCTACCACACATCAGAAAAAAACGTATTTGTCTTTTTGTGTCTAGCCAAAATAAACTTCTTTAAATTCAGTTTTTCCATGAATATTTTCATGTAACTTCATATGTCCAAATATCCATATAGTTTTAAATTTTTTAATAATATACTTTTTTTAAAAAGATTTTATTTATTTATTTGAAAGTCAGAGTTACACGGAGATAGGAGAGGCAGAGAGAGAGAGAGAGAGGTCTCCCATCCTGCTGGTTCACTCCCCATTTGGCCACAACAGCCGGAGCTGCGCGATCCCAAGCCAGGAGCCAGGAGCCTCTTCCGGGTCTCACACAGGGGTGCAGGGGCCCAAGGACTTGGGCCATCCTCTACTGCTTTCCCAGTCCACAGTAGAGAGCTGGATCAGAAGAGGGGCAGCCAGGTCTCAAACCAGCACCCATATGGGATGCTAGCGCTTCAGGCCAGGGCTTTTAACCTGTTGTGCCACAGCACTGGCCCCCTATAGTTTTAAATTTTAATAGATTGTTTTGTAAAAAAAAAAAAAAAGAAGAAAGGAGTGAGTTATCAGCATTTTTATTTCCATCAACAATTTATAAGTAGTCTCCTCTCTCTGGGCATTAATACTATGCTTCTTAATTTCTGACAGCCTGTTGATAGAAAGTGAAGTGACATTTTAATTTGCATTCCCATGATAAGTTCTGAGTATTATGCTCCTCTTTAAAAAATCAATTATTTTAACTGACATAAGTGCATATGTATATTCTGTTCCTCTGTTTTTAGAAATTCCTATTTCATTTTTAGTAAACTGTATTTTCTACCTGAGAGGCTGTATATGTCTGGTGCAACTCAACAAGTTAACCAGAAATGAATTTATAAATAGAAAAAAAGGGGATGACACTGTGGCACAAAGGGTTAAGCCACTGCCTGCAATGTTGGCATCCCATATGGGCATTGGTCCAACCCAGCTCCCTGCTAATGGCCTACAAAAAGCAGTGGAAGATGTCCCAAGGGTTTGGGCCCCTGCTATCCATGTGGAAGATCTGGAGGAATTTCCTGGCTCCTGGCTTCAACCTGGCCCAGACCTGGCTGTTGTGGCGATCTGGGGAGTGAATCAGTGGATAAGATCACCACTCTCTGTCTCTCCTTCTCTAACTCTGATTTTCAAATAAATAAATAAATGGAAAAATTATAAGAACACACACACATCACAGTTAATAAAGAAAGGAAGATAAGCCTCAAGAAACAGAAAACAGGTCTCAGGAAACAGGAATTACTGAGCCAGAAAATACTTTACACAGAATAATGGGGGGCCGGTGCTGTGGCACAGCGGGTTAACACCCTGGCCTGAAGCACCGGCATCCCATATGGGCACCGGTTGGAGTCCCAGCTGCTCCACTTCCACCCATCTCTCTGCTATGATCTGGGAAAGCAGTAGAAGATGGCCCAACTTCTTGGGCCCCTTCACCTGCATGGGAGACCCGGAGGAAGCTCCTGGCTCCTGGCTTGGGATCGCGCAGCTCCGGCTGTTGTGGCCAATTGGGGAGTGAACCATTGGATGGAGGACCTCTCTCTCTCTTTTTGCCTCTCCTTTCTCTGTGTAACTCTGACATTCAAATAAATAAATAAATCTTTAAAAAAACTGAAGAGGAATAGAACACTTAAAATATCCAGATGCACCATTAATAAAAACTGGATATCGACAAAACATAAGCAGAAAAATTGTATTTCTCAACTAAGTAAATAAGATACATCCAAAGAGAACACCATTATTGCTCAGATCTTAATCTTAGTCTGAGAGATCCACAAGAGAAGACAATATGAGAGCTAAGATAAGAAACTTGGTGCCAGCGCCACGGCTCACTAGGCTAATCCTCTGCCTGTGGCGCCGGCACACCAGGTTCTAGTCCCGTTTGCTCCTCTTCCAGTCCAGCTCTCTGCTGTGGCCCGGAAAGGCAGTGGAGGATGGCCCAAGCCCTTGGGCCCTGCACCCGCATGGGAGACCAGGAGGAAGCACCTGGCTCCTGGCTTCGGATCAGCACAGTGTGCCGGCTGCAGCACGCTGACCTCAGCAGCCACTTGGGGGGTGAACCAACAGAAAAAGGAAGACCTTTCTCTCTGTCTCTCTTTCTCTCACTAACTCTGTCAAAAAAAAAAAAGAAAGAAAGAAAGAAAGAAAGAAAGAAAGAAAGAAAGAAAGAAAGAAACAAACTTGGCAAATATATTCAAGTAACAAAAATTCTAGTTAACAAAGAAAAAAGAGGAAGGAATCGTGAGAAAAGAAATCATAATTAAATATTTAATAGAAATAAATTTTTCTGAGTTAAAAAAATTCCATGGATTCTATATAAATGGCTCACAAAATCCAATCTAAATACTCCAGCTAACACATATTCACTCCTAGTCATTTGGTAAACTGACCAAGCTCTAAGAATAAACATAAAAGTTCTATGCAATTCCAGACATGGAATGGGTGCAAATGTTTTCAAAGATAGAAGTTGTACATCTTTATTATATGAAACTTGGAAAAATTTAGAAAAACATAAATAATATAAAAGTTATCTGCAATCAAATGGTATGAAATAAAAGTTTTAACTCCACACCATTAAGTTTATTTTCTTATATAAGAAAAAACAACAAAGAATGAGTTTACAAGATTACTTTATGAATGTAGTTTCTTATAACTTCAATTAATACTGTAGGTTAACAATATATACTGATTGCCTATTGAGAATCAAATATTGTGCTATAAAGTTCATTATCTCCTTTACTTAACTTTCTCAGAAAAATGTGAGTGTATATATGTGGTAGGTATTTTATTATCCTTTTTATGAAGAGTGACTCCAAAGTTGGTACGAGGTGAGAAGTAGAGGAATTAGGTCTCAATTTCCAATCTTCATATTCTCAATCTGTCCTCTTTCAACTATAACAACTCACTTTTCAAAGAATAAACCTTATTTTTGAGAATGATGGATTTCCTCTGTCAGAGTCAAGTCTCAAAAGAATTAGAAAAACTGTCAGATTTCTTTTTAAATATATACCACCTGTCACTGGAAATGTTTGAATCTTCATTCAGACATTTATGATGAAATATAACACATAAACAATGAGCTTAATTAGAACTTAGAAAACCTACAATGTATGCTGAATTTGAAACAATTTTACATCATGAAAAAACTTCTCATTAACAATGATTTGTTTTAAGACTGAGGAAAAACTAGAAGCAATTTATCTTCTGGGAGTTCTTCAAAAGTCAGTTGTGGCTGGCGCCACGGCTCAATAATCCTCTGCCTACGGCACCAGCACCCTGGGTTCTAGTCCCAGTTGGGGCGCCGGATTCTGTCCCGGTTGCTCCTCTTCCAGCCCAGCTTTTTGCTGTGGCCCATGAAGGCAGTGGAGGATGGCCCAAGTGCTTGGGCCCCACACCCACATGGGAGACCAGGAGGAAGCACCTGGCTCCTGGCTTCGGATTGGCACAGCACGCCAGCTGAAGCGGCCATTTGGGGGGTGAACCAACGGGAGGAAGACCTTTCTCTCTGTCTCTCTCTCTCACTGTCTAACTCTGCCTGTTCAAAAAAATAAAAAGTCATTTGTAAAGATGTAGTAGTCAATGAAATACAACTCTTATTTCAAAGAGTTGCTCTGTTGTTTTCCTCCATTTTTGTCTGTTGTTTTCCTCCATTTTTGTAAGCTAAATTCTTCATACAAGAGACATTTACTCCTTTGGTTGAATATCTGAATGTGAGAGAGAGCAGAGACAAAGAGAAATAGATCCCATACTCTTGTTCACTTCTCAAATGACCTCTCTTCACCCCCTGCCCCCCACCACCACCAAGGCCCAGGCTAGAGCCAAAGCCTGGAGCCAAGAACTCAATTCAGGTCTCCTACATGGGTGGCAGCAAACCAACTCCTTGCAGCATTACCCCTGCCTCCCAGGGTCCACATCAGCAGGAAACTGTAGTCTGTGGTAGTGGCAGGTATCTAGCCAGACAATGTGACATGGGACGCAGGTGTTTTACCACTAGGCCAAAATCAACCTGACAGAATTCTTGACAAAGGATTTTGGCCTCCAAAATTGTGTGCTTTCTCATGTTCTCCCTAACCACACACACTTATAAATGAAGAAAGAATGTATAGAATTATCTAAAATAATGTAAGAATAAAATGCAAAAGAAGATGGGGGAAATTTTTTTGAAGAATATTTGTCAGAAACATTGCTGGCTCTAAGGAATTACAAACAAGATTTCAAAATGTCACTCCTCTAGACAGTTTGATACTATTCTTCTTTCTATATGATAAAAAGTACAAAACATAGTGGTTAAGAAAGCAAAGCAGCTTGTAATCAAATGTCAGTCATCTGATAACTGTGTGCCCTTTGGGAAGCTATTTTACCTCCTCATGTCTCAGTATCATGATATGTATTATGTTGGGTAAAAACAGTATTTACTGTAGTATTTTAATGAGGATTAAATCTGTTAATAAATATAAACATTTAAAACAGGACCAGGCACATGGTACGCTCTCTAAAGATACTAGAAATTAGTTTTGTGGGTGTGGTATTTCCTCCATTTTTTCCTATAAAGTAAAGTGAGTTTTTTTCCACCAACTGTGCAGCTTTGTTTCAGTATTTCAAAACAATTGGTATGTTAGGAACTAATAAATCCATCCCTTACTCTTCCACATCCTTTGTTTCCTTAGGATACCAAAATGTTCAATTTTTTGTGACAATATTATTCAGCTTTCCAATTCCCTTAGTTAAAATGTGACATCATTCTCTGCTACCCAGAAAAACAGTGAGTAAGGGCAGTCACAAAAAAAATGATCTGCTTACTTCTTCTAGCTACATTTCAGTTCCCATAAACTCACTTAATCTTTGTTAATGAAATAAGAGAAAAAAATCTTTGTCCCAAATAAATTCTATAAAATATTATTGATATCCTATATATATATATATACCAAAGCTAATTTTATGGAGTATGGAAAAATAAATATTTAATAAATATTTTATATTAACACACAGTATTTTAAAAGGATAATTTTAAAATCAATAGATGCTATTTTTAAAAATAAAAGAACATATAAAAATTAACGCTGACATTGTGGCACATGTAAGACCATGGTCACTATAAAGTTTATGATTTATACTCAGTGGCTAATTTGGATGTTTTTAGAAACAGTTGTGTAGCTTGACATCTACCCTTTGGCCAAATTCTCATTGAAGGTTAATGACAAGTTGATGGTTTTAAGGTATTTTAATTATCCACAACAGTGTCTTTGTTTGTAGTTGATCCTTATTTTCTATTAATCACTATGGATTACTATAACCAGAGCTTTTTGAAAAGCCTCTCTAAACACATAACACTGCATGTGATTATTAGTAGCACAGACTTCCACTCCCCACAATATACCCAGAGATCTGTTTTTGAAAGGATTCATTAACTAGCAGAAGACAAAAAAAAAAGCAGAAAATGTTGTATTGGGCTCAGTCATGTATACAGAAACTGTTAAATAAGTGTCAGGAGTATTTTTATAGATCAAATATTTCTAAATAATTGGCAGTAGCCACTAAGGGTTGTAAATGTTGTTGATGAATTTTGTTGTTCACTTGAAAATTCTAAGTGAGTATCTCCCTTAACAAGCTACAACCTTTTGCTTCTAGTAGTACAGAAAGTTAAACAAAAGCATAGAAAGTTAATTAAAACCAAACAGGTGAGATAATGAAACTAAATGACTAGATGGCTTAAACTCTACAATGAACTACACGGATGACTGGATGGCTGTTAATAATTAACCTACAATTTGAATATGTAAACATTCTGTGGATTGTTATTTCCTATCATGGATTTTTAAAAGAAAACAAATTGGATTTAAGGAAGGAAAATTAATTCCCCTGTTCAACTGTTCCACTTCTCTCTCTCCAGACCTTCAGCACCTCCTATCTTCTCTCTCAGATATTTAAACTCAAAAAATAAACAAGTAGAAATAAGTTCCAAGGATTCTCACCATCACATCAACCACCAATTGCCATCTGTACTAATGCATTCTGGCCTATCTTGTCTCCCTCCATGCACCTATCTGAAGAAAATCCTCCCTTCCCCACTATGCCTCACTATGCTCTCAACTACTTAGACAAACTTTTGTGGTGGCCCTTTGGCATAGCTGTTAAGATCCCTCTTGGGATATCTGCATCCTGTCTTGGAGTGCCTGGATTTCCAAGGAGGCTCCAATACCAGTTCATTGTTAATGTCTACCCTGGGAGGCAGCAGGTGTTGGCCTAAGTAGTTGGGTTCCCTCTACCCACACAGGATACCTGGAATAGTTCCCAGCTCCCTGTTCCAGCCAGGCCAACAGCAGGGCTGTTGTGGGGATTTGAAGATTTCTGTGTCTTCTATCTCAAATAAATACATATTTTTAAAAGAAAATGTTTTAGGTAATCATTATTTCTTCCTAAAGAATAATTTTAGTCAGAATACCAAAACATGCTAAACTTTCTCCCACCTTAAAAACAAATAAAACACTCACCTGACCTCATATACTTTGTCAATATAAAATATCACCAGTCAGCACCTTCATATGTTGAGTCTGCTGTCATTGTCTCACGGACGTTAGTGGAATAGACTCCTGATTGGCTTTCCACCTAAGTGGCCTCTCAGCTTCTACCCTGTCCTCCAACTGTTCTCAGTCCAGGAGCCAGAGTGATGCATTTATAATGCATGTCACATAATGTAAATCCATGACACAGAATCCTCCAATCTTCTCCCATACCTCCAGAAGGACAACTGAACTCACAGTGGCCTGCAAGAGGATACAAGTGCTCACCTTCTCCTTACCATTCAGACTTCATCTGCAGCTTCTAACACCCTTAGTCATGTCACACTGGCCACCTGGCCTCATTGCTTTTCCTCCAAATCCCCAGCAATGCTCTTGTATCATGTATTTGCAATTGCCATTTCTTCTAATGAGAACAAATTCCCGCAAAGCTAATTAAAGCTCTCTTTTCTCTTTTACTCTTTTTTCTCTTTTACATATTTGTGCTCAACCAGTGGTTTTAGTGCTTTCATGAACATTCTACAAAAACTTTTGTCTCATCTTCCCAGAAATTCCTTTCCTTTTCTGTTTTTTCTCCACATCACTTAAAACCAGCTTGGAAAATATATATTTACAGGATGAATGTATTTATTATTTGCCTTCACCCACTAAAATATGAACCTCTCTGATATGGGGCCCAATCAGAGAAATAGGATTAGGTTGATTAAATTCATGAGGTGGAGACCACGCCCCCCCACCCCTACCTAATCTCACTTGTATACACCCACCTGCCAATCAGACTACCTAACATCTCCCTTTTGGCAGTGAATAAGGGGCCTACAGTGTGCTGGGCCCTCCCCTGCTCTTCCTTGCACCTCTTGCACACCACCTGATTTTGCCGCTGCTCCTGCCCTGAGGGCTGTTCCTGTGTGTCTGGCCTGTAGACTCCCACACATGACCCCTGGTCTGCCTTCTGAGATTCTGGTATGAAATTTCCCACTTACCCTTCTTAGGCTTCTCTCCCTTAATTTTTTTTTATTTGACAGGTAGAGTTATAGACAGTGAGAGAGAGAGAGAGAAAGGTCTTTCTTCCGTTGGTTCACTCCCCAAATGGCTGCCACAGCTGGCACTGCGCCAATCAGAAGCCAGGAGCTAGGTGCTTCTTTGTGGTCTCCCACGTGGGTGCAGGGGCCCAAGCACTTGGGGCATCCTCCACTGCCCTCCTAGGCCACAGCAGAGAGCTGGATTGGAAGAGGAGCAACCAGGACTAGAACCCAGCACCCATATGGAATGCTGGTTCCACAGGAGGAGGATTAACCAAGTGAGCCACAGCGCCGGCCCCATAACTGATCTTTGATCCTTCTATCCCAGGGCCCACAGTTTCCCAGGCTTCAAGTTCCTGCACAGGATCCTTATTCCACTGCTCCCATTTAGTGATTAATAGTAGTTCCTGCATTATATAAGGAACATGTATAGGAATCAAGAATCTGCATTTTTGGAACCCAAAGGCCAGAAATGAAATTCTGATTCCATCCTTAAGATGTTAAAAGACTTATTGTGAAATAACTTACACTTTAAAAGGAGGTTTACAGGGGTCAGCTCTGTGACATTGCAGCTGCCATGTGCGGTGCCTGCATCCCATTTGGGTACCTAGCTGTTCTACTTCCAATCCAGGTCTCTTCTATGGCCTGGAAAGCAGTAGAAGATGGCCCAACTCCTTGGGCCCCTGCACCTATGTGGGAGACCCAGAAGAAGCTCCTGGCTCCTGGCTCCAGCTGTTGCAGCCATTTGGGGAGTGAACCAGTAGATGGAAGACTTCTCTCTCTGCCTCTGCCTCTGCCTCTCTGTAACTCTGTGCCTTTCAAATAAATAAGTAAATTTTTAAAAAGAGGTTTATAAACAAGTAATAACAAGAATACCAATGGAAACATATACATATTACCCAAACATATTAAAAATGTGTAACATCACTAGAATTGAAATATATCAAAAAACAGGGATGTCTTTTTTCCTAATAAATAACAAACTACTCTGTGTTATGAAGGATATGTGCAGCTGGCTCCCTGGTTAAGGGACAATTATTTCATACAACTCTTAAACATTATTCTTAACTCTTAAGATAGTAATTCCACTTAGGAAAAATAACAATATGAGGTACATGTAGAGATGTAAAGATTTAGGCAAGAAGATATTTATTACCGTTTGCTGGCAAAAGTAACCTGTTAAATCACAGTTTGCTCACAGAATTAAATACAACACAGTCATATGTAATATTTTGTCTATCATATAGGAACTTGCTTATTAGAACTTAGTGAGGGGGGCCTGCACCATGGCATAGCAGGTAAAGCCAACACCTACAGCACCAGCATCTCATAAGGGTGCCAGTTCAAGTCCTGGCTGCTCCACTTCCAATCCAACTCCTTGCTAACGTGCCGGGAAAGTAGCACAGAATGACTCAAGTCCTTGGGACCCTATACCCATGTGGAAGATCCAGAAGAAGCTCCTGGCTCCTCGCAAATGCCTGGCACAGCCCTGGCTATTGCAGCATTTGGGGAATAAACCAGAGGATGGAAGATTCTCTCTCTCTCTCTCCCTCTCCCTCTCCGTTCTCTCTGTAATTCTGCTTTTCAAATAAATCAATCAATAAATAATCTTTTAAAAAAACTTAAAGATGGGAAACATCTGTCTGAAAGGTGTGACATATTATATTAAAATATCAACTCAAGGTGCCCGTGCTGTGTAACAGCAGATAAAGCCACCATTTACAATGCCATAATCCCATATGGGTGCCAGTTGAAGTCTGGGCTGCTCCACTTCTAATGCAGTTCCTGCTAATGGCTTGGGGATGGTCCAAGTGCTTCAGCCCCTGCCACCCACGTGGAAGACCAGGCTCCTGACTTTGTCATTAACCAGCTCTGGCCCTGTGGCTATCTAGGGAGTGACCCAATGGACAGAAGATCAATCAATCGATCAATGGATCTCTCTCTCTCTCTCCCCCTCTCTCTTTCTCTATACACACACACACATACACACACACACATTTTCCTCTCTCTCTGCAACTCTAACTTTCAAATAAATAAATAAATCTTTAAAAAAAAATCAAGTCAAGCTTGTTTTAAAAAAGAAAACATGACAACTTGGAGCAGTGACATCTAGGTCCTGGGATTACTTTTCTGTATTTATAAAAATGCAAAAATAACCAGATTTTTAATTTAGCTGCTTCCATCAGGAATGTAAATAAATTTAAGGATGCCATATGAATAAATTAAATGAATTAAATTAATTTATTTGTTGTTAAGCCTTTTGGTTTCATAAAATTCAATTTTCATTCTCATTTGATCATCACTAAGGGCATTTTATTAAAAGCACCTCAGTCTTATTTTAAGAGACTCCTCAAGGCTTCACAGCCCAAGTTTTTCTCTGTTACTTATAAATCCAGAAGTCTTTCTCTCAGAGCTGTCATTTAAATGTCAGACCTCTGGTAATAGTCCCTCCTTCCAGTACTGCAAATTTAATAGATCAATTTCATCATAAAACATTGATACATTGTTTAAAATCACATAGTTCCCCACAAAATGATAAATTCAAAGCAAAAATTACCATAAAACATAGTGTAAGAAAATTCAGTGATAGTTGCTTTATGAAGATCATGGAATTTATTTCATACAAAACCTTTCAACACAACTGAAGAATTCACCTATTTTACGATAAAATGAAAAAAGTAGGTTTGAGGAGTTTGTCTCTAAAGACAAACTTCTTATGTAGCCTTTAGTTCCTCTTCTCTGTAAATTAGAGTCAGTCTAATACCAAATTTTCATTGGTGAATGAGCTCATGCTAGAGTCAATAATAACTCAACCCTTAGGTTATATAAGTTAGAAGGCTTTCCCTGATATTTTTGTTGTAACTTCAAGTTAAATATGCTAAAAGGTTCCGAAATTTGCAATCAATTTAACTAGACAAATCTGTAATTGTCAGTGCTTTTTTTTTTTTTTTTTGGACAGGCAGAGTTAGACAGTGAGAGAGAGACAGAGAGAAAGGTCTTTCTTCCATTGGTTTACCCTCCAAACGGCTGCTTCAGCCAGCGTGCTGTGCTGATCCAAAATCAGGAGCCAGGTCTTCCTCCTGGTCTCCCATGCAGGTGCAGGGGCCAAGCACCTGGGCCATCCACCACTGTCTTCCCGGGCCACAGCAGAGAGCTGGATTGGAAGAGGAGCAACCGGGACAGAATCCGGCACCCCATCCAGGACTAGAACCCGGGGTGCCGGCACCTCAGGCAGAGGATTAGCCTAGTGAGCCGTGGCACCGGCCTGTCAGTGCATTTTAATGCAGCCAAAATCATTCTGTTAAGTTGTCATAACTTTCTGGCAGTTTCCAATTATTGCTCACTAAATTAATAATGTGTTTTCTATTACTAATTTATAAAATTATGTTTTCTTCTCTATTGTATACATTATATATTATATAATTTTAATTCATGTAATTCCTCAGACTTCACCAAGTCATCACTTTATTTTCCATTATAGAAAAGTAAAAATATGTTAGCTACTTTGAGCATTGATCAGACTATCAGAAACTGAGTAAGCATATTTTTCATGTCAGAAATCTCTAAAATGCAGTTATGTATACTTGTCGTGAGTGCGTGCTGTCACACAGCTCGACAGTAGCAAGTGCGACGTACAACTTGTCAGTCACGGGGAAGAAAGGAACACAAGGACACAAGACTGTCTTTCCAATGAGAGATTTTATTGTGCACACACCAGGGGGTTTTGATCACACTACTCATCAGCATGTTCACTGAGGTCAATACAGTTATCAGCATCAATATACTTATCAATCTATACTATTAATACACTTAATCAATAAACTTAACACAACTACTTAATCATGACTTAACTACTTAACTTAGCTACTTAGCTTAACATAACTAGTTATCTTCTACTTAACTTACTTACTATAATACTTAACTATCAGAGTAACAATATTTCCTTAATGACTAGAGGGCTACTGGAATCAATACCATCAATATCAATAATACTACTTGAACTTATTCATTAATCCACAGATCACATTATACAGTGTTAAAGTAATTTTGAGGGCTATCCAATTATAATAGTATATGTACATCAAGGTCTCCAGCATTATTTACAGATACCTTGCATAGGGTCAAAACACAGGGTCAAATCATAGTTATATTATATTACACATGACTAACGTTATTTGTAAAGCTGTGTTTTCAAGGCTTGTATCACGGTCACGAAAAAGAGTGTCAGTGTTCAAGGTCCAGAGCTCCATGTCTCGGCAGAGATGGATCTCAGATCAGTCACTTACAGGCAGGAAGTCGTGGGAAGGCTGTCACTCTGGGCAGCAGGCTCAAAGTTCCCAGGTGGAAGGCAAGGTGAGAAGTTGGAGAGGTCCCCTGCTGAGACCTGGTCCAGCTCTGTGGTCAACTCTGGCAGCAGACTGATAAGGACTCCAGGCAAGGCAGTGAGGCAGCATCTTGGCTGGAGTTTTGATCCCGTAGTTGCCTTATGTCACTTAGCAAGGGGGCTAGCGAGCTGGCTCTTCAGCTCCAAGTGCGAGAAGATCCAGAGGTTCACACCCACTGGGCCCTTTGTCCGTTGTCAGCTTGTGCCACTATCTGCTCCATGCAGAGTAATGGGCTGCCTCTTCAGCTCCAGATGTGTGGAGATCCAGAGGTTCACACACACCAGGCCATGATCCCCGAAAGGATGGAGAGCAGTGTGAGGGCTTCCATTTTTATCCTCATTTTCTGGCAGTCCTCCAGCTTGCCATCCTCCAACCTGTTGTCCAATCAATGCTGTTTCCTCCTTGCTTGCAGTTGAACAATCCAGTCAATATTGTTCCTGCCTTACTTATGTTTGAACCGTCCAGTGAGCGTGGGTAGGAGGGTATTGTCCATAGCGCACTGTTATCTGACTGACCAGAGAAGTCTGCTTGGTATGATTAGGAGCATCTCCCTAATAGCCTTTAGGTATTGCCTCAGCTTCTGACTTAATATGAATAACTCCATTTTACTTTTATTTTGTGGCTAGTGGTAACTTTTTAACTCAGTGTTTTACTGTGGAGTTTCCACAGTTCATCTCCTTTTCAGGTAAGCGGTGATCCATGACTCTTTTTGAGATTCTTGTGGGATTCCCCACAATACTTTATATTTTAACTAGCTTTCATTCTAGAATTGAATATGATCATTCATTCAACTAATATTTTAATCATGTGTTATGTTATGTACCAAGCATGCCACTCATGGCAGTGAATAAGACAGACTCAATTGCTTCTTGGAGGTTGCAAGTTAAAAGGAAGGAAAAAAAAAAAAAATTGAGCAACTAACCACAGGCACAGTGGGTGATATACAGGATAGGGCTATGAGCTCATAACTAAACTTAGTTAAGGAGAGTTTGGAGGAAGATGAAGTGGATATTATTCAAGACAGAGAGACCAGCAAAGATCTGGAGGCATAAAAGATCAAGGTGACATTTTAGTAATTCAAATGAGACCCAACAGCATAAGAACAGAATACCAAATGACACAGAGGAGAACAAGATAAGGATGGAGACTCAAAGGATTTCTTTGTTTGTTTGTTTTAGTTGTAATGGAAACTAAGTATTTAAATTAGGAGTAGCATGGTTAGTGATAAAATTACAATTTTTAAAAAATTTCTTGAAGCTGTCTATCAGCATTATTCATTTTCATAGTATTTGACATTAAGTAATCTCTACATTATCATTTTACTTTACTTATTTTAGGGTTGAACTTCCTTGCAGAAGACCGGGGTTAGACTTTCAATAAGAGTCCTTTCATGGGGCCTCAAATACTGACTCCTTGTTTTCTTTTAATAGGTTTACTCTGCTCATCTAAATTAAAATCTGAATTTTCTCTTGTCTTATACCACATTTGTTTAAACTCTTTAACATTTAAGAGTTTACCACTTTTCAAATTGTTTTCTTTAAAGGATGGTCCAACATTTTCATTCTCCTACTAACACTTTTTGTTTAATGTCATGGTCATCTGTTTATATCTACACATACAGAAAGCCAATTCAAAAATTCATAACCTCAAATTCAATGTTTTCTCTTATACATTTTCATTCCACACATGCTCAAGATTTTAATCACATCATTTTGATAGCAGTCATAACATCCTGATCCTTCTCCCCTGGCTTTTCAAAAACAACCGAATTTAGTGTCCTGAGCGTCTTAGGTCATCTTGATAAATTAAAATACCATTAAGTATAAAACAAACTCTTATTTATGCCAAACTGCAGTCCAGAATGGATAAATTCCAGTCAAGATAAAGGGACAATAAGCTAATTTTCATATGTGAATGATTGACTATGAATCGGGAGTATGTATTAGAAGATAATGTATAAGTTTGCAGTGAAAAGTGGAAAAGAAATGTACACATATAAAATGTTCAAAATCAGTTCTGGATGAGAAGGAAGAAATTCTTGCTCCTTTCTGCCTCTGTTCTGTCTTCCTCTGACATTAACATTAATAGTTCCTTCCTCCTCTAATCCATTACTGAGCTTTACTGTACTTTACAGTTCTAGTACAAAAATATTTATATCAGCTTTATTGTATATTTAAGTTTACAAATATATAGATTTGTTTATGATGGTGCCACTTTCCACAAAGGATCTAGTAATAAGCAGTGGTTCTCAGAGCATGATCTCCACATAAACAGCACATAATCACCTGGGATGACATAAGAAATACAAAATTTTGGTCCAGTTCCAAGTCCTACTGTATCAGAAATGCTGGGTTGGGGTCCAGTAGCCTTCAACAAACTCTCCATGTGAATCTGATCTCCAAATTTTAGAATTATAAATAATTTTCTTAATCCCGCTTGCACACTGACAATTTCCAGGAATCTTTAAATAACATTCCTGCCTATAAGTCTCACCACAGACGACATGAATCTAAGCATGTGGGTGAGAGTCTTGGGTTCCACAGAGATTCTGATACAGGATGAGAGGAGAGTCCCATGGTCTGCTTCACTCCCACACAGATTTCAGGAAATTTGCCCTAGCTCTGGTTCTGCTCTGCTGAATGTTCTATAAAGCCATCTCAAACTTTCTTCCCCCAAACTCCTTAGACCTCTTCTCAGTCCCCCTACTATTCCCCATACCAGACTAAATTGTAATAATAGCCACACAATGAGATCATGAATTTTTACTTTTTTGTTTCTGAATTTCAAATTGTATTTTATAAACAGAAATAACTTTCCTTTAAAAATACTTTAGGGCCTGGGATTTGGCACAGCAGTTAAGACATCTCTTCAAACACCAGCATCTCAGACCAGAGTACTTGGGTTTGAATCCTAGCTCTGCTTCTGTTTCCAGTTTCCTGCTAATGTGCCCTCTGGGAGACAGCATGTAGCTCAAGTAGTTGAGCAGTTCCCTATCACAGTCATTGAAGAACGGGATTGAGTTCTAAGACTCAGCCTGGCCCAGTCCTGGCTGTTGTTGCCATTTGGAGAATTAATCAGCAAATGACAGATATTTTCCTTCTGCCTCTGACTCTGCTACTCAAATAAATTAAAAATAAGTAAATATAATTAGAAACATTTCAAGATTAAAATATTTAAAGTAATTAAAACACAACTTTTGGGACCAATAATTTGTTTTTAAATGTCTAATTATTTAATAAAGAGTTAATTCAGCTTTATAAGGAGTAATAATTCTTCAATTTTATAAAAATACATTATTGGGGGGCTGGCGCTTTGGAGTAGCAGGTAAAGCAGCCACCTACAGTGCCAGTATCCTATATGGGGACTGGTTAGAGTCTAGCTACTGCACTTCCAATCAAGCTCTTTGCTATGGCCTGGGAATGCAATGGAAGATGGCCCAAGTCTTTGGGCCCCTGCACGCACGTGGGAGACCCGGAAGAAGCTCCTGGCTCCTGGCTCCGGATGGGCTCTGCTCTGGCTGTTGCAGCCATCTGCAGAGTTAACTGGAGGATGGAAGACCTCTCTCTCTCTCCTTGCCTCTGCCTCTTTGTAACTCTGACTTCCAAATAAATAAATCAATCTTTAAAAAAAATACATTATTGGGGGGTGAGGGGAGACTTGATATAAGCCACTGCTTGGGATGCTGGCATCCCATAAGAGAATGCCTAGGTTAGAGTCCTAGCTCTGCTGTCCATTTTAGCTTTTTGATAATGTGCACCCTGGGAGACAGAAGGTAATGATTCAAGTACTTGGGTTCCTATCACCCACATGGGAGACCCATATAGAGGTTCAGGCTCCTGGCTTTGGCCTGGCCCAGCCCTGACTGCTGGGGGCATTTGGAGAGTGAAAAAATGGTAGGCGATTTTACTTTGTCTCACTGCTTTTCAAACGAACTAAATAAATAAACAAATAAAATTTACCACATAGGCTACTAAATTATTTAAAAAATTATATTGGGGGCCGGTGCTGTAGCATAGTAGTCTAAGCCTCCACCAGCAGTGCCAGCATTGCATATAAGTACCAATTCCTGTCGCAGATGCTCCCCTTCTGATCCATATGTCTGCTTACGGTGTGGGAGGGCAGTAGAAAGTGCTTGTGCCTCTGCATATGTGTCAGCAGCAAAGAGGAAGCTCCTGGCTCTTGGCTTGTTTCAGCTCAGCTCTGGCCATTTTGGCTATTTGGAGAGTGAACCAGTGGATGGAAGATCTTTCTCCTTCTCTCTCTCGCTCTCGCTCTTTAACTCTAACTCTCAAATAATCTTTTAAAAAATTATATTGGTGAGAAGATAAGCTAAATATACCTATGTAGGTCTTGTCACTTCATCAATATTTCACATATTCAAATTGGTAATTAATTTATTCAATCTCATTACTTGTAAAAATAGCAATACATGTTTATAGTAATGGGATACAATTGTCTATATATCAATATCCAAATATGTATTTCCTTTTCATTAGCAATGACTAATTTATGTTTTACTATTAATTAAATAGTTTGGTTTGAACATATGTCAGTGTATATTGTATATATGTATTTATCTCTTGTGTATATTGTAAATTATGTTCATGACTAAAACTCAAGCAATCTTGAAAGTATAAGAAATCAGAACTTTGCTTTTTTAAAAAAAAAGTAGGATTGTTTTCCTGTATCTTTCTCATGAAATTCAACATTAGTATATAAAAGTGCTACTGATTTGTAAAGCTGATATTTTATTTTGCAACTCTAGTAATTTTTTCAGATCCAACAGTCTTTTGGTGGAGTCTCTATACCTTTACATAGACAGAATCATATTTTTTATATAGACAGAATCATATTGAAAAAGGGGATAATTTGGCATACTCCCTTCCTGTTTTTATGCCTTTTGTTTCTTTGTCTTGCCTAATTTCTCTTAGATTTCCTGCATTATATTGACGACTGGTGAAAGTGGATATCTTTATCTTTATCCTGTGCCAGACCTTGATGGAAACACTTATAGCTTTTCCCCATTTGATATGATGTTAGCTGCATGTTTTGTCATATATTTTATTATTTCAGCTATGTTCTTTCTCTTCTCTAACTTAATTTTTTGAGAGTGTTAACAGTAAAGATTGCTGTTTTATTGAATGCTTTTTTCTGCATCTACTGAGATCATAGAATTTTTTCATTTATTTTGTTGATGTGATATACTTTGAATCATCCTTGTGTTGTATATCTTTTACTTATTCAACCTGATAATGTCTTTACTTGGGAAATTTAATCTGCTTACAATGAAAATTATTCCTGATACATAAAGACTTCCTCCTGTCATCTTATTAATTTTCTTCTGGTTACTTTTAATGGCTTTGTTCCTTTCTTCCTTTCTCATTGTTTGTCTTCATGGCTCAAAGAGGTTCTGTGTTGTTAAGATTTGTTTTCTTTAGGCCGGCACTGGGGCTCAATAAGATAATCCTCCACCTGCGGCGCCGGCACACCGGGTTCTAGTCCTGGTTGGGGCGCCGGATTCTTTCCCGGCTGCCCTTCTTCTAGGCCAGCTCTCTGCTGTGGCCAGGGAGTGCAGTGGAGGATGGCCCAAGTGCTTGGGCCCTGAACCCCATGGGAGACCAGGATAAGCACCTGGCTCCTGCCTTCGGATCAGCGCGGTGTGCCGGCCAGCTGCAGTGGCCATTGGAGAGTGAACCAATGGCAAAAGAAAGACCTTTCTCTCAGTCTCTCTCTCTCACTGTCCACTCTGTCAAAAAAAAAAAAAAAAAAAAAAAAAGATTTGTTTTCTTTGTCTCCTTTGCATTTCTGATCTTTTAATATGATTTCTTCTTTCACAGGCTTTCATAATGGTAGCTACCTTCATTTTTCCTCTAGACGAATGACTCCCTCAAGGGTATTTCATAAGGTGGATCTGGTGGTGATAAATTTCTTTAGGTTTTGCTTCTCCTAGAAAATACAATTTTCTTAGTTATCCTGAAAGATAGCTTTGCTGGGTATACTATTCTTGGCTACCAGTGCCTTCTTTTCAGAATTCTGAATGTCAGCCCATTTCTTTGTGGCCTGTTTAGAATTCTGCTGAGAAATCTTTGTGAGGCCAATGGAGGTTTTCTTAAATGTGATTTGGATCTTTCCTGCTTCCGTTTTTAGGATGCTGTCCTGGATTTGAAAACTTAATAATATGTTGTGAAGAGAGTTCTATTTGGCAGTCCTATTTTGGAGTTCTATTTGAGGTCCTTTGAGCCTTCTGCATTTGGATATCTATTTTTCCTGAAATTTGGGAAAGTCTTTAGCTATTTTTTGTTAAGCAGATTTCCTATGCTTTTTTTCTTCTGTTCTCCTTCGAAAATACCTATAAATATTTCTTCACTTAATGGTGTTCTCTAAGTATATAAGGTGTTTTTTACATTTTTTTGATTTTTTCTTCTTTAATATTAAATATCTGAGATATCTAAAAAGACTTGCATATATTCAGAAATTCTTTATTCTGCATAACCTAATCTGTTGTTGAACCTCTCTCAACTGTACTTTTTATTCTGATTATTCTTCAGCTCGAAGATTTTGCTTGGCTCTTTTCAAAAATATCTCTTCAGGGGCCAGCTTTGTGGAATAGCTGGTTAAGCCTCTGCCTGCAGTGTTGCCATCCTATACAGGCACTAGTTCAAGTTCCAGATTCTCCACTTTAGATCCAGCTCCACGATAATGCACCTAGGGAAGCAGCAGGAAGATGGCCCAAGTGCATGGGCCCCTTCACCCATGTGGGAGACCCAGAAGAAGCTCCTGGCTTCAAGCTGGCCCAGCCCCAGGTCAATTTGGGGAGTGAACCTATGGATGGAAGATATTTCTCTCTCTCTCTCATTTGTTTCTCTCTATATCTCTGCCTTTCAATAAATAAATATTTGAAAAATTATCTTTGCTGAATTTCTCATTCAAACAGCAATTGATCATAATGATAGGACTAAGAACCAAAGGGATCACATAAACAAGAATAGTGTCTGCAAATACTAGCTGATAGAATAAAAAAGGGAAAGAATGATCCAACATGGGAAGTGAGATACAAAGCAGACCCATAGAATGGCAGATGTCCTAAACAGCACTCTGGCCTCAGAATCAGCCCTTAAGGCATGCGGATCCGGCTGAAAAGCCCATGAGAGTATTTCAGGCATGGAAAGCCAAGACACTCTGGGGGGGGAAAAAAAAAAAAAAAAAAAACCTAAATGAAAGATCTCTGTGAGTGAGATCCCAGTGGAAAGAACGGGTCATCAAAGAAGGAGGTACCTTTCTCTGAAGGGAGGAGAGAACTTCCACTTTGACCATGGCCTTGTGTAAATATGATCAGAGTCGGTGAACTCAGGGGGCTTCCATAGCCTTGGCAGCTCATGACAAGAGCCTAGGGTGATTACTGAGGCCATAAACAAGAGTGTCAATTTGTTAAGTCAACAACAGGAGTCACTGTGCACTTACTCCTCATGTAGGATCTCTGTCCTTAGTGTGCTGTACATTGAGATTTAATGCTATAACTAGTACTCAAACAGTATTTTTCACTTTATGTTTCTGTGTGGGAGCAAACTGTTGAAATCTTTACTTAATGGATGCTAAACTGATCTTCTGTATATAAAGAGAATCGAAAATGAATCTTGATGTGAATGGAAGGGGAGAGGGAGTGGGAAAGGGGAGGGTTGCGGGTTGGAGGGACGTTATGGGGGGGAAGCCATTGTAATCCATAAGCTGTACTTTGGAAATTTATATTCATTAAATAAAAGTTAAAAAAAAACAGCAATTGTGTTCCTAATTTTGTGGACTTTCTTTAAAAAAAATCTCTCATTGATTAGCCATGGAATGACTCTTGAATTCTTTTTCTGTATTTCTGTGAATTTCTTTTTTTTGATATTTGTTGCTATGGAGTAACTTTGTTCCTTTGGAGGCATATCGTTACCTTGCTTTTTTCTACTTGTTTTGTCCCTATGTTTATATTTGAACATCTTGCATATTTGTTATCTCTAGCAACTTTATAGGTTAGCTTTCATAGTGACAGACTTTCCCCTAAACATGTGTCGCAGGGTGTCAGCTTGGTATGACATGTTGGTTTGGCTCCAGCATAGTCCCTGCAAGGCTTCTCCAGCTGTAATCCAAAGATTTGGGTGCAGTGCATATTGAAGTGGTGGAGAGTCCATTCATATCCAATGTTCATGTGGGGGCATAAACATTATTGCACTCAAGCAAGTTGCCACTCCAACAGTCCTAGGTTACTGCAGTGCAACTCATGTGATAGTAGAGCCATGGCATCCATGCAGTAGGGTTCACAATTGTCAATCTATGGGAGACATACAGGTGGCAGGTTTACTCCGCAGCCTGGCCAGTGTACCACAGCCCACGCAGTAGTGGAGTCAGGGTGCCTGGTTACCACAGCACAAAACTAACAGTCTTTGTAGGTGGCATGGAAGTGGTGACACTCTGCCATGCAGAAAATATATGCAGTATATGGTAGCAGGAGCAGAGCACAGTTGGATTTTGTCTCAAAATGGTGCTTGCTATAGCAGCATGGGTTGAAGAGGGTACAATATGAATGAGATTCCCCTCTAGAGTACTGTAATGGAGCACACTCTGCAAGAGCTTTCCCTGCTGGAGTCTGTGATCACAAGGGCTGCAGAATCCCCAGAAGCAAAAATTGCAGATATCTATGGTGTTGGAAGGGACTCCTGGGGACATCCTTTTACACCTTTTCCCCATGATGAGAAGAACTTGAATTCAAATTGTTCCCCACTCCGAGTGTAGGACAGTCAGTGCAAGACACATGGCCATTTAGAATCTCCATATTCTAATTTCTTCAGTTCACCCAACTGTACTTCAGTACTTTTCTCTGAATATTCCAGCAGAATAGCAGCTGTTTATTTTTTGTTTTTCTTTATCTTTGAAGCTTTCTTTGTGGGGGAGGAGCAGAGTGTCCCATGCTTCTTGTCAGTAATCCTGACAGAAATTATTCCTATAGCTTCTTGGATTTGCTTAAACAACACTTGGGCTGACTTATTTGGCTGAAATCCAGAAAACTCATTAAATTTTTGCCTCCTTAAAGAGGCCTGACTTGCCTTTCTGAATAATTAAGCTATTCCCTTCCCTTTCTGAACATACCTCTGAAAGCCTGTGATTGATGGCAAAACAATGGTAGTGTTAACATAAAGCACTTTCTCAATCTGCACAACAACATCTGGAATAAAAGCTAATTGCAGACTTATGGCTAACTGAAAATCAAGATACTCATGTATGAGTAAACATTACATATAATTTAAAGTCTTATTTAAACTAATAGTTTAAGCAGTATTCCACCACTACATCCCTTTATAATTGAATGGTTGAAAAGTACAGAATAGATTACCTTGAGTTTTACCTTCTTTAATTAACTTCTTTCCTACTCAAACAGCAAGAGGGAACCCAACAATGTAAAGCAGGAAGTCAAATGGAGAGAATGAAAGAGGACTATACCACTCAGAATTCCTTAACAACAGTCAACTGCACATGCATTACTTCTGCATGAATCATTTCAATAATCTTCTCACTCCCTCACTCTACAGTGTCTGAGTCATCATCCTTATTGGATATTTGCTGCATGTACATTAGAATTCCATCTAAAACTGTGTCTATAGGAAAGATGTGTCATAGTATTTACAGTCTTAATATAACTGAATATATCAATAAGTATTATACATCTATAAAATACTACTCCTTTTATACGGGTAAGTTAATTCTCAGTCTTATGAAGGTTCACCAACCTCTTTTGATGGTTCTAAGTTTAGAAAATTAAACAACTTATAGAAGATCACTTGGTAATTTATGACTTAGAATCTACTAAAATTTTAAATATTCACTTACTATTTGCTAACTAAATTATGAATTTAAATATTCCTTTAATTCAGTTTTGGAGAGACATTTATATATGTACAATCAGAAAAGAAAGATGAATAAGATGCTGCCCCTGTTTTCCAACATCTCATCATTTAATTTTGGAGACAGATAACTAAACAAATAAAATATAGCCCTATTTCCAAATACTATTTGATTTATTTTTTCAATCACCTGTTGCCATCAGACTTTAATAAAAATGCAGCTTTGGCCTGCACCTCGGCTCAATAGGCTAATCCTCTGCCTGCGGAACTGGCACACCAGGTTCTAGTCCCGGTAGGGTGCCGGATTCTGTCCTGGTTGCTCCTCTTCCAGTCCAGCTCTCTGCTGTGGCCAGGGAGTGCAGTGGAGGATGGCCCAGGTGACTGGGCCCTGCACCCCATGGGAGACCAGGAGGAAGCACCTGGCTCCTGGCTTCGGATCGGCACAGGGCGCTGGCCGCAGCGGCCATTGGGGAGTGAACCAACGGAAAAAAGGAAGACCTTTCTCTCTGTCTCTCTCTTTCACTGTCTAACTCTGCCTGTCAAAAAAAATTTTTTAAAAATAAAACAAAAATGCAGCTTCTTATTCATTTTTGTATTCCCAAAGCTGAGTAGTTTAGCAGTTTATAACTTGGCACAATAGATTTTTGGCATTTAGAATTTTGATCTATACTGTAAGAATATAGAAAAAATATGTATGTGTAAATGGAGAATCAATAAAGCAAGGAGAAAGACATTATCTTACTATGCTTTCTCAGCACAGCACCGATGTTAACTGTTCTGAAAAGTGCCACCTAAATACAACTGTAATTGCAATAACCACAGAGCAATAATCAAAACTTGTGCCTTGATGCTGTAAATAGCATGCACAGGATAGACATTCTCATGAATTCTTTTATGACCCCAGGCTGGCTCAGTGCCTTAACTGTCTACCATCCTTAGAGCACAAAAAACCTATATGAAAGTCAGGTTATAGAGCTACTAGAGCAACAGAAATCCCACCAGGATCTGCTTCATGGTGGTCATTTGGAATCTTTGTGCTCTTGTCTGATATCCATTGTCTGTCAGGCTCTCCAGCATGAGATATAGGACTCTGTGTTTCTGTTTCTCTAAATAAGATATCAGATGACATATCATATCCTTACCATAATCAGGAATGTTTACAAAATATTTTAGGTCCAACATTTCTTTCCAAAAGCAACCCATTTTCCTACTTAGTCAGGTATGCTTCTGGTATTGAACTCAAAATTAGCATAAGGAATACCAGGAAATAAAAAGGAGAACTTTCAACATTTAAGAGCATAGCTTTAACCATCTAAGACCATGGCCCAGAGAAGGGCAAATGGACTAATTCAAGAATTCTTTCAGAATGATGAGTAGTAACATGCTGCTAATCATGTTTTAAAAATCTGATAAGAACGCAAAACTGTTCTCAATTTCTCTATGACTTTAATGAGTGTGTGACTCTGTCCATACATCCTGTAAATTCCTTCCCTACATCACAGTGGCTTATGTTAGCTTTTAACTAGGAGAAAAGTGAAAAAATATGTGTGTCTCAATGGAAAAAAAATTGCACACTGCAGACTTCAGTAAGGCTTCAGTAAGAACTGATAAATATATGGCCTGACTATTGACTATACTCTGACACAGTATTTTGACCCTTTATTGGGGCTGTACAGCACAGTTTGTTGGTAAAGCTTGGAGGACCCTGGTATCAAGCTGCCTTGTTGAACTCTGGCTCTGCTTTTCCTTACTGTGTGACCTTGGGGAATTACTTAACTTTTGTGCTTCTCAATTTCTTGATCTGTAAGATAGGTCTAATAATAGTCTCTACATCATTGGAATGTTATCCAAAAAAAATTGAAAACATTTATATGTATATATACATAAAAGCACACATACACACAATGTGTGTGTGTGTGTGTGTGTGTGTGTGTGTGTGAGATTTAGAAGAATGTCTGGAACATAGTGCCATGAAAATGTTTATACATGTGCATGTGTGTTTTTTGTAAAATAAAATGTTTTAGAAAGCAAATTAGATTGAGTCGTCTGGAAGCTCCAATGAGTTTGGAAAAGATTCCTTCACCATTTAAGGGGCACTTTTTATTTATTTATTTTTAGTCCCATATTGCAATGCAGGGAGATGAGACTTTCCTGGTATTCACAGACTGCCAAGAACTCAATTTGCATACATAAATCTAGATGCAGAAAGATGTACTGCAACATTGTCAAATCTCATCTGGACATGTACTGGAAAGTATGGCTTTGGGAGTTACCAAGCATCAGTAAATATGTTGTCAAGCTGCAAAGGAAATCAAATGCACTTTAAAATGTGCCTTCTAGTGTACTCTGTCAATATTTTATTTTTCAAATAACATAGTCTATCTTCTTGGAATTTCATGAATGGTTTAAACCATCAAAATGTCAATCTGAGTGAAACTTACAAATAAAAGCCATTCTCATACAAGAACTGGAAAAATCAAATCAAGTAAAATTCAATAAAAATGCTCAGATGAAATAAAACAGAAGAAATTTATATTAAGCTTCTGAGGAATAAATGTTTGATTATTTCATTTTCAGAAGCTATTAAAAGTTCGACTGTCATCTTTGGCAAGGGCTTCAGCTGAACTTGGGAGAATTGCTTTATTTCATTTGATTGGGATGACAAGCCTTTTATCACCCAGAAAGACTTGCTGTCAATTGGCCCACTTTAGAAAAATCACACAAATAATTCCTAGCATTAAGTTCCTAGTTTTTCATATGACATTTGAACTTCCAAGGAATGTCTGTAGAACATATAAATCCTAATGTTTCATGTGTATGATGAATCTCATGAGCCCTATAAAATTAAACTCAGAAAATCCAAATGGAAGAAGATGCAGAATTGTAATAACTCCTTATGATAATGAACATGTCTTAATCTAAAAAGTGACTCAGAAAAAAAGTGTTACATTACAATGCACCACTGTGAATTACATGTTTTTTGTTTTTTTTTTCTCTACACTTTGCTGAATAATATTGAAAGTAATTTGGAAAATATATTCAAAATAAATGAACTGTGAAAAAGCACAGTATTGATTACATCTCAGTGCATTCCTTCTGATGTTCTTTGTATAACCATAATTAAATTGAATGGCATTACTTCTTTAAACTAAAGAATTCTTAATTTTTAGTCTTAAATTCGTTTTCTAAGAGTTCTCTTATTACATTACAGGAAACAATAAATCTAAAAAATAACTAAATGTTTAGATTTGGGTTTTTCTGTTGTTGCATAGACACAAACTTGGGGAAGTTTGCTTTATATTTTCAACATACTAAATGCACACTAGGAAATCCTGGCCTCAAAGAGCTACTAACCCTGAATCCTTCTATTCCTGAATCACTGAATGGCAAAGCTGAAGTGGAATTAGACATCAGGGATCACAAACTAAAATGTCAAACAGCCATGTTGTATACAAGTAATCTAAAGTTACCTAAAGAGAGCATTTCTGATTGATGATTTCAACATTCCAAAGGTGTGTGTGGGTTACCAGGTAAGTCCAAAGTGAGCTTCAACATACCTCCAGCTTCTACCATTGATTTCCTCTGTTAAGTAACCTGAGCTTCTGAGTAGAAAGTGTCCACAGGCACACAGTATCACAGTTCAGTTTAGAATCCAGGCTACCCTAGACTTCCATCCCTGTGCCCTGCCTGATTTTAAGTGTTCTCCCTCTAAAAGCAGTGTTTAGTATTGTACTCCAATAGCATTTTAACATGTATAAAATATACTAAATCTAACAAAATGGGATGTCAAAGTCAGACTTGAAAGATTCCATAGCTCTAGGCTCTTAATTTTGTCATAAACATTTTGTATCTCCAATTTCCCATATATGGAAAAAACCAAACCCTCCAAACAAAAGATTTTCCATGCACTGCCCACATAGTCCATCTAAATGCAGCTCAGCAGTCTCAATTCCTGCCAGTCCAGATTGAGCTTTAAGACAGATGGCAACAAACCATGCAGAACATTTCTGCAATGACACAGCTCATTTGTTTTTCTCTGCATAGAAATGACCTCTATCTTTCTGTTCATGGATTAATGGACTATGTACCAGACCTGGAATTGGGAGACCAATCTCAGATTTGGGTTTCTAACTTCTTCCCATATTGGTCGACAATTAACTTTTTTTTTTTTAACTCTAATTTCTTCCTCTGTAAACTGATTAATCTCTAAAGTGCTTTTTTGTATCCCTTTTCTATTTTTATGTAACCATGTATACCTTTGGATTTGGGAAAAAAAAAAAAACACTCAGATGGTAACAGAAAAACTGATCTTTGAAATAAAAGCATTCAAAGGGCCAGCACTGTGGCACAGGGAGTAAAGCTTTCCCCTGCAGTGCCGGCATCTGATATTGATGTCAGTTCCAGTTCTGGCTGCTCCATTTTCTATCCAGCTCTCTGCTATGCCCTGGGAGAGCAGTAGAAGATAGCCCAAATCCTTGACCCCCTGCACTGCATGAGAGACCCAGAAGAAGCTCCTGGCTCCTGGCTTTGGATCGGCGCAGTTCCGGCCATTGTGGCCATTTGGAGAGTGAATCAGCAGATGAAAACCTCTCTCTCTCTTTCTCTCTCTGCCTCTGCCTCTGCCTCTCTGTAACTCTGCCTTTCAAATAAATAAATAAATCTTTAAAAAAAAAGAAAGAAAATCATTCAAGCATATATTTCATAGATAATCTTCACCATAAGTAATCTAAAGTAAACAGCAACCTTCCAACATTTAGCATAACCCTACAAACTCATGCTTACCCAGAAATTTTATGGAAAGATTTGTAGTCAATATTAATAATTTCCTAGGTGTGAAATCTGTATGTGTGTTTCATAATCTTTACCATTCATAGACAATCTACATAATTTGACTCTGTTGTTAATTCTCTAGCCTTCCTCTACTTCAATTTTGACATCTATGACAACACTCTCCTGCAAGCCCTTTGTATTTCTTTAACTAACTTAATTGCAGACTTTTATCTTTTCCTAGACCCTACCCTTCCATCGACTGTCTCCTACTTTCACTCTGCTCTGAACTAGCATTGACTCATCCACTCTTTGAATCAGAATCACTAACTACCACTTGTCACTGCTAGTAATTTTCAAATCTTCCCCTCTAATCCTTGAGATCAGATTAGCTTTCCCAATTGCTCCCTAAATACTGTATTCGATAACGAAAGACTTTCCTTAGTCTCAAAGCAGTTCTTTAGTCAGTTCTGTATTTCCCATGCTACCAAGGCTGAAATGATGGCATTATTCTCAAGTTCTAGTTCTTTGTTCATTTATGACATCTCAAAGGCCATCAACCCATTTCAAATTGTGATGAAAATGTTGTTTCAATAGAACTCCTTCTGTGTAATATCACCTAATGGCTTATTTCAGATCTTTGGCATGTGCAAAACTACAACAGCTTCTTAATTGATTTCTGTCATTCTATAGTTCCTTCTATCTAATCCATCAAGTGAACTACTATCTGGATCACAGTCCTAATACAAAAATATGATGTTATTTTTGCTGACTTAAAAATTTAGGCATATAAATTTCATGGCAAAAATTCTAAAACTGTGAATATATCTTGTCATCCTTCAAATTCTACACAGAACCCTAGTTTTCATCTCCCACTGCTCCTCCAATAAACCAGGGAAGAACACAGATTTACTCTTTATGAAACATGTGGTGCATGTTCATGTTGCAAATTGTCCATGAATATCCCATCCTTTCTGCCTAGACTATTTAACCCCTTTCTAATCTATTAAACTTTCTTATATCCCAAACATTGATTAAAAGCACATTTCTCTGACTCCCAATAGCGTAGCCAGAAGTTTTAATAAATATATTTATGGACACAGTAGGTTAGTTTATTAAACAATAAGACAGCTCTAGAAATTCTGGTATTTATGGCAGTTCTGTGCACATTTGGTTATAATCTCTGTGACTATACTTCTATCTAGCACACAATTCATGCCTTGCTCTCATTTGTATTCCTAGAATTAAATCAATAGTTCCTAGAAGATTATTTTCCCCAATGAGAAAAGTTAAAGAAGTAGAGAAGAATGGGAAAGACTCTTCATAAGAACTCATCAAGAAATGTCTGAAATTTTAAAAACAACTTGCTTTTGCTTATTTGTCCTTAATTCTTATATGCTGTAGTCTGGACTGCCAGAACCATAACTCTAAAACACTAAGTGACAAAGGCATAAAGAAGTTCATATTAAAATTTTATGGTTTTGATTTCTTCCTTACTTCACAAAGCTTTGTGGGATTTTTGCTTGTTTTTTGCTTTCTCCTTTTAAAATTCTAAAAGATATTTTAGTATCCAGGAAATAGAAAAGTTTGTTTCACCAGAAGCAAAGCTTTATTAAATTACACATTTCCTTCCTAAGACAATAAACCATTGAGATATAGAAGACTGACCTGTGGCTGACCTATATTTTGACCATTTCCAAAAGTCAATAAAACTCCACTGAACCTCTAATTTAATTTCAAATTCTCCATGTTTCAGTTAAACTGTTCCTTGTTGGGAATTTGGAAGCTGTGCAATAAATGGCTTAAAGGAGTCACTGTCTGAAACTTGGACTTCTTAATGATAACAGGACATCTATACAACTCTGGAAAGTAATTTTCAAGACTTCAATGTTTTCTTGATCAATATATAATATAACAGGAAGTAACTATCAACTGGATAAAAGCAACCTTTTCACTGACACTGTTTCCTTAATATTCCATGTACATTTCTCTTGGAGACTTCACTATGTCATGCTAATGGATAATTGGGCACTGCTGGGCTTGATATTTAAGCACCTTTGATGTTGAAGACTACCTAATGCATTGTAGAATGCTTATTAACATCCCTAAATGTCACTAAATGGTATACCAGTATACATGTCTCAGGTGAGAAACATATCCCCAAACATTGCCAAATTTTCTTCATGGGGTAAAACGGTCTCCATTTGAGAGCTATTTCAACTTGTTTTTTATAATATTATATAATCATCACTTAGCACATCATATGACACACACTAGGTATTCAATAAACATTTCCTGAAAAAAATTAGTATGAGCTAATATTTGATACTCTATGATATACTCTATCTCAGAAATTCTAAAAATAAGACGTATCTTCAAACATTTGTGCAAAATGCACATTATCTTTAATTCCACTTTCCATTAACTTTTTGAAGTGCCCTTAGTAGAATATGTCTTAGCTCCAGGCTATATCCAATCCATAAGTACTGTAGAAATTGCTCAAGTCTGCATACTCAAAGAAAAACACAAAAATCAGCAGCATCTGCCTTGCTTGTCTTTAATTTTTTTAAGTGAAGCAGAGCACAATCTATAGTTATTCCTCTTCAGGAATTACATACTCAAAGCAAGTGGGAAAGAAGTTGTCCTTTGTGAATTAAAATGTCAAACCATGCCTAGCAGATAAGATAGATGTCATCTTAAGGAGGTCAGATATCTCCCAGATTGGTGTTGGATATAATTTCATTGAATATATCAGCATCTGAAGATAGAAGAAACCAGTTAAAGAAGGCCTACTTGATCTGAGGAGAAAAAAAGACAAAACAGACAGTCATAGAGGCAACCTGGGGTGAGTCAAAACAAGAATAGGTTCAGTGTAGCATATTATCTTTCTACAAGACACCATCTTCCTATTATCTTTTCATAAGCAAATTATAGGAGAAGCCAAGTTATCAAAAGTTTGCTAGCTGAGCAGAAAATCAGAACACAAGTCATTTATATGATAAAATGCTTACTATCTTCAAATACTGTTATCTGAGTACAGCCCATGGTCACAGGAAAAAATCACCAAAGGTATGCTGACATAGGGTGGCACTACAAAGAGCAACATGCTCCTAGGGGCCGTTTGTTGCATACATAGTCCTCTTTGGAATTTAAAAAAAAATGTATTTATCTTTGTGGTGATGCTAAATACAGACAAAATAAAGTCATTCCTTAAACTACCCTTAGGAGATGAAAAGAACTGATTTTAATTTGAACCTTCCTACCTTCCTATGGTGTTTCATATTATGTGGTAATCTCTAATTACCTCATTTTGAAAAATAAAATGCTGTTTTGGGAATGCAGAATCACCTGAATGCCTTTAAACAATGATGATTTGAAATACACAGGTAACCAGATAGGTTCAGTCACAAAGGAAGGAAAGGAATTTAACACAAGTTTATTCAATATTCAAAATAGTATAACCTCATCTTTTAAGTAGCAGTGTTTTGTGGCATCATAAACATATAACTCAAGACCAATTTTTCAAATCATCATTTCATGCAAGTGTATATTCATAGCTTGGAATAAAATCATACACAAATTCAAAAAGTGATATTTTCCAATAATTCAGTAGGATGTTAGATTATAAATCTGTGTGAGATAACAAAAAGCTGTAGCAATACATATGAAAAGAATAAGAAAATCACTTTATAAAATGTGAGTGAAGAAAAAATTCAGTAACATTCTATTACTTAGTTTAACAAATTAAATATCATAGGTTAAAAATATAATGTCTAGGGCAGGCACCATGGCTCACTTGGTTAATCCTCTGCCTGTGGTGCCGGCATCCCATACGGGCGCTGGACTCTAGTCCGGGTGTTCCTCTTCCAGTAGCTCTCTGCTGTGGCCCGGGAAGGCAGTGGAGGATGGCCCAAGTGCTTGGGCCCCTGCACCCTCCTGGGAAACCAGGAGGAAGCACCTGGATCCTGGCTTTGGATCAGCGCAGTGCCAGCTGTAGTGGCCATTTGGGGAGTGAACCAACGGAAGGAAGACCTTTCTCTCTGTCTCTTTCACTGTCTATGACTCTACCTGTCAAATTAAAAAAATACATATATATCATGTCTACAGTATCTTCAAGTTTTCCTGTTCTCCTATTTAAAGATATCCATATGTCAAAAGGAGAATTCACTAATATTTGCTGTTACCATCTACTTGGCCTCTGTTCTCTCTGCTTTCCAAATAAATAAAATGAATAAATAAAAATTTTAAAAATAAAAAAACAGAGCTTTCCAAACTTCTCTCTGAAGTCAAATTAGGGGACACCCAAGCACCTTAAATATATACAAATGAGGAGTATTCAAAAAGTTCATGGAAAATGTGTATCATGAAAAAATTTATGCATGGATTTCAAACAAAGTATTTTTCACTAAAATAAACATATTTTAACTCATTTTATTTCTTCTTGATTTATTAATTTGGTAGGCATAGACACAGAGACCAAGGCAGAGACAGAGATACAGATCAATCTTCTCTCAGTTGTTTCACTCCCCAAATGCACATAATAGCCAGGGCTGAGCCAAGGAGAAGACAAGAACTTAGAACTCAATCTAGGCCTTCCCCTCGGGTACAGGGACCTAAGTACTTGAATCATTTCCTGTTGCCTCACAGGGTGCACATTAGTAGGAGCTGGAATCTGAAGTAGAATCAGAACATAAACTCAGGCACTCTGATGTGGAATGTGAGCACCCTACGTGCCAACTTAATTGCTACAGCAAATGCCCACTCTTTCCTTGAGTTTTTTAAAAGTACTTTCATATATATCATACTGATATTTAGATAATTTAAATGTATGTCTAACCCATTTTGAAGGCTAGAAAACTCTTAGAATGCCTGAACATATTTAAACAAAAAGACAACAATCATTATCATGTCAAGATGGTGTCTTATTGCTCCACAAATTCTATAATCTAACCTCAGAAACAGTATCCCTTCCTCCCTGTGTATATCACTGCCTACACCAGCACACAGAGGCCAGGGAAATATTCTCCAAGGACTTAGCGGGATTCTTACGTAAGCTCTGGGCTGGAGAGAGTGTGGAATTCAAATAAAATCATATGGCCATTTCATTTCTTGTTTGCTTTGTAATTTGAGATACTGTAATGGATTTCACATACACACAAAATTCACTTGGTTTTCTAAATAATACTAGAGTCAATATTATAGCATTGGTCCCTCACCTTAAATTGAGAAACTGTATCAACAAATAATTAATGTCACTTCCGAGTTTGAAAAGTCATACTTTTCTTCTGGAAGTTATGAGTTTCCAGTATACATTTCACAGACACTCTGTCTGATTAATATTTTATTCAATTATTATCAGGTAAAACAAAAAATATAAGGTTAGTCTTAATGAAGAAAAACAATACAATTATATCAAGGGAAGGAACACTTCTGAGGGAGGGTGGTAGAGATCAGAGAAATGTGTCTTAGATGGATACCAGAATATGAATTTAGGGCTCTCGTAGCAGTTGATACTGAAAGAATCATCTCCCTCTTTTGGGTCACATCCTAGTTTAGCAACATAAGAACTATAAAAATGAACTTCCAGAGTGACTGCTGCATTTCAGTGCATTCTAGCTAGGTCTCTATTGTTTACCTCAAAGCAGTTCTGTAAACTCAAACCTATCAATTCACAGTTGACTCTAAATTTGTACTTTTCCACAGCTGTAGGATTCTTTTCAAATATGTTCATGTTCACTGTGGAGTTTAATTAAAGTTGAGTTACAAAAAAGTGAAACAATGATAACTATGACAAATACACCGGGGAAACACAAATGTCCTCCACTTTCTCATTACCAATGATAATGTACCCAAAGCCTTCCATCAGTCTATTCTTCCTTTTCTCTGTCCCCTCTCAGGTCACTACTCCATGTCCAACCTCAACACCACAGGCTCACATATACAAAATTTATGTGTGAATTTTAGGTGTTCCTAATTTATTTTTTTCATTCACTTTTATCTTGGTATAATTTACTCTTTCAATTTGTATCAACACACATGTTGAAAAACCACAAAAAAAGAGGTTTTGTGACTCCTCCAAATTAAAGAGAAAATTTTTAATTATGGAAATATGAGAAGATAAATTAATATTTTAAGAATTTTAGGAAAACTTCTGGAATTGGTCTCTAATTTGTTTTTAACACCCATATCCAGACTCATTAACCAAAATAAAACAAGGGAACCATGGGCACGAGCACTGTGGTACAGCAGGTTAAAGCCCTGGCCTGCAGCGCTGGCATTCCATATGGGCACCAGTTCGTGTTCTGGCCACTCTACTTTTCATACAGCTTCCTGCTGAAATGCCCGGGGGAGAGCAGTAGAGGATGGTCCAGGTCCTTGGGCTCCTACACCCACATGGGAGACCCAGAAGAGGCTTCTGACTCCTGGCTCCAGATCAGCTCATCTCTGTCTGTTGAGGCCATTTGGGGAGTGAACCAGCAAATGGAAAACCTCTCTCTCTCTCTCTCTCTCTTTTTTCTCTCTCTACCTCTCTAACTCTTTCAAATGAATAAAATAAATCTTAAAAAAAAAAAACACAAACCAGGGAACCACATATCTTTCTAATTCATAGCTATTAACAAAGACATCAGAACTCTTACAGATTTTAAAACCTGTTTAAATTCTTTCACTTTCATTACATGATGTTTGTCTTTCGGTAGATTATTTATAAATCTATTTTTTCCTCTACATTTTCCTATGTGATAATCACTAGTGACAATACTTTCATTAACTTTATATCAATTAAAATAAAAAATTGAATCTGACTAATGTAATCACTCTAGTCACACAAGTGCTGCAAAGCCACATGGGATTAATGGCTGTTGTACTGGACAGCATAGATAGAGACACTTTGCATCTTGCCAAAAAGTTCTATTGGATCTCTGAGTTACATCAAGGACAGGGACTCAGAGACCAACTAAAGCAGGAATTGACAGTTTATATTTCCTATTTTGGGTGATAAACATTTATTTTTCAACTCTTTCTTCATCCTTTCATCAATTATTTATATAACATATAGACCCAATCTCTAGAAAACATTTTATTGAGAGTTAATATTAATTAACGTAAAACACACCACATATTCTCATGCACAGTTTGGAAAACTCAAAGAACCAGAGGGCAAAACTTTAGGCTTCAGGCTTTGAGGATTACTGGTGACTGTCACCAGTATTCAACTCTGCTGTTTTAGCAAAAAGGCAGCCTTGAATCAAGTGTAATTGAACAGATGTGCTGTATTCTTGCAAGATTATTTACAAAACAGGAAGTAGGCTGGATGGATTTTTGCATAGATTATAATTGTCCAGCCTTTGCTGAAGTTGATAGGTAAGTACTTACATAATATGCAAAGAACTCTCCATAGCATAAAACACACTGTTATAAGTGTTCTGGTATGTTTAAAGTCTTATTGAAACAGGTTGAGAAACAGATATTGACTGAAGATTTCCCAGAAGAAGCAAGACCGGAATCAAGCCTTGAAAAATGAATATAACCTCAAAGTAAATATGGAGATAAGCAAAAGGAAACAACTTTGAGGGGAAAAAAAAAAAAAAAAAAACCTTAACAGCATAGTACTAGTTCAAAGAGTCAGTGGTAGATCATTGTAACTGAAGCTGACAGAGGCAGTAGAACACATTTTAGTTGGAGGTGTCATGCTTTCTAAAAATGTAGTAGGATTTTCTTTCTTAACAACAACAAAAGCAGCATTTCTCTAGGTGACCCATGGCTCAGTTACAGCAACTCCAGTATTTGTTAAAATTTAGATTCCTGAGCCTCCATCACCAGCATTTTTAATTCTGTAGATTTGTGGTAGAGTGTAGAAATCTCTATTTTGAACCACAATTTGGAGAACTACTGAAGTATGTGGACACTTTAAACCTCTCCAAATATACATACTTAATAATTTAAGATAGACTGGTCACTTTTATCATTTAAAACAGGCTGACCCACTTTAGAATATTTTTAATACTATCTCCAAATGTTACCTGCTATTCAAGAAAAGGGTTCTTGAATTCACTATTTAATGTGCTTTTAAGAAGGTGCTCCTTAAAAACTATTTCAACTCACTGAATGAGCCTATGTTCACCATAGCATATCAATGATGAGTTTTACACTTCAGTTATTCCCTCTTTTAGGCTTCAGCTTTCTGAAAGGTAGTAAGTCATTTTTGTCTTTCTCACATTCCTGCCCTTACAAATCAGCTGTTCAACTGAATTTCTCCAGATTTCTTTGAGACACATCAATGAAGTCTACAAAACATGGTAGACAGATACTATTAATTTACAAATTCACAAGAAAAAATAGGTTAACTGTTATATCTTCACTAAACATGACTACTGAAGTAAAGACCTCTTGAGTTAAAGGAAGTGCATCAAATTGCTTAAAGCAATCCTAGTCCTCTGTCAGTACAGGAGCTCCACTGGAGCCAACTGCCTTCCAAGTAGAATCAATTTTCCTAACTGCATTACCTTGTACTTATCTACACCAAATTCATTTTAATCTTGCCATATAAAAAGAAATTCTACAGAATGACTTCCATTTTCATCATTTGGAATATCTCAGACATTTGTTGGACAATATTTATGTGTGGCATTCTACAATTTATCTTTCATTAATGCTAAGGTTTTTACAGAGTATTTGAGCTGGATATTTTAGCATCTATAGCTGGGGTTCTAAATTTGGAATTATAATAAAATGCTATGAATTATTTATTTGCACCGATTGCTATGAGGACACCTTCATAAGAGTCAAGCATGTTTTACATTTAAAATTGTTGATATAGCAAAAGTAAAAATTTCCCTTAAAATTGTCCTATATTGAAAGGATTTTCAAGGCAAGTTGAAGCAATTTATTTATAAATATGTTATAAAGTGTTGTGGCACTTTTTCAAAAAGGGGGACATTTCAAACAAAACATTGTTGGATAGAACTTGAAAACTGCTGAATATTCCACATAGAAAGATAAGTACCTCCGTGAGAAATGAAGAAAGTCAGCTTATCACAAGGTCTCTTCATGGAAATAAAGACATGAGAAAATTAATAAATCCTATAATAAAAATATTTGAATCTTAAGTTTACAGACCCAGAGAAAATGAATTCTTTCCAAAAGTCAGTGCTTATCTCTAGGGAACAGGAGTATAAATTATTTTGCTTAGATGCAGACTCCACAAATCTCCCAAATATGTCAGCAAGCTTGCTGGTAAAATAGTTAGGAACAGTGATGAACTTGAAAAAGTTTAGCAGCTGACTCTCAAGACATTGGGAAAGGTGGAAGATTGGCAAGTGAAGGAGGAGGAAACTCTTAGTTTTAGCATTTGTCAACTTCTATGGTGTAAATATTCCTAATGGCATGGTTTCATGCTACTGATGTGACATCAGTGGAGCAGAGCTAAGAAGAAGCGTTAGGTCTGTGAGTTGGAATGTCTTGACTCCTCTACACCTCAAGAAAAGAAACCAAAACTAAGCACTGATGTAAATTTTAGCATGTTACAAATAAATGCAGAAAATAAAGTTTGTACTGTAGATACACTAAAATATAGATCTACAACTTCAGAAGTTACATAAAGTCTTAAGGATGCTTTCATGAGCATGAACACACCATGATGCTATGATGAATCAGGTGAGATAATTCTTCAATATATTCAATTAATTTATATCTTTACATGTAATCCATATAAATATATACATACACAAACATATATATGTGAGGGTATCTCAAAAGGTTCATGGAAATATGCATTATGTTTTAATTCAGTTCTTTCATAAACTTTTTGAAACATATTAATATCTGTATCTCCACATAAAATGAGGGGTGAAAATTTACACTAGTTTTAGTGAAGCAGATGAATATCTCAACTCCAAGTATCCCAAGTCCTTTTGATGGACAAATAGTATGATCACTGTAAAAAATACAGAAGTTAATTCAGAACAATGTAATTTGATTGCTCAGTTTATTAGTGATCATTTGATCACTCTGAATAACTCTTTCAAAATAATTGCACATCAATGTATTTATCTAATCTAGATAATACCAATCCTGATAAGAAAATGTTAGTGGGCTTGGCACTTAGTTGGAACTTACACAGACTAATATCTCTAACTCTGTCATCATCTCTAACAGACATAAACACTAACATACCCATTCCACTGAAGAGTATAATTGATCATGCAAGTTGTCAACCTGACAGTCATTCCTATTCTTACTTTTTGACACATTGCTATGTAAAGTAGATTTGTTTTTATTATGCCATTTTGAGCCAAATTATTTTCTGTTAATTGTTGTCAGTGGTATCCTAATGAACAGGAAGGGAGAATAAAATGGTTGACTTACAGAATTATAATAAGAATTAACATGATAATAATGTAAAGCATCTGGTGGAATACTTGAAAGAAAATACACTAATTGCTCACATATTAGTCAAAAAGCTTGTTTCTCCCTTCCTAGATGGATAAATAGTACTCCTTGCAATAGCACTTAGATTAGTAGGAGAATGGACTAGGAAATGAGATAAAACTTGGTTCCAGTATAGGCACACCACTCACCAGGTGCATGACTATGGGAAAGTAAATAACATTCTCCAATCCTCAGAGCTTCACTTTTCAAAAAGGATCTAATATTACCTACTAAAAACTTTACTCTGAGAAACTAACAAAAACGTGAGAAGATCTCACAGATTATCAGTGCTTGATAAGCATCAGTACACTCAATTCTACTCCAGCCCCTATAGAAGTAAGGAGTATCTGTGTGTTATGAAATCTGGAAGCTAATAACTAGAGGTTTATGGAAACTATTACATTTCTCAGTGATTCAATCAAGTCTCAGCAATTTCAATAAATAGAACAGTAATGGTTATTAATACTAAAGCACTTTCCTATTGTTTTCTTAACAGATTATAGTTTTGTCCCATTATCTGTCCTTTTCCCTAAAAGGTTTTTGTTTTCTCATAAATAAAAGCAGTTATTTAATGCAAAACTTTAATGATGATAAAGACAATTTCCACATGTTTGGCATTCATTAACTCACATGATTCTCTTCCCAATTGCAACTGTGACAAGGGTTCTATTAGGCTTATTTTACATATGACAATACTCAATCTTTGAAAACTTACTTTTCAAAAATTACAAAGATGGAAATGTCAGAAAAAAAAGGAATACAGATCTAATTCCAAAGCTTACATATTTTACATTATAACAGAAGATATTTTATGAAAAAAATTTCCTCTTCTCACAAAAATAGCTATTTTTCCTAAAATAAACCAAATATAAAATCATAAACTTTATGCTCTCACAAGCCTGCCATTTTATAAACTCTTCAGTATTTTCACCTTTATCCTCATTACATGTACATTTTAAGTGGAAAATGCTTTCAAAATTATTTTCCAATACATCAATTGTACTGTGGTACACTGGACATTTAATCAAGCTGTATTTTTCAGCCTGCAGAGTATTCTTCATCATTGTTTTCCAGACTGAATATTAGGTAAAATAAATATATGCTCCTACGAGTAGTTAATGCACACCTGTGCATCAGTCATTCCACTATTACGAGATGGTGAGAAAACTTTTGCAGATACTACAATGGTGCCTTTTGTGGTGAGTGGAATAAAAATCCCAAACATGCAATAATTTTTTGACAAAGAAATATCTGCATATTTGGAAAGATACTTATTTTACATTTGGTCTCTCATATATTCTTGTTTTTAGGAAATAAAATGTTCATGAGGTTTTCAACAGACAACCCTAATGAATGCATGACAAATTTGAAAATACAATATTCATGATTTTTTCAAATTGAAAAGATTATATTAGAAATTAGAGTCAGAAGTACAAATTAAAAAAAATCAAATATTTTATAGAAATTACTGAGCCATTAATAGTTTACCTTTCATAAGTAAAAGCATAGGTAAAAAGTGCTTAGGTTGCATGTTAATAAAAAAAACCACATAAGCTAGTATAAATTTTAAGTATTTCTAATGAACAATAATTACCCTATATGTTCCTTTATAAAATGCTGCGGATATATTAAATGTATAATAAATGTCATGGATAAATAACATAAAATGATTAGCATAAAACTGATAACAAAACTATTAATAACTATAAAACAGTTATATAACATTTATTGATAATTTCATACAAATAATACATGGATAAATATATTTTCTGAAATCAGAAATATTCATCTCTATCATAGTAAAAATAAAATTTTAATTTGAGTTTAAAGAAAGAAAGATACTTGAATAACTGACAGGTAAAGTATTACCCTTTGCTATCCTGGTAGTGCTCAGTCTAAAGAAAGAGTGCTGGATTGGGGTGGGAGTGTTATAATGCAGGAGCATGCAGAATTCAACATGTTAACAAGAATGGTAGTCATAGAGCAATCACAGAACCAAGTATAAGTGTAACAAATGCAAATATTAAGGTACAGTTAACAAATTTCCATTTGATGAGGAAAGCAACTGATAGGGAGAAGGTGACAGATTGAGACACAGAAATAGAGGCAAAGTCAAAGACTTAGACAAGTGGTCATTCTGGGAAGTACTTTATCATATTAAATATCCTTAAGAATGAAAAAGCATGGGGCCCGTGTTTTGGTTTATCCAGTAAAGCCATAGCCTGTGGTGCCAGTATCCATATGGCTACCAGTTCAAGTCCTGGTTGTTCCACTTCTGATCCAGCTCTCTGCTAATGTACCTGGGAAAGCAGTGGAGGATGACCCAAGTCCTGGGTCGCTGGACTCATGTGGGAGATCCTGAAGAAGCTCCAGGCTCCTGGCTCCCGGCTTTAGACAGGCCCAGCTCTGGTCATTATAGCCATTTGGGGAGTGAATTAGTAGATGGAAGATCTCTCTCTATCTCTCCCCCTCTCTCTCTGTAACTGTGCTTTTCAAATAAATAAATAAATATTTTTTTTAAAAAAAAGAATAAAAAGCAGGGACTCAAGGAAACGAGAAAAAAGGAGAGGTTGAAATATATGAGATAGTGTGTGTGTAAGTGAGCTGATAGACAAATTGGTGGCTGCTCTGATTATCTGAATAAGAACGATTTTCTCTGAATGATTTGATCACAAAAACTGCAAATGGTGGTAAAATGCCTAATTCATTTATCTCCCAGACTTTCTTGTTTCTATCAAGGTGTCATTTTGTTATTGTTCATACCATATGCTCTCCCTAATTAGACCATAAACTTGAGTTTTATTTGAAAGAAAAGGCTGAGAAGTAAGAAATATCTGCTGATTCAAAGTATAACCTTCAGCTATTTTGGTACAAGACAGCCTTAATAAAGTAAAAAAAAAAAACTGTTGCCCAGATTTGAATGTCAAAAGACATTCAAACACAAATAAAAAAACACAAAAAATTAATCTGTAATTACAAATTAATCTGTAAATAACTAATTTACAAGATTACAAAATGAATTTATTTTTAAAAATTATTGCATGGATTTGCAAAAAAAATTACTATACAATAAGATTTATTAATAAGATCATTAAAACTTTGAACTACAGAAACCAAAGCCATTTCCAAGGAGGAAGAGAGTAAACAAAGCAACAGAGAGAAAGGAAGACGGAGAGTGAGAGGAAAAGAAAGAGATAGAGATCTTCCATCTGCTAGTTTACTACCCAAATGACTGGTCTGGGTCAGGCTGTCTCCTACATGAGTGGTACAGGCACAAGCAAGTGTGTCATCATCTGCTGCCTTCCCAGGACAGTAGCAGAAAGCTGGATAGGAAGCAGAGTAGCTACGGGCATTCCAATGTGGGACACTGGCATTGCAAACACAGCTTTAACCAGCTGCAATACAATGGCAACCCCAGAATGTTCTCTTTTATTATTATTGCTTATTATTTACTTGAGATGCAGAGAGACTGGGGGAAAAGACAGGGACAGAGACAGACAGACTGAGAGCGCTCCCACTAGATGGCTCACTCTCCTAATGCCCACAGTGGTTAGCAAAGGGCCAGGCTGAATGAAGCAAGGATCCAGGAACTCAAATCCATTTCTCTCATGTGGGTGGCAGTCTTCACCACTGCATCCTAAAGTCTCCCTTAGCACAGACCTACAGTCAGGTGTCTTAACTATGCTGGACTTAAATGTCTGTCCCAGAAGGGAGTATTCTAAACAACTGTGATAGAAATTAACAATGATTGTTAACCCAAGTAAACAGGAGAAAGTAAAATCCATTCTGCTGGTCTAAACATTAAAGATCATTATTTACTGTATTCCTATCTCACATTTTTCTATTTTCTCTTGTGTCTCTCCAGTCCCTCACTTTTTTCTAGGTCTTCTTCTTGTATTTCTACCCTTTTCCATGTCTTCTCATTTTATTCATACATTTTTTTCTCCTCTTGATTTTTGAGAAGTGCAGGAATATGAGAAAATATGGATTTCCAGTGATTTTTGACGAGGTAGGAATAAAATATGCTAAGGGCAAAAATTCACATTTGCATTCTAGTGTTAGACACAAAGCTATTAAAATGCAAAAGAAAAAATGAGCTTAAAATGAATTTGAAATAGTAACTATTGAAATGCCTGTGGTGTAGATCAAAACCAAAATTGCTAATATAGCTATGCCCTTTGCCTTCTCATTCATAGTCACCAAAAATTGCTGCCTCTTTATTTATGAAAGGATTTTATCTTTGCTGAACTCAGATAAGTTGCAAAATAATGTTCCATACATAAATTAAGCCTCTGCTCAAATTTCATTACATAAAAATTTTAGTGTGCTCTGGAAGTCAATAAATTTATTGATAATATTTTTGCCCTCAGTCATTATTTTTGGAGCTTTAACTTTTACATTTTAAGACTGTTTACCCTGGAGTTATCTTTTGTTTCTTATAGTCTCATATTTCAAGTCAAGAACAGACAGAATGTTTAAGATATAGTCATATTAAAGCCGTGCCTCCCCTAAAAGCAGCTCTTCCCAATCTTACCTCATTAAGAAAGATATTTTCATAGACACAGTGCTTAGTTCCCAATAAATTTTCATGCTAATTAAATTTCCCCTACCAAGGAGCAAGAAACATGTTTCTATGTGTCTTATAGAAAGTAACTGGTGGTGGGTGATGACTGAAGCCATGATGATGAATAAATAAACCAGAATGTCTATAGGGAATGAAAACAGTGAAAAAGCAGACATTCTTTGGATGGGACAGGTTAACTGCCAACCCAGCAGTCAACTAAATCTTAAATGTCACTGGCTTTGTTGAGCAGTCTGAGTTCCTGGGGAAGAAAAAAAAAATGCTGGCAGGTGAGCATTTCTGGAGAAAGTCAAGGCAGGAACATTTTGGGGGGAAATATTAGAAAGCAAAACTACCTCCCATTTAATTCTGAATTAAGACCTTAGGGTATGCACACAGACACATACACATACACGTATTCCTGTATTCCTGGCATTTCCATAATTCTGAATATTTTAATAATCTGGTAAATTATTTTGTTTTCTTATAAAGTAAGCATAAATGCTCATACAAAATAGAAGTTATTTACTTTTTTTTTTTTTTTTAAGTCAGAGTTACACAGCGAAAGGAGAGGCAGAGAGAGAGAGAGAGGTCTTCCATCCAATGGTTCACTCCCCAGATGGCCACGACGGCCGAAGCTACACCAATCCAAAGCCAGGAGCCTCTTCCAAGTCTCACACATGGGTGCAAGGGCCCAAGGACTTGCGCCATCTTCTACTGCTCTCCCAGGCCATAGCAGAGAGCTGGATAGGACGAGAGCATCTGGGACCAGAACCGGCGCCCATATGGGATGCCGGCACCCCAGGACAGGGCGTCAACCTGCTGCGCCACAGGGCAGGCCACAGAAATTATTTACTTTTTAAAGCTATTTTGTAAAATAACGGTTGGAAGCTATAGTTTTCTAGCATTCTAAGGGAAACGAATTCAAGACAAAGAAAATTCTTAAATAAGTATAAAACAGAAAAGCGAACAATACAAGCAGGTCAAAACCTTGGCAGGGGAAAAGAAATATTATCTTGAGTTATGAAACTTGGATATGAAAATACAAAGATACCATCAACTGTCTTCATTATGTGAGGACTCAACTAATGGGGAGAGATCTGTCCTGGATAGAAAAACAAAGAATGTATAGACACTCAATGGAGATATACTGGGGTTAATCTCATAGCACAGTTAGAGGAATAAAAAGGAAACAAGAGTAATTAACTTTTCTCCAAGAAAGCATTGTCTCAAAAAAGAAAAGAAAAAATAGAAGGAAGGAGGAAATAAAGGAATCCCAGAAAGAAACTACTGAAGGAGTCAAACCCCAGGGAGATTTAAACTGTGAATGAATATTTCCAAGTGTTCAACTTCCAAAAATATCTGCCAGCTGAACCTAAGGCAAACAAATGATAAGAAATGCAGCTATCCCCAAGAATAAGGCTCTGAAACTAGCAAAGGTGCCACAGGCACTGGGCCTGTTAATTATCAATAGTTTCTGAAAAGGAATCCCCTTGAAGAGTATCATCATAGAAATACAGCCTGCAGCAGCCAATAGTACAGCAGTATCGCTACCAGTTTATCCCTTGAAGGTTTGTGGCAGGAGAGGAGAATGCATGGCCTTCAACTAGAGATGTAAAAATAGTATAGATATAGAAAACAGAGACCAGCTCTTCTTCTGCACAGCACATCAGCATCCAGAAGAAAGAGAGTTAAACCCCCAAAACAGATGGTTACTTGTCATTGAAAAATGCTGAAGTCAATACAAAAAGTTAGTAATGAGGACAAAGTGGAGGATCAAGAACAACCCAGGATATGAGCTGCAGCAACACAAATGGGAGCATCCTGGGCCCAAGGGAAAGAAACTGGAAACGTATAGCATCAGTATGAGAGCAGAACTATTTAATATCATTTGAAGAGAACCAGAAGAGGAAAGGGCACCTAGGGAATGAGAGATTTCTTAGTATTCTAATAAAAGTACTGGTTAAAAGTTCTAGTCCCAATACATTTTAAACAGCATGAGCTACATCATTGATTAAACTCTCCTCCCTGCTTCGTGAAACCTCCTAATGAGAGAGAACACGCATGCATAAGCTCTGGAGTTAGACCTTATAGACTCAAATTTGTTATCTAATAACTAGCTCTAAGAAGTAGGTACCACTGGTGTTTCTGCCTTTTTTTTGCTTATAAAATTGAAATAATATGAGCATACATTATATATATGTATATCGTTTAAAGATTAGGGTGATAATTTTTCAAAATATTAAGCAGTTTCTAGCACCCAGTAAATACTCAGCAAGTGTTAACACATGCCTGTTATCATGGCCATTACTATCATTATTAACAAAGTAATGTTTAAAAATAAAGGGATGAAATGCAAGGATTAAATGAGGGACATTCGAGAACACAATGGTTTTCATCTTCTCAAAAACTGAAGTGCACAATTGTCTTTGCCAAAAGAGAAATCCATTTACTCAAAGTAGCTCCTCAAAAAAAGTTATTTAGGTCATTCTATACACAGAAACTTCCTTCTGCATACGTAGTTCGACACAAATAAGGTATCTCAGTTTAATATTGTAATATAGGGCTGTGTCCTTGATCGAAATGATATTCCCTACAGAGAAAAAAAAATCACTCTACTTGCAGAATAGTGTGGCTTTTTCCTCTATGCAAAGGCATCCACACATCCAACCACACTGACAGGTTCCACACCTCCAGCTGAAAAGTTGAGGCATATTTTATTTTATTTTTTAGAGATTTATTTATTTATTTGAAAGGCAGAATTACAGAGAGGCAGAGAGATAAAGAGAGATAGAGATATCTTCTATCTGCTGGTTTACTCCCTCAGATGGCTGCAACAGCCAGAACTGCACCAATCCGAAGCCAGGAGCTTCTTCCCAGTCTCCCACACAAGTACAGGGGCCCAAGGACTTAGGCCATCTTCTACTGCTATCCCAGGCCATAGCAGAGAGCTAGATTGGAAGTGAAGCAGCCAGGACCAAAACTCGCACCCACGGGATTCAGCACTGCAGACAGGGCTTTAACCCATTGTGCCACAGCACTAGTCCCTAAGGCATATTTTTAAACAATGAAAGTTTCTGAAGCTTGAGAGAGCCAATAAAAAGCCCCCAGATAACAATAGCACATTCATTAGTGAGAAAACATGCTCTTAGTATTCAAGTAATCTTATTGTTATGTAAAATTATATTTTAAAAGCTGATGCATTTTTCCATGGGATAAAAGCATCATGTCATAATTATTATAATTTCTGCAACAGTAAATTAATTTAAAATAGTGTGATAGAACTAAATACACATTTTACCTCTTGTAAAATGCATTAGAATACGATTAGTATGCAGTACTCCATCTCAACTGGAAAAGAAAGAAATCAGTGTGACCAATGGAAATGTTATTCGCTATTAACTAGCTGAAACAGCAGCAGGTCTAAAGTATCTGCATCTCATTTTGGATTTAATTATTGCAATAACATCTTATTTGCTTCAAGGTATTACAATTATCTCCTATTTTAAATTGAAAGGTATTTTAGAATGAATGCAGTTAATGAAGCAAAAAGTTCAAAATGTCTACAGCATTGAGCTTTAAAGTAGAACAACCTACATTTTAAACAAATCCTTACTGAGAGTGCATGCAGAATGCATTTGATTTCATAAAACCCAAGTGTATGCACCAGAGTTAGATATAATGATTTTTTCTGATTTCAATGCTATTAAATTAAAAAAGTGAGAGTAGGTACAGACTGTTAATAGGGATTGACATTAATCAAGCTCTAAAAAAAGCCAACTTTCAGAACTTCCTAAGATACCATTTGTGAGTATGAAATATTCACTTAATTCTCTGTGAGATAAAACTATTTTTAAAATGAGATTAAATGAAGCTTCAAATCTGATATATTTCAAGAGTAAGACAGTATCTGGTTCTTAATTAGCTATTCTTGAAAGAATTCAAAATATTTTTTTTAAATATTCAGCACAGATGTCAGGAGTTTAGATTTTTTAAATACTAGACCTCATTAATATCCTTAGGTTTTGCTTTTGAAAACTCTACATGTGATGTTGTAAACTCCTGCTAATTTTACAGATTGCAGGTTATCAGTGAACTGATTCATTTAGAAATTCCATTGGAAAATGCCATTTTCTTAGGTAGGAATCAGATGAACATAGGGAATAGGAATCCTCTCAAAAAATATCAAGTCAAGGATAATTAGCTACTGTGTACAGAAACCACACACCCCAGCATCCATAATATTTTCAAGGGGCAAGTAGAAAGTTTAGCTTTCTTATAAAATCAGAAGAATAATGAATACAATCTTGCCTGAGTTATACTTTTCTTTATACTCATGCAGTTATTACAACATACCTCAATTAAAAAAAAAATGGAGGATAAGAGCCATAAAGTTAAAATGTGTCTCTAGTCAAGAAAGGTGGGATTCAACCCTGCTTACATATAAAAGGGATTTACTCATGAACATTTCCCAGATTCTAAACATTGTGCCTCAAAATAACTAGAAAATCTCCAGAAATTATTGTCTTTCTGTTCCTTGCACAAATTCCAATGCTCTGCAACCGTTGCATGCTTCTCTCTGGGACTTGACTGTTCTATGGCACTACTCAGCCCTCCCCAGGCTCCATTTGACTTTCTCTGCCTCAATTTGCAGCTGAGAGGTTGCCATCTGTAAATGAGTTCTCATACTTACTGGCCTCTGTCGGGTAGGCCAGCTGAGTTAGCCTTCCCACCCTAAACCTCCTTAATCCTCCAGAAGGCCAGCTCCCTGCCGCTCCCCCAATTTTAGCAGTGGCTGCATTCCTCTAAGCTCCGGATCCTATAATCTTCCTTTGCCTTGCTACTTCAAGTCTGAAGGGTCACAACAGCTTCTCACTGCTAATGAAAAAGCTCTCTTCTTCACTAGACTCGGTCAGGCTCTCCTGATCACTCTCCTAAACGAGGCTTAACCTTTGGACTTCCATATCCATGCTCGCATCACCCAACTTTAGCAAAAGTCTTGCTGTCAGATTACAGAGAATCCCTCATCCTTGATGTTTGATGATCACAATAGCTTATCAAGTTCCTCAACCTCAACCTCCACCCCCTTAATCCCTGGTCTACCTTCAGCAGGAATCCTCTATAGTTAATTTAGTCAGAACCCTCCCTTATGCCCGATATTTCCTCCTAATAATTTTCCATTCACACACATCCTGCTCTCTGCCTATAAATCACCACTGGCCCATGATGCTTTAAGAATTAAGTCCAATTCTATACTCAGTTACCTTTGCATCTACTGCAATAATTCTTGAAAAATCTGTATTTGCCACTTTAATGACAGTCCAACTCTGCTGTTCTTTAACATTAGTTCCTGATATGGAATAAGGTAGCAAGCTGATCTGGAAGTCAGTCACAAATCGCAAGGTCCCACTCCATGTTATTCTACCCACCTACTTGTCAATCAAGCTGCCCACTTCCTGGTTTGTCTACTTTTACCTGGTACCTGGGATGTATCATTATAGAATCAGAATCAAAATGGAGTAAGTGTGGCTAAAAGCTAATTGCAGACCTCTTACTTCTGTACATATTAGCTTTGCTCGCTAACAGCTAAGGGTATATCTTGTGAAACTATGTGGGCCCAAATTCCCAGGAACTAGGTTGACAGAAATATGTCCTTCACTGTTATATTACAACCATATCTCGGATCTGTTATTGGGCTTGTTATTGTTAACTGTTATCTTACAACCATATTCTGGTTTTTCTTTCTATTGTTCACTGCATACCGGGATCCGGTTCAAAATTGTGAGCCCTAGTGGACAGAATACCATAAAAGGCTGTGTAACCTGCTGTTGGGGGCCACACTCTGGTAAGGAGTGTCGGTCCCGGTCGGTGGCTGGTCCAGATCGGTTACCTTGCCTCTCATTTGTCTCTCATTTGCTTCTCATTTTCAATAAAATTCATTTGTGACTGTCACTGGTTTTTGTAATACTCTGTTTTAGCTGGTGAGTGGATGCAACATCATGTACCACTCCCCTTCTGACCTTATAAAGAAGCCAGCAATTGGGAGGGGCCTCTTGTTCCTCCCTAGGAGAGCAGGATGAGAGGAACTGCTGAGGTGCCATGGACCTCTCTCTCTCTCTCTCTTTTTTTTTTTTTAAGATTATTTATTTATTTATTTGACAGGCAGAGTTAGACAGTGAGAGGGAGAGACAGAAAGGTCTTTCATCTGCTGGTTCACTCCCCAAATGGCCCCAACAGTGGAGCTGGGCCAATCCGAAGTCAGGACACAGGATCTTGGGTCCAGGTGCTTGGGCCATCTTCTACTGCTTTTCCAGGCCATAGCAGAGAGCTGGATCAGAAGAGGAGCAGCTGGGACGGGCACCCATATGGGATGCCCAGCGCTGCAGGCGGAGGATTAATCCACTGCACCACAGCGCCAGCCTCACCATGGCTTTCTTTAGCTCCCGCCCCCCCCCCCCCAATGCTTTTGTACTTCTGGCCCACTTCACTCTTTCAACTATACCCATGTGAGTATGTTTGCTTTATCATCTTTTATATAAACTTTATCATTCTGTGCACAGTCTATGTACCTGTACTTAGAATGCATTTCTGGGCAAGGAAGTTCTTAGTCCCCTTCACCCCCATTTCCCCATCTCAGGTTGGTTCACTTAATCCTGCCAACACCGCTAAATAGTCCCTTTATTAAATTCTTGAATTAAATATTTCACATGACCATCTGATTCCTGAAGGACAAAGACAGAATTACAAACTACTACCATTTGACACCACCTTGATTCTTCAAATACCCACTCATATGCATGAAAAAAAAAAGGGGGGGGGGACCCTGAAGTTAGTTTGGTCCTTTTCAAGATCACTTCAGTATTGATTTGCAATAGAATGACCCTTAGAGAAAGGAGGCTATATAGCAAAAGCTCACTACTCCAATTTATTGTGCATTTACTCTGGGCACAGAGAGGTACAAACAGCAATGAATAAGCATTGGACAAATCACAGTCCTTGTGCTCTTTGAACTTAAATTCCAGGGGGCTGAAATTACACAATTAAACATTGTAGAAGTACTACAGGTGCTATATTAGAAAATAATGACAGCTGAGTCAGTCTCTAGAATCAGGAAAATGGACTTAGAGGAAAGAACTACTAAGCTGGTGCCCAAGAGTAGAAAGAATCTTGATACATAAAACAGAAGCAAAAAGTGTTCAGAAAATGTGAATCCCTCAAAGATCTATAATGTGTTTCACACACAAACTTTCAAAAATGGAAATTAGTCGTTTGTGTGATAACCGTCCATAAATACATTTTGTGATCTTAAAATATTTTTCCAGTATTCTTTAAGTAATTATGATAAATTTACACTGATATGATTATAGAAATACATTTAATGTAAACATAGATTTATTTTAAAATTTTTTTTAAAGATCTCTTTGAGAGGCAGAGAGAGAGGGAGAGACAGAGGGTCTTCCATCTGCTGGCTCAACCCCCAGATGGCTGCGTTAACTGGGCCATCTTCTACTCTTTCACAGGCCATTAACAGGGAGCTGAATTGGAAGTGGAGCAGCCGTGACTTGAACTGGTGCCCATATGGGATGCCAGCACCACAGGTGGAGGCCTAACCTACTAGTCCACGGCACTGGCCCCATAAATATAGTTTTGATAATAATAAATTGCAAACCAAATATTACAGCTTTCAAGAACTGCTTTTGTAACTTAAACTTGAGAAGAAAATCATGTCTAATGTTACAGGAGTTTGTTTATTGGTGGAGTTTTAAACTTTCTCTCTTTTTTTTTATTTAACAGATAGAGTTAGACAGTGAGAGAAAGAGGCAGAGAGAAAGGTCTTCCTTCCATTGGTTCACTCCCCAAATGGCCACCATGGCCAGAGCTGCACCAATCCGAAGTCAGCAGCTAGGTGCTTCTTGCTGGTTTCCCATGCGGGTACAGGGCCCAAGCACTTCGGCCATCCTCCACTGCCTTCCCGGGCCACAGTAGAGAGCTGGACTGGAAGAGGAGCAACCGGGACTAGAACCTGGCATCCATATGGGATGCCGGCGCTGCAGGCAGAGGATTAACCAAGTGAGCTATGGCGCCAGCACTAAACTTTCTCTTTTAAATTAAGTCCTTTACCATACAGTAAAATTTTCATATGCCGTGAATATTTAGCTGTGATTCATCAAATCCAAGATAATTATAAATACCTATGGACTCCAATTAAACAATATTTTGACATTTTTTTCTGTTTGCTTTTTAGAGCAAACCTGCAATTTCTGCTTTTTTTTTTCTAGGCTATTTGAAGTAAAATAATATAGTTCTCAGTAATTCAGTCAGAATGCAATAATGTCTGATTATTGTAAGGTGAAATTCAAAGTTGCAGCTTCAACAGACATATAATCTAAACATTATTGATAGGAATATTTTCTAAAAACAGTGAAAAGCTGTAAAGTAGGTAAATTCAAATTTGTTTCTGTTAAAAATAGCTGCTTCCTAGAGCATGCTGTTCTCTTCCCAACTTTTAATGAACTCTTGAGAGCTCACTTGAGAATGATAATCAGTTTGGCATTATTCTCTAAGTGCCCCAAATCTAAAAACAGAGCAAAACTTTTAAAACAACAAAGATACAATATGTGAGGTTAATGCTTCAGTAATATTATGCCTATCTCAATCTTACAGGAAGTCTGTTGCTTACATTATAACAAACTTGGACAACTTTCAAATTTCATAACTTACATTTAAAATGGAGAAATACTATTCAGTGGCAAAATATAAATAATTAAATAGGATTTTAACATGTACCAGGGACTTTATATTGATGACTTCCCACTGGTAGTTTTCATGGCAAAGCCTCCCTTAAATGTAGTATATCAGTGGCAATACACTAATCTTGATGAATACAGCTCCCTGAATATTTTAGACATATTTTTTAAATGTCAGTTAAGTATTTCAACCAGGAAAAGTTCCAAATAATAGCCATAATCTATTTTAGGAAATTAGGAGTGAAAGATAATGATTGTTTTCTGGGATAATTTTCATGTGAATTAATGCTATAACTAGTACTCAAACAGTACTTACTTTACACTTTATGTTCCTGTGTGGGTGCAAGCTGTTGAATCTTTTTTTTTATTATTATTTATTTATTTTTTTTGACAGGCAGAGTGGACAGTGAGAGAGAGAGACAGAGAGAAATGTGGGGAGCAACTGGGAGCAACTCGGACTATACTGTTACTGGAATTAAGACTTATTCTATGCATCTGCTCTCCCACAATATGGCGCTGGGAGAGAAGAAAACAGCTTCTGCACAGCTGCCTCCAGTTCAGCCAATAAACTGTAGGACTTGCTCCTGATTGGAGGAGAGCAGCATACTCGGCGTGTGGGCAGCCGAGTTGGGATTGGCGGAGGAGGACTATAAAGGAGGAGAGAGACGGCATGCACCAGGAACATCTAAGAGGAACATCTAAGAGGAGCACCTGTGCAGCCCCCGAGAGAGCCGGCCGGCGGTGTGCCGCTCCCCTGCGGAAGTGGGGAATGTGGCAGGGGGAACCGCCCTTCCACGGAGGTGGAAGGGACAGTAGCCAACCCGGGAAGAACCAGCAGCAAACCCGGGGAGGGCCGAGCAGACAAAAGAACAGCGCAGGGTTTAGTGTTGCTCCTCCATGAAGAGGGGGAGCGACAGAGAAAGGTCTTCCTTTGCCATTGGTTCACCCTCCAATGGCCGCCACAGCCAGCACGCTGCAGCCAGCGCACCACGCTGATCAGATGGAAGGAGCCAGGTACTTCTCCTGGTCTCCCATGGGGTGCAGGGCCCAAGCACTTGGGCCATCCTCCACTGCACTCCCCGGCCACAGCAGAGAGCTGGCCTGGAAGAGGGACAACCAGGAGAGAATCCGGCGCCCCGACCAGGACTAAAACCCGGTGTGCCGGCACTGCAAGGCGGAGGATTAGCCTAGTGAGCCGTGGCGCTGGCCAAAGCTGTTGAATCTTTACTTAATATATACTAAATTGATCTTCTGTATATAAAGATAATTGAAAATGAATCTTGGTGTGAATGGAATGGGAGAGGGAACGGAGCTGGAAGGGAAGTTATGGGGGGGAAAAGCCACTGTAATCCAAAAGCTGTACTTTGGAAATTTATATTTATTAAATAAAAGTTAAACTTCAAACCTGAATCTGGCTTTTATGACTATAAAATGATGCTACAATCATTAGTAGTAATCTATAGAGAATGATTAATGTATATTTATGCTTGATTTTCCTTTTAGTAAGTTAAGAGATGCAAAACTATTTAGAATTTTAAAGTATTGATTATGAGAAACAAAAAAAGTAAATTGTTTTAGAATCCACATCACTTGATTTTTGTTGCAAAATTTTATTATGATCATTTTCAAACACAACAAAGTTGAAACTATTTTGCAGTAAACAATTTTATGTCTATTACCTAGATTTTACTATTAGCATTTTACCATGTTTATTAATATCTATCCATTAATATTCTTCCAAAATACCCATCAGCCTACCTTCTTTTTAATGCATTTTAATATAAATTAACAATACATAATTGCTGAAATAAAAAATCCAAGAAATTTCAAAAATCTTAAATATTCTGAAATTATGACCCAAAGTAGTATGAATGGTTTGGAAATTCTAAGCACATATCAATGTATGAAGAAAATAAAAGCAAATCCTATGTATTTTATATTTTAGTTAAGCACCACAGCTGTGGTCCAGTTAGGAAAACAATATACTTGGAGTGGGCCCAAAAGATGAAAATATTACCATGAGCTCTCTATTGATTATTTATATTCTGGTAGATTCTCATACTTTCATGAACGTTCTTATCAACAAGTCAGAAATACTAGGGGGCTCTAACATTTAAAAAGACTTGGTGTGCTGGGTACTCTGCCTTTTTGGATTCAGATCCTTATTGATTGCCTCACCTACTCTATTCTTCAGGGAGCAAAGACAGGCCTCTCTGACAAGTCATTAAAGAGTCTAAAAGTACTTTGATAACTTGAATGAATGTAGTTAAAGACTGTATTTAAATTTATATTTTGTAGATTCAGGACAATTTATCTGTCTGGCCACACTAGAACTAATTGTGCCTGTATAATTAGCTTTCCTTCCACTAAAATGAAAAATAAAAAATAAAAACAAGCTAAAACTTCACATTTATGAATAATCTTTCTATATTAAGAGTAATTGGGACAATGAATGAATGTACAAATGGAAAACTTTCCTCATGTCATGTGGCTATGAACAACTGACCTAGAAAGCTGATTTCCTTTTTGGTAGTAGAACAAGTTATGATGTGCTAATTTAAATGTTTTTAAAATACAAGAGAAAAATGAACCTCTTTAGGTCTTGTGATTTTGCAAGCTGTCAATCAAAAGAACCCTGAACCAAGTTATGGTAAAAAAGAGGGAGAGAGAGAGAGAGAGATGATTAAGTAAAATAAGCAAGTTTTCAATAAATTCTGCTAATGTCGCATAAAGAAGCACTGTAATCACAGGCACAAACATCCTGAAAATACAAAAGGTTTTTTTTTTCCCCGCTGATTAGTCTATAAAGAGATATACTGATGTGTGTGTGTGTGTGTTGGGGGTAAACTGGTTTCATCTTATGTGCCAGCTCTGATCAGTTGATAGTGATAGCCTGCAGCCTTATAGTGAGTGTGATTCTCGATTCTCATTTATGCCAGATGGGGAAGAATATCTAATGATGACTGATGTCTACTGCTGGAAAGGATGGAGGAAACTAGCAGCAAGACTTATTTGTCAGCCCTGGGTCAAATATTAATCTGAAATTATGTTTCAGTCATTGGCTATGAAATATTGAGATAAAAAAATTGATCTCTTGGCTTTAATATTGTATCTCTTTAATAATGTAAGCTTTAGTCAGAGGCTATTTGCTTGTTTATAAAAACAAGCAAGTTTCATTAAGGCAAGTTTCAACTCATTTCAAAATGTGTTTATAATTTGGGATTCCATTTATTCTCACTGCAGCATAGTATCAAAGATATACATTATATTTAAGTTTTTCATGTGTTCTATAGAATTCTTGGATTAAATATGCAAAATCCAGGGCTGGTGTTACGGCACAGCTGGTTATGCCACCACCTGTAACACCAGCATCCCATATGAGAGCAGGTTCAAGTCCTGGCAGCTTAACTTCTGATCCAGCTCCTTGGCCTACTAATGTGCCTGGGAAAGTAGCTGGAGATGGTCCAAGTACTTGGGCCCCTGCCAACCATGTAGGAGATCCTCCTGGACCAGTCCTGGCCATTGCAGTCATTTGAGGAGTGAACCAATGGATGGACTTAACAGCTGAATCAAATGCCTGCTCCAGCGCCAAGGCTCACTTGGCTAATCCTCCGCCTGCGGCACCAGAATGCTGAGTACCAGTCCCGGTTGCTCCTCTTCCAATCCAGCTCTCTGCTGTGGCCTGGGAGGGCAGTGGAGGATGGCCCAAGTGCTTGGGTCCCTGCACCCACATGGGAGACCAGGAGGAAACATCAGGCTCCTGGCTTTGGATCGGCGCAGCGCCAGCTGTGGCAGCCATTAGGAGAATGAACCAATGGAAGGAAGACCTTTCCCTCTGTCTCTTACTGTCTACAACTCTCTCTGTGTCTCTCTCTTTTTTATAAAGAGGGTACTATTTGTTTTTTATATTAAAATTGTTTAGATGATAGTGGAAAGGGAAAGAAAACATTAAAAAGCATTACCCTGAATGAACATAGTGTTAATGTTTGTTGTAAGGGAGTGAGTCACAGGAGAAGCTCTGTACCTGAATGCATAGTCAGTTATTTATGTAAGCAATGTAAATGCGCCACCAGGTATGTGGATAATTCTTAGGACTGGATGCTAAACTGATTCCAACAAACTCAACATAGATTTCATTTTTAATCTCCTTTAATACTGATTACATTAAGTTTTTAAAATTATCTTGAGAATAAGGCAGATCTAATCAATAGAAAACATGTAATATTTGTCTTCAAGGAATATAAATACTCGGCAGTATTTTTATGAAATGCCTATTTGAAATCAAGGTAGCATGTACCAATGCCATCTCACTAGTCCCAGTGATCAATTTCTGTTCACAATTGATCATAATGATAGGATTAAGAACCAAAGGGAGCACATAAACAAGAATAGTGTCTGCAAATACTAGCTGATAGAATAAAAAAGGGAGAGAATGATCCAACATGGGAAGTGAGATACACAGCAGACCCATAGAATGGCAGATGTCCTCAACAGCACTATGGCCTCAGAATCAGCCCTTAAGGCATGCGGATCTGGCTGAAAAGCCCATGAGAGTATTTCAGGCATGGAAAGCCAAGACACTCTGGGGGAAAAAAAAAAAAAAACAACTAAATGAAAGATCTCTGTGAGTGAGATCCCAGTGGAAAGAACGGTTCATCAAAGAAGGAGGTACCTTTCTCTGAAGGGAGGAAAGAACTTCCACTTTGACCATGGCCTTGTCTAAAAATGATCAGAGTCAGTGAACTCAGGGGGCTTCCATAGCCTTGGCAGCTCATGACAAGAGCCTAGGGTGATTACTGAGGCCATAAACTAGAGTGTCAATTTGTTAACTCAACAACAGGAGTCACTGTGCACTTACTCCTCATGTAGGATCTTTGTCCTTAGTGTGCTGTACATTGAGATTTAATGCTATAACTAGTACTCAAACAGTATTTTTCACTTTATGTTTCTGTGTGGGAGCAAACTGTTGAAATCTTTACTTAAGTTATGCTAACTGATCTTCTGTATATAAAGAGAATCGAAAATGAATCTTGATGTGAATGGAAGGGGAGAGGGAGTGGGAAAGGGGAGGGTTGCGGGTTGGAGGGACGTTATGGGGGGGGAAGCCATTGTAATCCATAAGCTGTACTTTGGAAATCTATATTCATTAAATAAAAGTTTAAAGAAAAAGAAAGAAAATTTCCTGTGGGCTCAAATGTCTATGAAACTTCTCTCCCTGTCTCAACATTACTGTGCTCATTCAAGATAATTCTCGGGCCGGCGCCGCGGTTCAATAGGCTAATCCTCCGCCTGCAGCGCCGGCACACTGGGTTCTAGTCCCGGTCGGAGCGCCAGATTCTATCCCCTTTGCATCTCTTCCAGTCCAGCTCTCTGCTGTGGCCCGGGAAGGCAGTGGAGGATGGCCCAAGTGCTTGGGCCCTGCACCCGCATGGGAGACCAGGAGAAGCACCTGGCTCCTGACTTCGGATCAGTGCAGTGCACCGGCCGCAGCGGCCATTTGAGGGTGAACCAATGGCAAAGGAAGACCTTTCTCTCTGTCTCTCCCTCTCACTGTCCACTCTGCCTGTCTAAAAAAAAAAAAAAAAAAAAAAAAAAAAAAAAAAAAAAAGATAATTCCCCTTTGCTCCTCTCTGATCCATAAACTAGGAGGGGCATTTACATTATCTGTATGAATACCTAACTCTGGGTTAAGGTGAACAGCTTCTCCTCTAACTAGGACCCTTCTCCTCAACTCCTCCCCTCTGTACCAAGATGCACATTTGCATTATTTGTATAAATACCTAACTCTGCATTAAGTGCAATGCTTATAATGTTCTTTTTTACTTTTTATTCTACCACTTTCTCTCCTCTAGTCCCAGGTTTGTTTGCAAGGGCTGCATTTGTGCATTTTCTTTTTTTGCAGATTTCCTAATAATGGCTAATAGATATCTTTACTATTCAATGAAAGCAGGAGGCACCCCTTATACACTAGGACCAAAGACTTCTTTCTGCTGCAATCACTAACTCCACCTCTCTCCCTGGAAAGGGAGACTCAGTTGTCTCCTATCTGTCATGCTGTTGCACCTGGGAAGACTACTTTCAGAGGGGTGCAGGGCAGGAGGCGTACAGGACTGCTATAAGGATGCTGGGCAATCTCTAGCACACTGTCTTGCTTACTTGCTCTGGACAGTGATGTGCTGAGCTTTTTTTCCCTCTCTTACTTTTTTACTCCGGGTGACAGATCTGGGAGTTTGTTTTCTCTTTGTGATTGTGACTATGCCCTCAGGTATGATTTGGGGCTACAAATGAGATCCTCTTTTAATGCAAAAGAAGGCATGCAATGTGAAAGGAAGAATCTGTTCTGGATACAACAAATGTGAACAATCTAGCACCATCAGGTACTGCAGATGGTATGTTCAGTTTCTCAAAAATATATCCCAAGATCTTTAAACTCTAGTCAAGAACTCATGAAGGTTCCTCCCATGTGCTGGTATTCAAAATAAACCACTATATGGGGCTGGTACTGTGGCACAGCCAGTAAAGCTGCCATCTGCAGTGCCAACATCCAATATTGGTGCCAGTTCAAGTCCCAGCTGCTCCACTTCTGATCCAACTCCCTGCTAATGCTCCTGGGAAAGCACTGGAAGAGCGCCCAAGTATTTGGGCTCTGGATTATAAGGAAATATTTTCATCATAACAAACTATTTCCATTTTAAACAATATTTTTCAAGTTTATTTATTTTTTCTTTAATTGGCAGAGCAACAGAGAGAGAGAGATATATCAACCTTCCAAGTTGTTTCACTCCCCCAAAGCCCGCAAAACTCCAGGCTGGAACAGGCTGAAGACAGGAGCCCAAAACTCAATGCCACACGCATGGCAGCAAAGCAAGTACTTGAGCAACCCTGTGCTTTCTCCTGGGGTGTGTATTACCAGGAAGCTGGAATGGAAGCGAGACTCAATCCCATGCACTTAGATAAGTGGCAACTTAATCTTCTGAGCCACAATGCTTGCCACTAAATAATATTTTAATATTGATTTTATTAATTTTTCTCAGGAGAAAAGTTGAGAGTTCTGTGTTCAAGTAGAAAGAGCCTTAAACAAACATTAGAATCATCTTGGAAGTTTTGTGCAAAAAATTCATATACCAAGCCTTACCTATTAGAGGTTTGGAGTCAACACATCTGTGACAACATAAATGATCCTGTTCTTACCTAGGATGGTTACCTGTGCCTTCCTTGCTTTGTTTTATCTGGAATAACAAAGGCAAACCACATCACTACCTACTTAGAGGATCTCCCTGGAACTAATCATATGAAATAAACATCTCTTCTGTTTTTTTTTTTTTAGCATCCTCTCTCAAGCATTTTTTTTCCTTCCATCAACAACAACCATGATCTGTCTAAATTACAAACTTGTTTTAAAGCTTTTGTGCCCATCAGAAACTCTGGGAGAGGTAGGAATGAAGTTTTTATCCTTTACATGGTAGTAAATGCTGTAGGTGAAATAAAATAAATAAAAAGATAGAAAATCAAATTAAAAATAAACAATCATAAATGACTACAATAAACTGACAAAATTGAGCAATTAATTATCTATGAATCAAGGACTTTTATTTATTGTGAAAAAATCATTCTTATTTTTCTTGGTATGATTTTAAGTTCTTTACTATTTGGTCTTTCTTCATTTGGTTTCTATTCTTTGTTGTTATAATCGTTATTTTCACATTCTTTGTTATTTCACATTCTGAAATGCTTACAGCATCCATTTGATCCTTACAGGAAACTCAAATGGTAGATACAATTAGTAGAATGTTACAGATAAATAAACTAGATTTTATATTATAAATAACCTGCTGCTCAACATTATTTGAATATTAACTGATGGAGTCAGAAGTCAACCTCAAGTTCTTCTCATTACAAATGCTTTGGCCTTTGAAAATCTTCAAAAAATAAAAGTAACCATGTGTTTGAGAATTAGGGTAATGTAGAGCAAATTGGAAGTTATCTGTTTTCTTAGATATTAACGATTAAATAACAGTTGACAAATAATGGCATCACCCATTAGTAGGATGAATGACAGTGCTATCCAGTTTGTTTCACTGAACAGAGGAGAAAGAAGGCTAGGGATACTTGACAGTAACTGGCATCTTGCAGAACCAATCAGCTAGGTCACTCCATTAGATTGACTAAATTTATTAATAAGATAGCCAGTATGGGTGAACACTTAAAAAATTATAAATGGCTTAACTTCCTATGATAAATGAAATGAAAATAAATAAAAGGTTTCTTTTTAACCAAGAATTCCTAGAAAGGAATTCCATACAACTGTAAATGTACAAAAATATAAATGAATCTATATGCTCAAAGATAAAAAGTCTATTTCATCCATATGTAAAGATTTCTAACTTTAAAAATATTAGCAATCTTAAGAGGTCCATTCAAATGAACTGTTAAGAAACTGGTTAATAAAAATAAAATGCAACTTATTAAATCTGCCTTTGTCAACATAATGTAAAAGTGATATCTCACCAATAAAGAAAATGGTGTTTATTTCTAGATATAAATATTGCAAACCATATTTTTAAACATAAAATTGGGTTGAATATTTTGATCTCAAAGTTTGATCCTACTCAAAGTATCTCAGAATATTTGGTTAGAATTCTTTGTGGTTCTCTCCTGAAGTCTTTTTTTTTTTTTTTTGAAAGGCAGATTGACAGATATCTTCCATATACTAATTCAAATTCCACACAGCAGTAAACAGCTAGGACAGGGCCAAGACTAAGCCAGGAACTAGGAACTCCATCCATGTTTTCCATGTGGGTAGCAGGGATCCAAGTACTTAAGCCATGATCTTCTGCCTTCCTAGGTGCACTTGCAGGGAGCTGGACCAAAAGTGGAGTAATTGGGACTCAAACTGCACAGTGATGAGGCATGAGGGTATCCTAAGCAGCTACTTAACCAGATGAATCACAATACTTTTCAATGAGTTCTTTTTAATTCTCACTGACTGATATGACTAAAAGTAAAGGTGGTAATTTTCCAAGAGTAAGAAGTGCCACACTACAGGAGATTTGCACAATGGAATCAATTTACAGAAGAGTAAAAGGATTTATCATTAACCAAAGCAATCTGGGGTTTCTAGGCTTTCTGCAAAGTAACTGCTCACACCAAAAATTAACTTGTTTTCCTAGATTTGCTCCATGCTGACCTCATGTTTTATAAAAATAAATGGCTAATTTTCTTGACTGAGGGACTTACATACTTTTATTATCCATAAAGTAGTTTCACACCCTAATAATTTGGAGCCAGGTCAAAAATTGCCACTTATTTACTTATTAGGTCAAAAATTATACAAATGCTTATGATTCACAGTTTTTCAAAACTACAAAAAATTATGTTCTTATTTCTTATAAATTTAAATATTTTAGGAGCTGGCATTGTGGCATAGCAGGTAAAGCCTCTGCCTGCGACGCCAGCATCCCATGATGGCACCAGTTTAAGTCCCAGCTGCTCCACTTCTGATCCAGCTTCCTGTTACTGGCCTTGGAAAGCAGTGAAGGTACTTAGGTCCCTGCCATCCACATGGGAGACCCAGATGAAATTCCTGGCTCCTGGCTTGAGCCTGGCCCAGCACCAGCCATTCTGGCCATCTGTGGAGTGAACCAGCAGGTGGAAGATATCTCTCTCTCTCTCTCTCTCTTTATCTCTATCCTTCTAACTCTTGACTTTCAAATAAATAAATAAATCTTTTAAAAATTTCAAACATTCTAGAAGAAGCTGGTGGAGTTTCATTTTTCTGTTTGTCAGAATATTAATATGTCAAGTTCATGAGTTTCCTTATGCAAAAAATCTGTTACTTTGGTTGTGATTTTTTATTAACTTTTAACTAGGCTCTGTGAAATTGCATACTTTTCTCTTTTTGGATTTTGTTTTTTAGGATATAAGAGTGAAAAATTTCAATTTTTAAAAATATAGGAAGAGATATTAACAAAACCCAAGGTTCATATATATCATTATTAACTTTATTATATATGGCTTATTTTTATTCTAGAAAGCTAACAATTTAAAAATCATACTGAGTTTTTATTTTCTCAGATAGGCATTTTAGTTCACAGTGACAATAATTTTGAAAGCCACACTTCACTTAAAGTTAAATATTCAAAAATTTCCCTTTAAATTTTAAGATTCAAACTTGGCTAAATCAGATCATAAAAACTTACTATCAACAACTGGTAACAGGATTGATAAGAAGCCCTGCCCAGGTGGGGAGAAGGATGGAAAGCCTTCAGAGGGCAGGAAGGGGAGATTCAGATGAACAAAACCTGAGAACTGACCATCCTTTTGGGTTTCATCCAATATCAAGATATCCACAGCACGCTAACATCAAGAACACACCAGGAGTCTCACCAACCATCAACTAAAATAGCAGTATCTAGGCAGTTAGCCAGACATCAAACCTGTATAGCCCCAGTTGTTAGGAGACCAGAAGAGACCCAGGTAATGGCTTGCAGTCAGGTGCTCCTTCCCTATCACCAGATGTCATAGTCATCAGCTTTCTTTTACATCTTGATGCCCTCTTAGAATAAAGAGAGCACTCTCATGAAACACCAAAAATATGCTCAGAAGAGACCTTTCACTCAAAGTTTAAATTTGTTCCTCTGCTCTCTCTGCTACCCATTTTTGCCCAAGAGTGCTAAAAGAACACAAGAATAAATTCCATACTGAGGTAGGGACACTATAGCCACGGCAATCTGAGTTAAAACAAGTAAATTCACTTTTGACTTGCTATACAGTTGTTCCTAGATATGATTTCAGGACTGCATAATACTTTGCATTTCTAGCCATTTTCTAAAATGCCTCATATTTCTCCCTTTTCTCATTTCTCTCATTCAAGAAGCTAGTTGAGCCATCTCATATTCTAGCCAACAGTCACACAAGGCAATTTAAGTTAATTAAAATATAACAAAATTAAAAGTTATTTCTCAGTCACACTAGCCACATTGCAAGGGCCCAGCAACCACATGTGGCTACTGGCTACCATATTGGATGGCACAGACACTGAATATTTCCATCATCACATAAAATTTTATAAGAAATCATTGAAAACTGACTGTACTGTCCCTATTGCCCCATAACAGGAGATATAAAAGAACACAACACAGAAATTAGTTTTCTTGACTTTGGTTTCTAAAAGTCTAAACCCACAGGATCAATGGCATAATCACAATGTTTAAGAAGACTGCGGTTTAAGGAAACTGAAGGCTTCTCCAAAGATAGGAACATTGGCCCGGGGAGCAAGAAGAAAGTGGATAAGAAATAAAATCTAGATCTGGGAGAGATCAGCACTTAGGATTTTGGAAAGCTCTAAATACCTACTTCCTTTCCCTAATGTATCTGGAAACAACAAAATGATTACCAACCTCGAAAAAGGAGGGAGCACCAGACCTTACGGGGTCAGGCTGAGAGGAACACAGCATGTCTCTGAGGTAACCTATAGGAAAAATAATTGAGGGCCATATGGGATGACGGATATTTCAGCAGAGATCTGTGTGTGTGTGATCAGAGGGCTTTAAAACAAGAGAGATAAGCCTTCCCACACACAACCCCTCTGTCCCACTTCCATGCCAATGACTTCAGACTAGCTACCCCCTGGAATTTAGATAAATCTCAGGGAAGTCATGGAGGATGGATCTTTTAAGAAATTTACTATAGTTAGGTTTCTGCCACCCTAATGGATGTTGAATCTAAATGGATCTACATATCTTATTACTCAAGTTGAGAAATAAAGTTATATTCACACCTTTTATACTTTCTTATAAATAGGGTTCAATATGTCAATTCACCAGGCCCCTGGCACCATGCCTCCTGAAAAGAAAAACTGCCCATTTTGTCATCAGTCCCAAATTTGCAAATGACACTTTTGAGTTCTTTCCAAATTTTGGGGTAGATGCCATGTGTTCCTGGTGATTAATGTGCATCTAATTTGTCAATTAGTATAGAACATCCAGTCCTGCTGATATCATAAGTTTGGGATTTAAAAATTGTTTTGGTAATTCACAGACATAAATATGCATGAAAATCAAAGACCTATATACATCACAGAAAAGAAACATCAAGAGTAAGTATAAACAACTGAAGGAGAGGAGCTGGTAGGCTTCAAGCACAAGGAAAAGATAGGAGATGGAAAGAAAGCCTGTTTGCCTGGCTTAGAGCAGTTTATGTCATGTTTATGTATTAAGGCATTGCACTGTACATAAAAATGTTAATCAAAATTTTAAATAAAATAATGTATTAGAAAAAATATGCATTAGCTATGTTTAATCCAAAACTTTTCCAAAGTACTCAGTGATTATGAAATGGAAAGTAATATGCATTGCTAAAGTTAACTAATTTATATTATGCCAAATGGAGGGTTTCTTATTTAAAATTTTGAAATTTCTTAAATATGAAAAACTACCTTTAAAAGATAGCACTGCCATATTCTTTTCCCTAGACTTACAATGTTTGGAATATGTTTGATAGTCATACCCCAGGCCTGACAATTCATTTCATTTACTTTTTTTGTTGTGCAATTAATTATCAAAAGCCCAATACCAAGTGATGTGATTATAGGTACATATGAGAAAAAAACACCATCAATAAACACTTAAAGAGTAAATATTTTTATTAGGAAATATTTTACCACAACCATTTTCCTACTAATATTTCCTTTTAAACTCATGGTTATCTTAAAGCTAAATAAATTCTGTTTTTTTTTTTTAACTTTTATTTAATGAATCAGAGTTTAAATTTCCTTAAGCTGATTATGCAGAGCTGACTAATGTCATGGAAGTCTCAAAGGCAACCTTTGTTTTTCAATACGTTTTTAAGTGTGTGATTTTAAAAGTACTTCTGAAAACATTATTTCATTGTTGACATTTTTAAGGAGGCTACTGTCTCTCTACAATAGTAGCTACTACTTTCATTACTTTTTGCAATCCTCCTTCTCTGCAGTATAAAAAATCACTTTTCCATTTTTCAAATTAGGAGTGGGAGTCAAAAGTCAAACTTTTAAAAATAGTCATATAGACTTCCAAAATTCTATCAAATTTCTGAATTACAGGAACACAATATACCAATGAAATGCTCCATAGCCTTTAGTAGACAATATTAGTCTCAAACAACTACTTCAAAATATCTCTAAGGCTTCTCTTGCTGGGTTGATTTTAAAGACCACTGCTGACAAATGTGTATTTCATGGGCCCTTGGGCATCTACAGTACAGGTTTAAGTAACTCCTGGTATATTTTATTTTAATTTTTTAAACCAAGCTGCAGAAATAGTGTAGCATATGAAATATTTAAAAGTATCACCTCACTTCTTCAACTTAGAAGAAAATAAACAAGGAAGAGTTCAAGATCAAAGAGAAAACATAAATTGAGCAGTATGGTTTGTATTTGTTTGTTACCTCGCTTGCTGTTCTGCTTTCTTTTTTTTTTGCCCCTCTCTCCGTAATAAATGTGGAAGAAAGCAGCTTTGATTGTTTTAAACACGAAATTAACTTCCCAGGAGATAATCAAAGTAGTTATTCCATATGTAAACAGCATTTTAAATGACATCAAAGTTAATGGACTCTAGAAACTGATTTCAAGATCTTTTCATAGTCACTTCAAGTGTTAGAAAACGTCTGTCATAAATTAAGTTTTCTAGGAAACATCTGAAATTATGCTTAGGAATAAATATTAAATTCTTGCTTCACAGTTATAACGTGGTCTAAATATTGCAATTAATAAAACATAGGTTTTTATATATATGAGTCAATATTTACAGTCGTAAAAGAAATTACACAGTAGTAACATGTAGCCATTCTTGTTAGTGAATTTGTATACTAACATTTTGTCTGTGAAATAAGATTCAGCATTTTTCATTGAATTCTAACAATTTATTAGGGAAGGAGAATACATATCCAGATATATATCTCTTTAATGGTCCTTTTAATTAAGGGTTTGGACAGTACTTATTCTCAGCCAGAGTGGAAACAGAAATTAGCACATTGATGGGATTCAAAGACAGAAGAATAGGGAAAGAGCATACTGCTATAGGCTAGGGGTAAATAGTAAAAATAAAAACGTGGGGTAAGTGCTTTCTCAGGGAAGAGTTAGAAAGAAAAGCACAGAGTAAATTCTACAAAAGGAAAAGAAACACACAACCCCAGCAGCTGAGAGCTAGAGAAAGAGCCAGCTACAGAGAGTGAGGTGAGATAAGACTGCAGCAGCCTGGGCTACTGGCGATATAGCCAGAAGACCTTGGCCTGAGTCTGGTTTGGAGCACCTAAGAGCCATAGGGTATACATTTACCCAGTGAAAAGGGGGCAGGCTTCTCTCTCCACATCCACCCCACAACAGGACCCGGCAACCAGCTGAAAGAGGATGGGTGCCATTTTGGACATAAGCAGCAGCTGCGGAAACTCCTGTGCATGTTCCCAGCAACTGGATAGGACAAGACACCATCTTGTCAGCAAGTAGTGGTGGCAGCAGCTCCAGTGCACAAACCTGGCAACTGGCGGGGAGAAGGCAACAGTGTGAAACAAGTGAGGGCTGTAGCCGTTGGCTCCTGTGCATGCATGTGATCCAGGGATTCTGCTAGAGGGAAAAATCAGTGTTCCCTATTGACTTTGAGTCTGGCTGAAAGGACTGACAGGGGGCTGGGAACCTTATTAGGACTGTGAGGTGCCCCCAGCCTCTGACCGTATCATAGGCCGCAGGGCTCAAACAGCCTAGGCAGAGCACCCACAGGCAACTGGCTGTGGGAACAGCTCTGCCTCTCTGTGGATGGGACAGTCTAGTGGGGTGGAGTGGATCCTCCACATCCCATGACTGCCAGAACCTTGTGTTCTAAGACTGTGAGAACTCTGTAACTGCACAAGAGGGCACAGGGTGCATATGGGTCTCTGGGAAATCAATATGAGCAGCTCCAGACACACAGACTTTCCTGATTGCCTGGGGTGGGTCACTGCAATGGGATCCATGTTCATACTGAGGTCTGCACAGATACTTTGTGTGGTTCATATGGCAGAGTACTGCACTCACTGTGAGCCAATACCTGAGCACTGATCACCTTGGAAGAGATGAGGTGAGGATGTGATTATACCAACAGAGGTGATCATACTTTCCTTTCTGCCAAAAACAGATCCACCACATCCAACTTGGGTGTCAAACAGGGATACTTGCCCCACCCTGGAGCACTGACCAGAGCTCCTTGGCCACATCCAGCACACACCTCTGGGTATTCACTAAAAGAGCAGACACTCCAATAAGCCACAGAAGAATAGTTCAAAGATAAAAGCCATCAGAGAAAAAAAACAAGTAGCTCCACAAATACCTAAAAAATGCAAAAACACAAGAAATAAGAATAAGGAAGACAACATGACCCCTCAAAGGAACACAACGACACTTCAATATTAAAATGTGAAGATGAAGGAACTGATGAAATGCCTGAAATGAAATTTGAAAGATTAATCATAGGACTACTCAGAAGCAATGAGAAACAAATTCACAAATTAAAGAAATTCATACATGACATGAATGAAAATGTTCCCAGGACAGCGCTGTGGCTTGGTGGGTAAAGCTGTCACCTGCAGTGCCGGCATCCCAAATGTGAGCCGGTTCAAGTCCTGGCTGCTCTACTTCTGATCAAGCTCTCCACTATGGCCTGGGAAAGCAGTAGAAGATGGTGCAAGTCCTCGGGCCCATGTTCCCATGTGGGAGATCTGAAAGAAGCTCCTGGCTCCTGGCTTCGGATTGGCACAGCTCTGGCCATTGTGGCCAATTGGGGAGTCAATCAGTGGATGGAAGATCTCTCTCGCGCGCACTGCCTCTCCTTCTCTCTGTGTAACTCTGACTTTCAAATAAATAAATTAATGAAAAAAAAAAAAACAAAGAAAAATGTCCCCATGAAATTGAGATTTTGAAGAGAAATCAAAATAAAATGTTAGAAAGGAAGAATTCAATTATTTCAAATAAAAAATAGAGTGGAAAACCTTACCAAAAGACTTGGTGAGGCAGAAGAAAATTATCTGGGCTGGAAGTCAAATCTATAGAAATGTTTCAGTCATAGCACAAAAAAAAGAGAAGAAAGTAGAAAAAAATTAAAAACAGTATTAAGAGATTTATGGGATACTATATGGGTCTTCAGACTTCCTGAAGGTGTGGATAGAAAGAGTAGATTAGAAGGCTTATTCAGTGCAATAATTACAGAAAATTTCCCTAACATGTAGAAAGAAAGGGATATCCAAGTATATAAGGCACACAGAACTCTTTACAGACATGACCAGAAAAAATCTTCACCACAACACATAGATGTCAAACTTTCAACAGTAAAACATAAAGAAAAGGTTCTAAAATGTTCACGATAAAAACGCCAAATTACATTCAGAGGATTTCCAACTGTACACACAGCTGATTTCTTATCTAGGACAGAATGGAGAGACACAGTGCAAATTTTAAAAGAAAAAAAAATTGTTAACCCAGAATACTCTATCCTGCAAAACTCTCATTTATGAATGAACTTGAAATAATGATCTTCCATAACAAACAGAAATTTAAAGAATTTCTCACACCTCATCAAACCCTACAAATGATGCTTAAGGATGTACCACACAAAAAACAGAAAGATAGTGTTCCCCATTGACTTTGAGTCTGGCTGAAAGGACTGACAGGGGGCTGGGAACCTTATTAGGACTGTGAGGTGCCCCCAGCCTCTGACCATATCATAGGCCAGGAATGTTAAGGCAGAAGATCTCCCAGTGAAAGTACAAAGGAAAACCAAAGCAAACAAGAAGAATATTTACAGAAAAATGGCAGGAATGACTTGTTACTTACAAATAATAACCTTGAATGTAAATGGCCTAAACCTTCCAATTATAAATACAGGGTAGCTGAATGGATTAAAAACAAAGATCTATCTATTTGCTGCCTACAGAAAACACATCTCACCAACAAACATAAACAAGACTGAACAAGATATTTCTTGCTAACAGAAAGCAGAAAGGAGCAGATGTAGCCATCCTAATATCAGACAAAATAGACTTTAACACAAAAATTGTTAAAAGAGATATTGAAGGGCAGTATGTAATGATTAATGGATCAATTCCACAGGAAGATGTGACTATAATAATCATATAGTCAACTACAGGGTGTTTTAATGGATTGAAAGGGACACATAGACTCCAATACAATAGTAATGGGAGACTTCAACATCCCACTTTCATCAATGGACAGATCACCCAGACAGAAAATGAACAAAGAAACGACAGAGCTAACTCACTATGGAGAAAATGGACCTACCTGATGCCTACAGAACCTTTCATCCCACAGTTGAAGAACACACATTCTTTTCATCAGTGCATGGTACTTTCTCTAGAATAGACCATATGCTAGTACATAAATCAAGTCTCAGCAAATTCAAAAAAATCAAAATCATACCATGCATCTTTTCTGACCACATTAGAGTTAAGGTGGAAATAGGAAATTGAAGAATCTTAAGAACACATGCATATATATGGAAACTAAACAACATGCTCCTGAACAATGAGTCATGGAAGAAATCAAAAGACAAATAAAAAACTTTCCAGAAATGAAGATGGCAATAAACCATATCAAAATGTATGACAGTAAAAGCAGTGTTAAGAGGGAAGTTTGTAGCAATTGGTGCCTACACCAAGAAACTTGAAAGGCACCAAATAAATAAATGAGCCTTCAATGTATCTCAAGATTCTAGGAAAACAACAACAAACCAAACCCAAAATTAGTAGCAATGCATAAATAATTAATACCAGGGAAGACATAAATAAAATTGAAATAAAAAAGATCAGTGAAATGAAGAGTTCATGCAGCTGTGACTTAGCATTCTTACAAACTCAGAAGTTATTTTTAGAGAGAAGAAAACATGATGAAAAACCGACAATGCCTACCACAATTCAAGCAGTTAATTAAGGAAAAAAGTCATGCACTCTATAAATCACAATCAGTTTGCTAAAATCCATTCAAATATTCAACTGATACATTCAAACTAAAATGGACAATTATTCTGAATACTGTATATATCTTAACCTATTTTTTCCTAAAGTTTATAATTATAACAAATGAAATAAAATCAGTGGAGTGTTTTTTGCAAATATTTTTTTAAGTCCCTAATATGTGTAAAATAATGTGATATTGTCAGGTAAAGTATCTAGTTGTCTGGGAAAATATCCTAGGGTTTTTTTTTTAAGAATTATTTATTTATTTGAAAGTCAGAGTTACACAGAGAGAGAAGGAGAAGCAGAGAGAGAGAGAGAGAGAGAAGTCTTCCATCCTCTGGTTCACTCCCCAGTTTGCCACAATGGCCGGAGCTGCATCGATAGGAAGCCAGGAGGCAGAAGCTTCTTCTGGGTCTCCCACGCGGGTGTAGGGGCCCAAGGACCTGGACCATCTTCCACTGCTTTCCCATGCCATAGCAGAGAGCTAGATCAGAAGTGGAGCAGCCGGTACTCAAATGAGCACCCATATAGGATGCTGGCACTGCAGGCGGCAGCTTTACCCCCTACGCCACAGTGCCTACCCCATATCCTAGGTGTATTATGAATTGATTATAATCACATTATTACCCCTTCCATTGTTTCTTTCCTTAAGAAAACTAAGATATGAAGTGCATTCTCTATGAAATAGGAAAACACATACAAAATAATAAAACACAAAATAAAAAACTGAAAGTAAACAACTGTTAAATATGAGATCTCAACAATATCCAAAGTTTGTTCTGTACAACTGTATTTAATCCTTACAGTAATTAGCTACTAACCACTCTCATTATATGGAACAAGCAACCTAGGTTTAAGAGAAAGCTTATAGCCCCTAAATATGTTTAAGCTGTGCTTTCAAAAGCACACAGACTAACAAGGTACATTATAATACTTCCAAGTCTTTTAGGAACAAACCTCCTCCACACACCCCGAGCTGCAGTTTTCATCTTATAACTTGTTCCCAGTAGCTCAATAGCATATAAAGGCTAAACAATTAGTGTATTCACATTAATCACTCACTTCCCAGCAAATTGTACATTTCAGTGACCACAGACAGAGGAGGAAAGAAGAGGCTACCTCCCACTCACTGCCTGAGTGAGGCTAGAACCACAGCTTTAATCCAGGGCTTCAGTTTCACACCCACTTAGGCTTATCAGCATGGACACAACAGATAAGGGGTAAGACAGAATGTCTAAAGACAAAAATGTTTTCTAGGAAGTTCCTGGTGCAGAAATGGCAAAGCACATGGTGAAGAGGCAGGCAAAATGCTCTCAATAGGCCTGCTAATGTTGGGGGTGAAGAAACTGTTCTGAACTTTCATTTGCAGAATAATTTATTTGGTGGTGTCTAAACTACAATCCACCCACCATTCATGATATGCATTCTTCACAAGCACATTCAGTAACAAATCCTTAAGTATTATATGACCACTTACATTCATGGCATCTTAATGGACTTGTTCTTGCTTAGTTCAGGCACATTATTGAAAAGCAAAACAAAAGAAACAACAAAACCAACCAACCACAAAACTTATAGCAGTTTTGCTTTCTTTTTCATGAATTTTCAATTGTGGTCATGTATTCAGGGATTCAAATAGTGATGTACATTATTCCAGATATTCTTTGAAGGTATCCAGGACCTGCTCTTACCAGCTTATCACAGTCTTTCCCCTCTACTACAATCACTGTTATTTTCCTTTTCCACTATGCTTTGCACTCTAAGAACTGCAACACTGAGATAGGGAGGTAGGGAGGGAAGGAGGAGGGAGGGGGAATAAAGGGAAGGGAGAGGATGGGAGGAAGGAGAAGTGAGAATGGGAGAGGAGAGGGGAGGGGAGGAGAATGAAAGAAAATGCACGCGCGCAAGAGAGAGAGAGAGAGAGAGGAGGGAGGGAGGGAGAGAAACTTCAACACTGAAAAGTCCCTTGGCCAGTTAGGAAGCTCCACCAAGAGCCTCTTCAGGTGCAGCTTAACATGTTTCAATGCCTCAAGTCTAATTACAGCAGCCCTTTGCCTTAATCCTCCCCCTTTGCCATCTCCCTCCTTATCCCCCTCCCTCTGCCCAGTCCAGCCCCTTAGGATTCTATCTGAGTTCTCTCCAAGTCCTTTGGGCAAGGAGTACTTGACATCTTCCCACTACTCCTTGTCCCTGGGCTCTTCCTCCTCAACTCTGATCTCATGTTTGTAAATAAGCCCTTCCTTAAACTCCTCAGGTAAATCCTGGAGGGTGTCACTTGACTAGCTGGGGACTATGATACAAGAATGCATGACAAAGTAAAATAAGAAACTATGGGGTATGATTAATGGAAGAATCAGAAATAAATTCTAATTCTGGGTCTACTGACAAATATGAGCTGTATGTTAGATTCTAAGCTTTCAGACACCAGAGGCTCCTTTTTTATGAAGTCAGGGACACTTCAGCTTCAGACTTTCACTGGTAGGAATCTTCCAGAACCCTGTTTACATGGCAATTAATTTTTGTACAATTTGCATTAAAAAGGTATTTCCAAGACAATTTCCATCATATTCTATCCCCATTAGGTGACAATAAAATTACTTTGGGTAATAAGAAATCCAGTTAAGGTAAAGATCAATTTTGAACCCATTTTAGCTTGAGTTTCATGGGGTCTATTTATTTGGCTATAGGAATCCCCATATGTAATGGGGCTATTATTGATATACTTCCAAGGTAGGTACAGATTCTTGGAATTTGCCTACTGATAGAGTGGCATGAAAGTTTTATTATAGTTAGAACATTCTTTTCCATGCTCAACCATAGAAGAAAGAGGATAACTGATGATGAGATATTTTGAAATATGTGCTAGAAATAAGTTCTGTGGAAAATTACTTCTAATCATCAAGTCTATACAACTTTTACCAAAAAAATTAGTACCCATCAATACCCAGTGAAAACATATATTCTCGCCTATCAATATGCTTGATAATATGTTATACTTGTTTTCCCTCTCATTTATGCATAGTAATTGTATTAGAATTTATACAAACCAGGGGCCAGCACTGTGGTTTAGCAGGTAAAGCTGTCACCTGCAATGCCAGCATTCCTATGTGTGCACTGGTTTGAGTCCTTGCTGCTCCACTTCTGATCCAGCTTTCTACTGTGGCCTGGGAAAGCAGTGGAAGATGGCCCAAATCCTTGGGCCCCTGCGTCATGTGGGAGACCTAGAAGAAGCTCCTGGCTCCTGGATTTGGATCAGCTCAGATCCGGCCATTGCGGCTATTTGGGAAGTGAACCAGCAGAAGGAAGACACCTCTCTTTTTTTCTCTCTCACTCTCTGCCTCTGCCTCTCTGTAACTTTGCCTTTCAAATAAATAAATAAATAAATATTTTTTAAAAAGTATTTAGACAACCCTTACGTTTTAGAGCAAAAACCTCTAGCAGTCCTAGAAACAGCAAGTTTATCTGTGTGCAAATCTATGTGTTTTATCCACTTCAGTCACCTATATCAAAATCCATGCAAGAGGGAAAATTGAATTCTTTTTCTAATTTATTTAAGGAAAAAAATGAGATCCTATGAAAAGGCGATTTAAAGCTTTGCAAGCAAAATTTAGGGAAAAAGTGTTCTAAAAACCTAAGTCAGTTAACAACTCCAATTTTTAAAGTATTGTTCTGGACTTTCATAATGCTTGTAGCATTTACCATTTTTAAAATTTTCAATTTTTATGAATTTGTTTCCTTATCTTATTCATTCTTATAACTACTTTTGTATTTTTAATTGAGTAAGGACTCAGATATCACAAAATTATTTTTTCTTGTTATTTTTCCCTGCTATAAGTAAAAGATCACCAACTAGATTAATATTATTCCTAATTTTAAAATATGTAATGAGATTACTTTAAAAAGTCCATGAAAATGTATATTATGAATAAACTATTCATGGATTTCCATTTTTTTTTACCAAAATAAACATATTCCATTTCCATGGACATTTTGAAGTACATACACATACACACATAAGAAACATAACAGTACCTCTTAACAATGGTATATTAATAAAGGAGCACAAAACTCAGATCAGTAATAGTGAATTTTTTCAATGCAATGAATGAATATATATAGCTCAGGATATAAAAAGTAAAGTCAAAATCAGTTTAAGCATGTTTATATTCAATGTATCCTCTCTATAAACACTGTTGCAGTATACTTTTTATTGGAAATTATTAGGGACAGAAATTGAGGACAAGGCCTTCACAGAAAATCAAGACAGCAATATAATACATTTTCCATAATCAAACAGTGGAGCATGTGAATGCATAAAAATCAATGGGATGGATAATATGTTATAAACTTAAGTGATTATGAAACATTTTGGCATTTTGGGGAGTATAAACTGGAATGGATATGTATGGCTCCCTTTCCCTCTCAACATAAATTTCAGCATGAAGAAAATGAATCAGGAATCATGAAATGAAATCAGGAATCAGATAAGATATTTTAGGGATTTCACCTTCTCCAGATCTTAATGCTGAGTGATTACCGAACATTTAACTCATCAAGCAAAGCCAGTTGGAAAGGAAAATTATAGTTTTTTGGCAAGATCAAATATTTAGATAAAAAGAGACAAAATCTCTTAAAATTAGACTCAATCTAAAGTTAAATTTATCGATTGTAGCATATAACACCAAGTGAAGAGAACAGAGGGCTTAAAAATCAAGACAGTTGCATACTAGGTAAGCTCCAGCATTTTTGTGACAATAGGCAAGGTCCTTGCCCTAAATTTGATCTGTAAAATGATGAGGGTTACTATTTCTTTTTTTTTTTTTTAGGTTTTTCGTCTTCAGTCAACTCTAATAATTTGGTCTTACGATACTGCCTGGAGTTAAAGAACTTCAGAGTTCATGACTTAATTTTTCTCTGACAAGTCATTCAATCTCCCTTTGACTCAATATCCTCAAGGGCCAAATAGAGATAACAATATATTTCTCGCTTTCTGGATTTATTTGACAGGCATAGCAAAAAATTACATTGTTCTTATACTAAATCCTAACAATCTTAGTGACTAATGCATCTGAAATAGTCACTTTGTAGATGACAGTATGGGGGAAAATATAAACTTTAGAATGTTCAGATGTTTTATACATGATATACTCTTTTTCCCTCACAGAACTTATAAAAATTATTAGCTGCATATTTGTTCATGTGACTGACACATTCCAGTTGTTCTCTGAAAGGCTCATGGTGAGAAATATAAAATACAGTGTTGCAGCTGGTGCTGTGGTGTAGCGGGTGAGGCCACCACCTGTGGCACCAACATCCCACGTGGTTGCCAGTTTAGGTCCTAGGTATGCTACTTCAGATCCGGCTCCCTGCTAGAACACCTGGTAAAGCAGCAGAGGATGGCCCAAGTGCTTGGATGCCTGAACCCACACGGGAGACTCAGAAAAAGCTGCCGACTCCCCACTTAAACCTGGCCCAGGTCTGGCAACTGCAGCCATTTAGGGAGTGAACCAGCAGATGGAAGAACTTTCTGTCTTTTTCCTCTCTCTCTATAACTCTGCCTTTCTAATTAATAAATACATCTTTAAAAAAATGCATAGTGTCTCTTGATTGTTAATGAATCAATTAATGAATGCTGGTCAGCTGTGTGCTGAATTTAAGCAATGATGTGAAACAACCATGACCAAAGAAAGCAATTTTTTTTTTTTTTGCTTTTCACAAGAAGTCAGCTGGCTCACTTCCAAAATTTGGACAAATCTATTTACCAATCATACTCATAACAGAAAAAGTACTTTAGATTTCAAGATCTACAAAAAGAGAAGCCAGTAACTTTTCTTTTTTTTTTTTTATTTAATGAATATAAATTTCCAAAGTACAGCTTATGGACTACAATGGCTTCCCCTCCATAATGTCCCTCCCACCCGCAACCCTCCCCTTTCCCACTCCCTCTCCCCTTCCAAATAATCAAAATGTATTTTTAAAATTGTGTTTGTAATTTAGAGTGCAGAAAATTCGATTTCTGCCTTGTAAACATGATTCTTACCTATCTGAATAACAACTTTAAGTTTTTCTCTTCCAACTCTAAAGCAATATAATTATCCTGGGATTCTTTCACTGTAGCCAATAAACTTGTACTTAACACACACTAAGTTTATTTATTCAATTCAGATTTTTCATCAATTAGTTGTAGATGGCAGATTAAATGCAAGCAGTATAATCTCTCATTAAAAAAAGATCCCAGCTGGGACAAACTGGCACCAACAGGGGATGCTGCCACTGAAAAGAGGCTTAGCCTGCAGCACCACAGGGCAGACCTCCACCTCCCTTTTTCTTTTTTTTTTTTTTTTTTTGTAAAGATTTTATTTATTTATTTGAGAGGTAGAGTTACAGACAGAGGGAGAGACAGACAGAAAGGTGGCAAATATTAAAAACTACCAAGACATAATCTCTAAGGAGCATGGTGGATGTGTAGCTTAATAAAGCCTCTCATCTCAATGGTTCTACAATCTAATAGGTTACATGCACACAAAAAAGGACCACAAAGCCATTGTATACAATAAGCAAAATTCATGATGAACTACATGGAAAAAAGTTACAACTGCTTATTGATTTGCTCCTGGATTATAAAAAATTAGAAAGCACTTTTGAACTGGAACTTAAAATCTTAAGGTGGACTTTGGTAAATTTTTAGGTATGTTCCAAGATCTGAGGAATTCTTTTACTCTTGGGGCCAACCCTTCTCGCGTTTCTTGCAAGACTGGTTGCTCAATTTGTGGCAGATTAGCATGTAGAACTTCCCATTACCATTAGTCTGACATCTGCTCATTTCTCTCTGAATTCCTATGCTGTAGATTTCATATCTTCCCCTATGCTGCTTTGTTCCTCATATTGCAGTAAATGCCACAAAAGCTATCCAAGAGAGAACACAGGAGACAAATTTTTGTCTTTTTTGTCCTACAGTGTCTACAGCCAGCCTTCTTGCTGAATTATTTAACTGGGATTGAAACTCTCAAGTAGAAATCTAAAGATATTTCTGTATTATTCTCTAGCTTACAATGTGGCCCTGGAATAACATTCTACCTCTCAATTAGTTCTACTGTTTGTGTGCTTCCTACCTTTCATTCTGTTTTTGTTGTTCACTTTTAAATTTTGTTTTCCTAAAAATTTCAATATCTCATTTTTTCCCCAATGTTCATAAATTATTAATGAAGTGTTTGCTATACATACCCTTTCTTCACCCAATTTAATGTGCTGGGGAATTAGGCCCAAATCTGGATTCTCAAGAACTTCACTCTTCATTTTAAAACATGTAATTCGGACAGGTGTTGTGGCTTAGTGGGTAAAGCTGCAACCTGTGATAATTGCATCCCATGTGAATACCAGTCCAAGTTCCAGCTGCTCCATTTCCAATCCAGCTCCCTGCTAAGGGTCTAGGAAAAGCAGCAAAAGATACCAAGTGCTTGGGCCTCTGCCAAGCACTTTTTCCAGGAAAAAGCTCCTGACTCCTGGCTTCAGCCTGGCTCCTTCTGGTTGTTGTGGCCATCTGTGAAGTTAAACAGCAGATGAAAGAATCTCTCTTTCCTCTTCTCTCTGTAACTCTTTCAAAAAATGAATAAATCTTTAAAAATACTTTTTAAAATGTAATAATTTCTTACTACATTTACTTCTGGCATATTTTTCTATTCCTGGAACTCCTATTAGTCATACATTAAATCTCATTAATTTAAAACAGTATTTAGCAATGAAGAGTTAAAATTGTATATGTGCAGGTGTAAAAAGTTAAGCTTAAGCTTACAGGTTTAAACCTTCCTGGTACAGCTGTAAAAAATAAGACAGAGTAGCACCTTGGCAGTAGGGACTCCATTTTGGAGCACTTGAGACTGCATTCTGGGAAAGCACCCCCCTACCGTGAGACTCTGGTCTGAAACTATGATCTCAAATAGTCGGACAATAGCAGTACACTACATCACCCTTGGCAACGCACAAAAACCCCCTAGCATGATTGCTCAAGCTTAAAAGTAAAAAGGTTACACCTGGGTTACCTGGGCTAATAATAAAGATGTGATTTGTCTATGTCTTAAGATCATAATTGCTGATTGTAAGACTTTAGCAACCGCTTAACAACCGTGTATTCTCTTCCCCTTCCCGGTTTTGTGGTTTTTGCCTTTATAAACCCTAACCTTTGGTTATTCGGGGCTGCTCTGCTCATGATGATCAGACAGCCCCAGCATGCTGGATAATCAATAAAGCTTCCCCTTGCTGTTTGCATAAGAGATGTCTCTTGGTGACGTTTTTCGGGCGGTCGACTCTAACAGCAACATTGATTCAACAGCTTCTAGACAAAACTAGCGAAACTCCTTCCATCCGCTACCAACTTATATCTTGCTCATCAGCTGCCCTCTTTAAGAACTTCAATCGTAACTCATCAGTTTTACTTCTTTGGCTCTGGGAGGAAGCACTTTCTTATGCTAGCCACAGAAAGGATTAAAACTATATTCTTAACATCCTCCCCTTCTTGATTACAACAGTCTTTGCTTATTTTTAAATTTCTCTTACTTTCCTCAAATCCTCAATGTCATAAAGAGCATACACAAACTTTACAAATTTATCTACCATGAAGTTGAGGGTTTTGATTTTATCTGACTGTTACCATCATCTTCTTTCTTAGATGTTCTCCACTCTATTGCTTGTAGACAGAATAACTCAATACATTAATATTTCTTCCTTTCCCATTATCCATTTTTTACTTTTCCTACTTTCTAGTACTTTTAATTTTACCTCAGCCTTATATATTGAACTTTTACTTTGGCTCTCATATTTGTTTTTTGCTATTTTATTTGAAGGCAGGGTGAGAGGAGGAGGAAGAGAGTGAGTGACAGAGAGAAGAACAAAAGAAAGGTCCAGAGAGAAATCTTCCATCTGCTGGTTCATTTCCCAAATGCCTGCCACATCCAGGAATGGGCCAGGCTGAAACCAGGAGCTGGGAATTCTATCTAGGTTTCCCACATTGCAGGCCAAAGACCCAAGTACTTGAGGCATCAACTATTGCCTCCTGAGGCACTCATAATCTCGGAGCTGGGTCAAAACCACAGGTGGGACTCGACTCCAGGCAATCCTAACTGGATAGAGTGTCCAAGCAACAGCTTAACTCATTGTACCACAATGCCTATATCTGGCTCCGATATTTGTAAAGTCGCAAAGTTCTTCCCTGTACCCTGATTTTAAAAACAGAGGATGAAAATATTTTCATATTTCATTAAGTTTTGTCTGCAACATCCAGGAATGAGCCAGGCCAAAACTAGGAGCAAGTCATTCCATACTCCTATGGCTCTGGGAAGCCAAGCTCAAATACTTCTTGGTTCCATACATTTATATTTTTTAAATATATAGAATAGACTTGGATATAAAAACTATGGACTTTTATGATAACCTTAATGATTAATAATAATTCAAAAATTAGATGGCTATATGTTATATAGCCCTAGTTCTATCCAAAACAATTTAAGTATAGCAAATGTACTGTAAACATGTTCTCAAAATTTCTGTGGAAATTTTCTCCTATATTAACATTAAAATCTTTCATAATTGCAGTTTATATCATATTGCTCTCATTTTCCTCCCAGTGGAAATCAACCTTTTAATAAGGGCTATATTAAAAGAAAGGCCTAATTAAAATTGGGCCAGACAATTCCCTTCAGATTTCCATGACCCTATTATAAAATGTGCAATGGTACTTCAAAAAGTTCATGGAAAATGGAATTAAAAGGCAAGGTTATTTTGGTGGAAACAATTTTGAAATGTGTGCATAGTTTTTTCAAAATACACATTTCTATGAAGTTTTTGAAGACCGTTCTATGCATAGATTCCAAAAATGTTTACACAAAATGAACTTACCTTTTAATTCCACTTTCCACAATTTTTTGAAGTATTTTATATGATTAAGTCACTGCACCACCATCTTCACAGTAGCACTGTTCAACATAGCCATGATATGGAATCAACTAAGTTGCTGAAAATATATTTTTGTAACTGTTTTATATCTTTGCCAAACCAATGCTTAAGAATGTTATATTACTATAATTCAATGATCTGTGATTTTTTAAAAAAATTACTGTTTGTGGGTGAAATGTTCATACTGTCATTTGATTATTGTTTATAGCCCTTGCCTATATACTGCTGAACTTGGGTCTTTATACTTATTGATCTATTTATTTAGCTGAACATTAAGTCCTTGACTGTAATGTTAACTCAGAAAACTAAAAAAGAAAGAAGAAGGGCCAGCACTGTGGCGCAGCGGGTTAACACCCTGGCCTGAAGCACCGGCATCCCATATAGGCACTGGTTCTAGTTCCAGTTGCTGCTCTTCCAATCCAGCTCTCGGCTGTGGCCTGGGAAAGCAGAAGATTGTCCAAGTCCTTGGGCCCCTGCACCCATGTGGGAGACCTGGAAGAAGCTCCTGGTTTCGGATCAGCACAGCTCCAGCCGTTGCGGCCACATGGGGAATGAACTATTGGATGGAAGACCTCTCTGTCTCTACCTCTCTCTGTAACTCTTTCAAATAAATAAGGAATACAGGAAGGAAGGAAGGCAGGGGAAGGAGAGGGGAGGGAAGAGGAAGGGGGGCGGGGAGTGAGGGAGGAACAGAAAGGAGGAGAGAAAAGGAGGACAGAGAGGGAGGAAAAGCAGGGGAGGAAGGGAATATCATTATATCTTTGAATTGTATTTGTGAACTGCATTGAATATGTTCTGTTTGTATTAACATTACGTTAACATGACAAAAATTGTCTCTGAAAAAAAACCCTCAAGAAATATCCATATTCTTCATTTCTTAAACATAGAAGGCCTAAAAAATACAATTTTATACCTCTTTTGCCTCTGAGGTAACAAGATTATTATTTTTAAAAATGCTAAAATTGAGTTTTTTTCTCACTGACAGTGTAAACTGTAACAAACAATGCAACAGAATGAAAACTAAGAAGTTAATGGCAAAGAAAGACATTGTGCAGACTATTGAACAAAACAGGTCAATAAATAAAATAGACAAAGTAAATAAATCAAGTAGGTCAAATCCAAATTGGCAGAGAAAAACTGGAGGACAAATATGGGAGACATCAAGACTATGCTGGAATATTAGAAATTATTCTGGGGCACTGTTAAATGAGAATATGACAAAGACTGCAAATTACAACTCCAAAAATATAATTATTCCACTTCTGTGGCCCCTTATATTACAAAATTTAAACTTCATATAAAAATGTAGATTTCTGGTCTTTCTTAACAACAAATCAGGTCAGGTAACACTTATTCCAATTTTCAAATAACAAAAATCATGCGGAGCTGGGAAGCAGATGTCTCTCTCCAGACAGTTTATTGGTGGCCCCACCACTCAGATATTATAGTCAGGCCTCTCACTTATCACTTGGCACCTTTACGCATTTATGTATGTGCCTGGTCCTGGTCCTGGTCCTGGTCCTGGTCTTGGCCAAGTTACATTTATTATGCCTTATATAAGGCATTTGCACAGACAAAAGAACATTGACTTAAAGGTTTAATGCAGGAAACTGTAGGCAGGTATGTATAAACATAAGCCACATAAAGTCACTTCTCTACTCACAGCCTTCCACTGGCCCCACATCTCATGATAAATGGAATCAAAAGACCTTGCAGTGTTCGTACAACCTCAGCTATCATGCCATAAAATTCGTCTTGATTCCAGAGGCACATTCAATATTCATAATATTGACTTTCCTTAATATAAAGCAATACATGCTTACTATAGAAAACTTGGAAAATTCAAAACATGAGAAGGAATATACTAGTTGGAATTTAATTCTAAGATAACTGATGCTAGCTAATTTTAACATACATGTCTTTTTGTAAATCTAGTTAATAAAAATCCCTTTTGGGCCGGCGCTGCGGCTCAATAGGCTAATCCTCTGCCTTGTGGCGTCGGCACACAGGGTTCTAGTCCCGGTTGCCCCTCTTCCAGGCCAGCTCTCTGCTGTGGCCAGGGAGTGCAGTGGAGGATGGCCCAAGTCCTTGGGCCCTGCACCCGCATGGGAGACCAGGAGAAGCACCTGGCTCCTGGCTTCGGATCAGCGCGATGCGCCGGTCACAGCGCGCTAGTCGCAGCAGCCATTGGAGGGTGAACCAACGGAAAAGGAAGACCTTTCTCTCTGTCTCTCTCTCTCTATCCACTCTGCCTGTGAAAAAAAAATTCCTTTTAGTATTTTTTTATTCTACTTAATACTATTGGTTGAACTCTGTAATTAATACACAATTATTCTTAAGTGTTGAAATTTAACTGAAAAGCTCCTGGCTTTGGCTTCAGTCCCAGCTGTTGTGGGCATATGAACAGTGAACCAGCAGATGGAAAATCTCACCCTATTTATCTATCTACTTACCTACCTACCTACCATCTCTGTCTCTCTGCCTTTCAAATAAATAGAATACATAAATTAAAAATTAAAGAAGCTGAAAACCCAGACACTGGAAAAGTGAGATCTTCAACAAGGAGAAGCAGGAATATGAGATCATACATCACTGGAAGTTGAACACAAAGCTAGCTAAACATAATGGAAGGGGACAGGAGTCATTTTCAGTCTTCTTTTTCTTTTAAGATCAATTTATTGATTGATTTGAAAGGCAGTTGACAGAGAGAGACACACACACACTCACACAGAGAGAGAGAATCTTCCATCCACTGGTTCTCTACTCTCCCTCCCTGGCCAATGGCTGCAATGGCTGGAGCTGGGTGGATCTGAAGCCAGGAGCCAGGAGATTCCAGAAGGATGCAGGGGTCCAAGGATTTGAGCCATCTTCCTCTGCTTTCCCAGGTGCATTAGGAGGGATTTGGACTAGAAGCGGAGCAGCTGGGTCTTGAACCAGCACCCATGTGGGATACCGGTGTCACAAGCAGCAGCTTTACCCAATATTCCACAACATGGACCCCTTTCAGTCCTCCTTTGTAAGGGCATTACTCCCATTCATGATAATCCCAATTTCATGGCCTCATCATTTCCCAAAGGCCTTGCCCTCTACTAGCACCACCCTGGATGTTAGGACTTCAACATATGATCTGTGTGTTGTGGGGTGGAATGTCACAAACATTCACATCACAGTAAATGACTATTATATACTCATATATATATTTCATACTATAGTATGACAATATTTTGTAGAGTGCTTTTCATTATTTGTTGACTTATTTTTAAAGTGTTTTCATTTATGTTCTAGGAAAAAAATAATGAATTAATTTTTGCTTTTTAATTTTATTGAAGCAGAGAGGCAAAGTATAAGTGTGTCCACAAGCAACCAAGTGCTCCCAATCACCAGAGCAAGTCACTCAAGTTTATTTTTGTCTACTTGTTTCTCTATTAAAAATAAAGTTGACTCCCTACTTATCAGAACCTCTGTGTTCAGTATACACAGAGGTTTCAAATAGAAGGAATCATTAATGCAAGCACATATGATTGTCTATGACTGATGGTGCCTGTACAGCACAATTTTCCTAATTCTTTCATACAATTAAGTTGTCCCCAAAAAGCAGATGCCTACACAGGGAGTGTCCTTCCCAATACTCCTTGTATGTAGATGTGTCAATGTGACTAATTTTCGCAGATGAAAATGTGAGCAGACGTGACACAGTTCTTAAGGACAAAGCATACTTCCTCTACAGGCTTTCCCTATTCTTTACGTGGACCCATTAGACTCCCTGTCTCTAAGGGATGACATCCTTAGCACTTCATATCTCTAAGCAATAAGATCCACAAGTATAGAGTATGAATCTTGGAGATAGCATTGTGGCAAACTGGATAAAGCTGTCACCTGTAGTGTTGACAACCTATCACGGCTGCTCTGCTTCTGATCCAGTTCCCTGCTAATCTGCCCAGGAAAGCAGTGGAAGATGACCCAAGTCCTTGGGCCTCTGCACCCATGTGAGAGACCTGGATGAAACTCCTGGTTTCTTGCTTCAGCCTGGCCTAGTCCTGACCATTGTGGCCAGTTGTGGAGTGAACCAGCAGACAGAAGATCCTCCCTCACCCTCTCTCCCTCCCTCCACCCTTTCATCCCTCTCTCTTTCTCTTTTTGCCTCTCCTTCTATGTGGCTCTTTCAAATAAATAAATAAATCTTTAAAAAATGTGAATCCTATCACCCTGTGAAGGAAAATAAGATCACCTTCACTGTAGTATTATATGAGCAAGAGATAAACAGCTACCATGTTTGCCCACTAATACTTTGGAATTTGTTGTAGCATCTAACATTACACTACTAATATTGTGGCTTTTCATACAATAATACAAAGTAACACACTATCCCTAATGGTGATTTTTTTTCTTATCAACAATTGAATATTTTCATTTTAATCTAATGAACATTCAATTGTATGCAACTGACTGCTATATAATTTAGAAATGAGAAAGATCCCAGGATAAATATTTTAAAAGGAAATGACAGAGAATATAAAAGTTGAAACAGTTCATTAAGATAAAAATTTTTTAAAAAAAGGAATGGCATTGAGAAAAGCATCATTCAGGGGCCACTGTAGTAGAACAGTGAGTTAAGCTGCCCCTTGAGACGACAGAACTTCATATAAGAGTGCCAGTTAAAGTCCTGGCTGCTCTGTTTTTGATCCAGCATCCTGCTAATGTGCCTGGGAACACAGCAGAAAATGGCCCAAGTACTCATTCTTTCACACATCTGGGAGACCAGGATGAATTCCTGGCTCTTGGCTTCATCCTGGCCCAGAACTGTCTGCCACAGCTATTTGGGGAGCAAACCAACGGATGGAAGATCTCTCTCTCTTTCTCCCTCTCTTCCTCTCTCTCTTTCTGTTACTCTGCCTTTCAAATAGGAAAAGAAATAAATGTTTAAAAATTAAAAAATCATCAATTTGAATTTGTATGCATAACATCAAAACATGTGTCAGATGAGTCATTAAACAACTAGAAAAAATATCCTTTTTGAAATGTGTTATTATTATAATGTTCCACTCATTTTGTTATTAGCATTTACTAGCACTTTTATTTTAATTTGAAAGCTCTCAGTCTTAAGTTAATCCTGGAATTAATGGAGCGTTATGATTTTTATAATGATATTAACAATCCTCCATATGAAAAATCATAAAATTAATGAATATGAGCAATTCTCATGCAAGACTGGTTATTAGATCCAAAAAGCAGAAATCTTTAATATATGACTTGAACCTGAATATATATGTTTATAGCTCAATTTCAGATCTTTTACTTCATTCAATCTTCCTTTGATTAGACTCACACCCCAAATGAATTCAGTATCTCCACTCTACTCCCTTGTATTTCATTCCATACACCTACCTTTTATGTGTTCTAAATCAAGGATCACAAACTCAAAAAGTGTAGGGGTTAGGTGAGTAACCAACATTTTTGGGATGTACTTGTTGGGAGGGGTGAGAGTTGTGATAAAATGTCGGCAGCTATGTATCCTCAAGTTATTATTTTTTAACTTGGTTCTTTATTGAAAATTAGCATTGATTTGTGCTTATGAGAGGTGCTATGGTCAGAATAGACTATGGTTTCAAGTGGAAAGATTTATTAATGCTGATAAGCAGGGCTATGGACACTAACAGGTAATTGTTGACCTGTAGAAATGCAGTACAGTACTTTGAGTCTTCTTTGAAAATAAGTGAAAATCCAGAGTTGCATTTGAAATGATTTAAATTCTGAGGCACTGAGAGGTAACCGAATAAGGTGGACATAAATAAGTTCATTTGAAAGCAAAGATACTTAGGACTCTTGCTTGAGTTAGCATGTTCTAAAGAAACAACATGGTATCTGCAGGGATGGTTTTATTAGTGGAAAATTATCAGCACTGTTACTTTTTGAAGGTTATATTTCATGAAATTTCAAAATAATTTTCACAAATAAGGAAAAGGAGAAAACTTTGGATGTATCTTGTTTTAACTTAGCACCTCTTTATTATTACTTAAAAATCTATTAAAATTTCCTCTGACCACATTGATATTAATAAATTGAACCATTCAGCTTAAGTTGGGAACAAAAAAGGGCAAGGTAGTGATATCCAAGCAAAAGATTCTTAGAATCTGCAGTGACAAAAGAAAATAACTTACAAAATCAGTACTGAGGGGTCGGCGCTGTGGTATAGCAGGTAAAGCTATTGGCATCCCATGTGGGCACCAGTTAGAATCCCGACTGTTCCACTTTTGATCCAGATCTCCGATATGACCTGGGAAAACAGTACAAGATGGCCCAAGTCCTTGGGCCCCTGCTCCCAGATGGGAGACCAGGAAAAAGCTCCTGGCTTCAGTTCAGCATAGCTCCGGCCATTGAGGCCAACTGGGGAATGAACCAGTGGATGGAAGACCTCCTTCTCTCTGTCTGCATCTTGTTCTCTCTCTCTGTGTAACTCTGACTTTCAAATAAATAAATAAATTTTTTAAAAAAAAGAAAATAAATTATAAATAAACATTTCAAAAAACTTCAAAGTTATCAAAAGTTTGCATTAAACCAGTGCCAGTAAAAATGCACTCAAGAGAATAAATCTTGGTATTTAAGAAAAAATAAATAAATACAGCATAAAGAATGAATTTTCACTTCTGCATAACATATTGCTTTAATTTGTTGTAAGGCTTTTAAGAAATACAAATAAATAAGGGCCAGTGCTGTGGCATATTGGGTAAAGCCACCACCTGCAATGTTGGCATCCCATATGGGCACTGGTTTGACTCCCAGCTGTTCCACTTCTGATCCAGTTCTCTGCTATGGCCAGGGAAAGCAACAGAAAATGGCTGAAGTCCTTGGGTCCCTGCACCCACGTAGGAGACCCAAAAAAAGTTCCTGGGTCCTGGCTTCGGATCTGCACAGCTCTGGCCATTACGGCCATCTATGGAGTCAACCAGTGGATGAAGACCTCTCTCTCTCTCCCTCTCTCTCTCTCTCTGTCTCTCTCTCTCTCTCTCTGCCTCTGCCTCTCTGTAACTCTGCCTTTAAAACAAATAATTTTTTTTAAAAAGAAATACAAATAACTAAATAAAATAAACAATAAAATCTTGCTAGTATAATTTTCTTGCCAGAAATTAACATACAGAGTACTTACTCTATATACACACTCTGCAAAAATAAAAGATTCCTCTAAATAAATTGTTCTTAAGATTTTACATCAGAAAGCAAAAATGGAACTTAATAAAAAATATTCTGAAAGGGTTGGCTCCTGAGTAACTTCATTTTTAAAAATAATTTTGCAAACTGAATTAAAGACTATCAGAATTTAGAAAAATGTTATCTAGCTATTTTCATTTAAGTGAAAGTTAACTCAAAACCCTTAGTGACTTGGAGATGCTACATGACTCAAGTTATGTGCACATAAAAACTGTGTCATTAATTCAACACACCTTCATTAACAAGCACATTTTGCTCAGCACTGTATCAAGAGCTATGGAAGACATAAAAGTCCCAAGATGCTAGCCCTGATCTGAAAAACTTTACAGTCTAGCTGGAAATGTGAGACCATGGAAATACTGTAACACCTAAGCAAGTGCATAAAAGTGTAGCATGAAAGAGATTCACAACATAGGTAGGTGCTTAAACAGAATTTCGTTGGCTGTGAATTAGTTTCATTAGTTCCCTGCATTAAAATTCTAGGAAGATAATGCCATTGATATAACTGGTACATTCTCATTTAGGAAACAAACAACAAAACTTTGCAAGATCACCTTTCTATTTAGTCAAAATACTTGGAATACATATGTCCAAAGTTTTTTTTTTTTAATATAAATGCTAAAAGGAGACAAAAAATAAACCCTGTTAAGCAGTGAACGATATGGTAGTGTATTAGGATGAAACTAATTGGAAACAAACAAAAAAGGAAAATAAATCAAACAGCAAAACTGGTTTTCATAAAAACTGGATTTTTTAAAAATTACTACTTATTTGAGGTATTTCAACTTGGGAAACTTTTCCAAACAGAGGGAAGACTGTGTAAAACTCCCCCACCAGGAACCACATTAGGCTGCTTTGTCACTGCAGGCTTTTCCACAAGGTGCGTCTGCAGTCCCTCTCACAGGGAAAGCAACCCCGAGAAGCTGCTGCGCTGCCACAGGACACTCCTCGTGAAGTGGACATCTTAGTGGACTTTTCTTTACTCTCCTCCATTCTCTCCTGCTGCTGCTTCTTTTCCCAGTGTCACTTCTGCAAGACTTTTAGTTCTTCCTATGAGTTGTCTTATTCTATCTTCCATGTATATTTTAGGCTTTTATTTCATTCTGATTTCAATCTTTTTTTTTTTTTTTTTTTTTTGACAGGCAGAGTTAGTGAGAGAGAGACAGAGAGAAAGTTCTTCCTTTTCCATTGGTTCACTTCCTCCTGGTCTCCCATGTGGGTGCAGGGCCCAAGCACTTGGGCCATTCTCTACTGCCTTCCAGGGCCACAGCAGAGAGCAATACTTATCCATTTATTACTTTTTCCTTTTTTCCCTTTCTTATACTGATTACCAGCTACCAGCAAGACAGAAGTTTGGAAGAGGGAATTTCAATATTTCAAAGTAAGGATTATGGCAGTTATCTTGCTTCCAGCTATCCATGTCCTTTCTATTCTTGGGTTCTTAAAAAAATGTTAACTTTTCCCTGGCAACTAAATGCAATGAAAGTGAATCAAAATTAAGGTTGGTATGTAATAAATTTCAGCACTTGTGAAGCATATTACAGGAAGTGCCTAAAAATACATTCAATACCCCAATGCAGACATCCCTTGAAACACATTATAAAAGTTTAACTAACTTTCCTATCTTAACTTTTACTCTAATCCATGTCCTCTTTTTCAGGAAAAGACTACTTAATCTATGAATGCTGATAATTTTCCTCTCCTATCCCAGTACAGTTTTGAAAAAAAAAAAATCTATGATGTGGAGCTAGAAACTCTGGTTTTTTAATACTGTCCCCCTTCCTTAACTGCTTATGGTACTGTGGAAAACCATTCTTCTGAGCTACTGTTTACATCAGGCTCAAAACAATGCAGTTTTCAACTACCTTCTGGCTCTTAGTATCTCTGTTCCCTCACACAGACTAAACCTCCACCTAGAAGAGTTTCCTAGTGTCTGAACATGGTGACATCCCTCAAGTCTTTCTTCTAGGATCTGCTCATAGATAGCCCAGACTTCTTTCCCTGTACATGATAAAGCAAGAACAGTATCATACTCATGCCTCTTTCACACTACGTTTAAATTCTAGTTATTTTAACATTTCTTTTCTACTTGTTTTGTCATCCCTAATAAACATATCAAAAAAACCAGATTTTCATGTGAATTTGCTCTATGACACCAACTATATTTATTTATACATTTGTGTAGATGTATTTCTACTGTTAAATTATATATGTTTTCATTTATATTTACTTGGGGTGAAAAATATTCCAAAATATCAAACAAAAGATAGTACATTACTTATATCAGAAAATCCTTCCTCTTTATCTAAACACAATGCCAACCACTCAGAGATCCTATGAGAATTCACCTCCATCTGGTCTTAAGGTCATCATATTCAACCAGCTCTAAATATAGATATGAGATGCTTTCCAGGGAACCTCTGAAAAATGGAGATATTTAGAAGTAGCTTTGTCTTTGGGCTTTGAAGGCCATCCCTTATTTGAAAGTCTAACGAATACAGTTATTTTAAATTTTCTTTCCCCCAGGAGTATATAATCTTGGCAACTCTTTCAGTAATTATTCCTACTGAAATGCATACATGGGTAGCAGGACAAGAAGTAAAAATTCCCTACACACTGTTGCTCTGGAGGGCAAATATATGTCCTAGGAAAGCCTTGGTGAAATATGCAAATGTGGGGCCTACCTCAGGAGAATAAGGTAATAAATTTGAAAGCCATAAAATAAAAACTTCCAAAACTCACTAATGGGTTACAAAATATGAGTCTGGAGAGATCATCCTATTTTTTAAACAAAGGAAATTGTTTTGTCATCTCTGAAGCCCAGGGAGGAAAAAATATTGCTAGTAAAACCCCAGTGACAATCATGGTAGGTTCCTAATAACATTTTGAGGTTTAACCTTTGCCCTCTTCTAGCTCCCACAGCCTCTCTTGTATTAGGAACACATTACCTTGTCTGGCTAATAAAACGGTCCCCAGAGAATTCTTTTCAGGGAGAGCAGGTAGCAAGATAATCTGAGAACAGCAGAGGGCATGGAGATTGATATGGCTGGAATCTAAGCACATCTTCATGTTAAATATCTTGTCTTCCCTGAGCTGGAGTTTTTCTCCTGCTAAAAGGCAATAATTACACTCACTTTTTAGTGTTTCTATGAGAATTTTAGTGTACATGGTAGATTAGTTACCCTGCTTCCCTCTGTCCTCTCTGTATAAGACAGAGTTTATTAGAGAATCAGAACAAATAGAGTGTATGTGTTCATACATACACACAAATATTGAGAACTGAGAGAGAAAGTAAAGGGAGATACAGAGATTGAGTTTAATGTGTTGGCTGACGCTGGTAAGTGTGAAATGTGCAAGGCATTCCCTGAAGGCTGGAGAACCAGGAAGTGCTGATGTTGCAGCTCCAGTCCAAAGGAAAACTGGAGGTAGAATTCCTTCTCCTTTGTGAGACCTCAGTATTTTCTCAAAAAACTTCAGCTGACTGGATGAGGCCCACCCATATCATGGAGAGTAATCTGCTTTACCAAAGTCTACAGATTCAAGTATTGACTACATCTAAAAATATCTTCATAGGAAAATGTAGACTGGTATTTTGACAAAAACTGAGTACCATGGCCTAGCCAAGTTAACACACAAAATTAGTCATCACACTCCACTGCAGCAGGCAGTAAGTACCCTTATTTCAAGTTAAAATACAGCCTAGATATCATACATCTTGTACACAAAGCCTACGTCCTTTGCCCAAAGGTAGATAGACAGGTAGATTAAAACTCCTGAGAATATGCAAGGATGTATCTATTCCTTTAGATAAATTTTATTAATTTTTTTTTAAATTCTATCTTCTTTGGTAGGTATTCTCCTCCCATAATTAATTTAACTATACCTTTGTCACCAGACTACAGGAGAAAGTGTACAGTGTTATGAGAAACACTTAAGATTTCCTTATAATACTATCAGATTATGATAAAGTCTGGGGATTCAGGGAAAGTTTTATTCATAAAGTGATATTTAGGATGGAAAGAAAAGGACAAGTATTTGTTAATTATACTCCAAAGGCAGAGAGAAGAGAAACTAGAGGTTTTGTAAAAGGAATATCTTAAATATAGGCAAAAGAAAAACCAGGGCAATAGTGTGACAGCAGGATATGGATATACAAACTGGGTAAAGAAGAGCCTTTCCTACCATCCCAAACTTCAAAAACTGTAGTGGACTTTAGTCTAAGAGAACTAGCCCTATGTTTCTTGATACACAAGTTAATCGGTTATCAATTGAAGGCAGACTATCATTTTCCATACCTAAAGACTAATAATAGTAGCTTCCATATGCTTAATAGAAATGAAAATAACCAAAACAGAAAAAGAACCTATTCTGACTATAATAGATATGGTGGACTACAGCTTAGCATCTATTATATGTTTCTAACATGAGTTTCTGTACTGTGAATTATGGAGTCCTCAAATCAACATTTCTCTCACTTGCTTAAAGTTGGTTTTGTTGTTTTAGATGCTGTTATAAAAGAGTTTGAAGAAAGATGCACTTTCTTCTATAAGGATGCCCATGAAGCATTTTGTCTTTAGGGGTATTGACTCATTACTGAAGGCTGTCAAAAGACCTAATGTGGGCTTCAGATTTTGGTTCAAGCAATTGCAACACAACCTGTGTATGACATGGTAACTTCTTGGTGAGTTGCCAGAAAACATTATCATCAGTCAGCCTATGTTGCACAGTACTTACTGGCTTACAAAAATAAACACTTATAATCTCTCAAGACTATGTGAAATTGGGTGATTCTTCGGATTCTCAAGCAGTTCTGCTAGAGTTGGATGGTCATATATCTGGATTCGTGGCTTGTATGGCTGGGATTGCTGAGTACTGCTGGAATAGCTGCAATTCGAGAGTCACAATTGCAAGCATTGTTCAGTGTCCTTTGGACAAAGCAAAGCACAAGATGTATTTGACTGAAAACATGGAAAATATTTTACAAATTTTTCCATCAAGAGTCTGTTTCTCTAAGTCTTAAATCTGAGCTGGCCTTGTTGTTAATTTGGACAAAACTCATAGTGAAATATGGGGGCTAGCATTGTGGCACAGCAGGTTAAGTCACTGCCTGCAAGGCCAGCATCCCATCAGAGTACAGGTTTCAAGTCCTGGCTGCTCCATTTCTGATCCAGCTCCTTGCTAATGTATCTGGGAAAGCAGGGGAAGATGACCCAAGTGCTTGGGCCCCTGTCACCCACATGGGAGACCCAGATGGAGTTCCTGAGTTCGGCCTGGACCAGACCTAGCTGCTAAAACTATGCGGGAAGGGTACCAGCAAATGAAAGATACCTCTTTCTCACTATCTCTTTCTCAATGTAACTCTGCCTTTCAAATAAATAAATCTTTTTAAAAAATAGCATGCAATTTGGGATTCTATGAAAAAAAAAATGGCTTGTGGTTTCTACAAAAACTCTCTAGAACCCTGAGACATCATGCTATGAAGGAAGTTAGCTATGAAATTCTGCTGTTTATTATTTGATTCTTTTTCATATTATTTGTTTTTAATTATTTATATAAAATACCCATTAATTTTAGAAATCATTTAATTGACTCTCAGGTTCCAGAGATATTATTTCAGATATAGAAAGTTCCTGAAGTTTGTTTCACAAGTGTTGTTCTGGGTAAAACAGAGGACACAGAACTGCTGGTTTCAGGCAGAGGAAGACCTAAGAATTGGCATTTTTCTCTGGCTTACAGTCCAGCTTCAGTGGAACTGTAAACCATCAAAGTTTTGATGTGTTTGGCTAAACTTTGCAGTATTGAATTTCTAGCTGTATTACACTCCGGGTAATCACTTCTGAACCTTATCAAATCTTCCCTGGTAAGTAATAAAAGTATCTTTTCCCATTCTATAGTTATGATTATAAACTAAGCTCAACTAATGCTACCAAATTTGATCCTCATATTTTAGTCACAATACTTTTCCTGTCAAAAGTTAAAAAAGAATGCACCAATTCTATATAGAGATCTGCCATTACTGCAAAGCAGTTTGTACAATAATCCACTAGAACTGAATGACAACTCCAATTTTCCAAGTAGTACTGTTGAGAGTAGTGGGTTATCTACATAACAAAATATTGTAAAAATGATCATAGTTACTTGGATATAACCTTTTTCTAAAGAGTATAAACCACTTTTGCTTAAATTAACTCAGAATCTAAATCATTAGGAAGCCAAAACTATACAACTTTTATAACAAGATCATTTATGATTATATTTTGTGGGTATTCAATTAAGTCTGTGAAGTTCAAAATAAAGCTATAGTTTTGACATTCACAAGTTTATAAAAAATTTTTCTAAGAAACTAATCAAAAATAGACAACGATAAAATTAAGAATACCTAATAGAATTTTAATTTGCTATTTTGCTTACAGTAAATTAAAAATACTCACCTTTTTCTTTTTTTTTTTTTTTTTTTTTTTTGGACAGGCAGAGTGGACAGTGAGAGAGAGAGAGACAGAGAGAAAGGTCTTCCAAGGTCGTCTTTTACTGTTGGTTCACCCTCCAATGGCTGCTGCGGCTGGTGCACTGCGGCCTATGCACCGCACTGATCCAAAGCCAGAAGCCAGGTGCTTCTCCTGGTCTCCCATGCGGGTGCAGGGCTCAAGCACTTGAGCCATCCTCCACTGCACTCCCTGGCCACAGCAGAGAGCTGGCCTGGAAGAGGGGCAACCGGGACAGAATCCGGCGCCCCGACCGGGACTAGAACCTAGTGTGCCAGCACCGCAGGCAGAGGATTAGCCTATTGAGCCATGGCGCCGGCCACTCACCTTTTTCTTAAAATAATTATATAGATTATAAAACAATGGGCATTTACAAAAATAACATTATTTTTTGGAACCTTTTGGTCCCACTACATGATTAACTTGTGGTGTCAAAAAAAAAAAATAGCAACACTCATTCTTTACAAGAGGAATACAACAATTAAATGGACTGGTGGGTGCAAATAAAGATTGGTTAGTTCAACCCTCTTCTAAAAAGTTAAGAGTCACATAGAAACAACCTTAAATTTGCAAGAAACCTTAGAAATATAGGTTCAGAAATCAAAATCTCAAGTTTCTTCACAGAGCTAATGTAAATAAATGAAGTGGCTGCACACAAGCTAATTTGAGCAGTAGAGCCTAAACAAAACTGGTGACTCCTGCCCTGACTGAAAGCAGCTCAGGCTGCTACAACAAAGTACCACAGACTGAATGGCTTGATAACAAAAGAAACTTATTTCTCATAGTTGTGGACGCTAAAATCTGACACCAGGTGCCGGCATGGTCTGGTGTAGACCCTCTTCCAGGTTGCAGATCACTAACTCCTTTTGTTCTCAAATGCAAGTAAAAGACCAAGCTAGCTCTCAGCTACTTCTTATAAAGACACTCATTTCATGAGGACCCCACTCTAATGATTTAATTCCCTCCCAAAAGCCCCATCTCCAAATATCATCACATTTTTATCAGGATTTCAACATTATCAATTTTGGGGGTACAGAAAAATTCGTCAACAATAATAGCTTATGTTGAATTTCAAACACATCTAAACATTTCATATTGCTCAATATATGATGGCCTTGAAGTAATGATGATATTGGGGCCAGTGCTGTGGTGTGGCGGGTAAAGCCACCGCCTACAGTGCAGGCATCCAATATGGGCAGTGGTTCGAGATCCAGCTGCTCCACTTCGGATCCAGCTCTCTGCTATGACCAGGGAAAGCAGAAGAAGATGGCGCAAGTCCTTGGGCCCCTGCACCTGCGTGGGAGACCAGGAAGAAACTCCTGGCTCCTGGCTTCAGATTGGCACAGCTCTGGCCCTTGCAGCCTACTGGGTAGTGAACCAGCGGATGGAAGACCTCTCTCTGTGTAACTCTGACTTTCAAATAAATAAATAAATATTTTTTAAAAAAAGGTAATGATGGTATTATACAAAATGTACATATATTATATTCTACACATATATGACATATCAGGAGAAGTAAAGGTAAATTATGATTAATGAGAATATTTATCATTCAGAAATGGACAAACTTCATTCAGCATATTTTGCTCCATTTTAAAATAATCTTTTTATACCATGAATGGAATTTCTGTATTCAAATTTTGCTGACAGGGCAATTTATCCATAGACTCTCATGCTTTTAGTGAAAATTAAATTTCACAGAAATCACCACTCTGCAGATGTTTTAGTTAGGCTACTTGTAATGTATAGATGATGTAAGTCTAAAGATCAGAATGCAATTTGTAGTATACTAAAATACCGGAATAATCTCTGACTTTCATATATTTTTTTTATTTTTTTTTTATTTATTTAATGAATATAAGTTTCCAAAGTATGAATAATGGATTACAATGGCTTCCCCCCCATACCTTCCCTCCCACCCACAACCCTCCCCTTTCCCGCTCCCTCTCCCCTTCCATTCACATCAAGATTCATTTTCGATTATCTTAATATACAGAAGATCAGCTTAGTATACATTAAGTAAGGATTTCAACAGTTTGCTCCCACACAGAAACATAAAGTGAAAAATAATAGATGATTTTTTTTTAATGATGATGAAATCAGATCAGACCTATTGTCATGTTTAATCCCAGTGAGAGTCAAGTTGGGAGTTGATAGTTTTTTTTTTTTTTTTTTTTTTTACAGAAGATCAGTTTAGTATGCATTAAGAAAAGATTTCAACAGTTTGCACCCCCATAGAAACACAAAGTGAAATATATTGTTTGAGTACTCGTTATAGCATTAAATCTCAAGCACAGCACATTAAGGACAGAGATCCTACATGAGGAGTAAGTGCACAGTGACTCCTGTTGTTGACTTTACCAATTGACACTCCTGTCTATGGCATCAGTAATCTCCCTATGCTCCAGTCATGAGTTTCCAAGGCTATGGAAGCCCTCTGAGTTCTCCGATTCTTATCTTGTTTAGACAAGGTCATAGTCAAAGTGGAGGTTCTCTCCTCCCTTCAGAGAAAGGTACCTCCTTCTTTGAAGACCTGTTCTTTCCACTGAGATCTCACTCACAGAGATCTTTTGCCAGAGTGTCTTGGCTTTCCATGCCTGAAATACTCTCATGGGCTTTTCAGCCAGATCCGAATGCCTTTAGGGCTGATTCTGAGGCCAGAGTGCTATCTAGGACATCTGCCATTCTATGAGTCTGCTGAGTATCTCACTTCCCATGTTGGATCACTCTCCCCTTTATTTATTCTATCGGTTAGTGTTAGCAGGTACTAGACTTGCTTATGTGCTCCCTTTGACTCTTAGTCCTTTCATTATGATCAATTGTGAACTGAAATTGATCACTTGGACTAGTGAGATGGCATTGGTACATGTACAGAAACAGATGGATAGACCAATGGAACAGAATTGAAATACCAGAAACCAACCCAAACATCTACAGCCAACTTATATTCGATCAAGGATCTAAAACTAATTCCTGGAGCAAGGACAGTCTATTCAATAAATGGTGCTGGGAAAACTGGATTTCCACGTGCAGAATCATGAAGCAAGACCCCTACCTTACACCTTACACAAAAATCCACTCAACATGGATTAAAGACCTAAATCTACGACCTGACACCATCAAGTTACTAGAGAACATTGGAGAAACCCTTCAAGATATTGGCACAGGCAAAGAGTTTCTGGAAAAGACCCGGGAGGCACAGGCAGTCAAAGCCAAAATTAACTATTGGGATTGCCTCAAATTGAGAAGTTTCTGTACTGCAAAAGAAACAGTCAGGAGAGTGAAGAGACAACCGACAGAATGGGAAAAAATATTTGCAAACTATGCAACAGATAAAGGGTTAATAACCAGAATCTACAAGGAGATCAAGAAACTCCACAAAAACAAAACCAACAACCCAATTAGGAGATGGGCCAAGGACCTCAATAGACATTTTTCAAAAGAGGAAATCCAAATGGCCAACAGGCACATGAAAAAATGTTCAAGGTCATTAGCAATCAGGGAAATGCAAATCAAAACCACATTGAGGTTCCACCTCACCCCGGTCAGAATGGCTCACATTCAGAAATCTACCAACAACAGATGCTGGCGAGGATGTGGGGAAAAAGGGACACTAACCCACTGTTGGTGGGAATGCAAACTGGTCAAGCCACTATGGAAGTCAGTCTGGAGATTCCTCAGAAACCTGAGGATAACCCTACTGTTTGACCCAGCCATCCCACTCCTTGGAATTTACCCAAAGGAATTTAAATTGGCAAACAAAAAAGCGGTCTGCAGCCTAATGTTTATTGCAGCTCAATTCACAATAGCTAAGACCTGGAACCAACCTAAATGCCCATCAACGGTAGACTGGATAAAGAAATTATGGGATATGTACTCTTTAGAATACTATACCGCAGTAAGAAACAACGAAATCCAGTCATTTGCAACAAAATGGAGGAATCTGGAACACATCATGCTGAGTGAAATAAGCCAGTCCCAAAGGGACAAATACCATATGTTCTCCCTGATTGGTGACAACTGACTGAACACCAAAAAGGAAACCTGTTGAAGTGGAATGGACACTATGGGAAACGGTGACTTGATCAGCATAGCCCTGACTGTTAATGAACAACTTAATACATTATCCCTCTTAGTAGTTTTTCTGTCTGTTCTACTTAATATGACTGGTTTAATTCTGTAATTAATACACAGTTATTCTTAAGTGTTGAAATTTAACTGAAATGTGATCCCTGTTAAACATAAGAGTAGGAATAAGAGAGGGAAGAGATGTATAATTTGGGACATGCTCAAGCTGACTTGCCCCAAATGGTAGAGTTAGAAACATACCAGGGGACTCCAATTCAATCCCATCAAGGTGACTTTCATATATTTAATTATGAACATTCTAGATGCAACAGAAACAGTAAAAGGCCAAATACTTTATTAAGCTCTTCCTTCATAATTCATGTTGAAATCAAGGCAACTTCCTCATTGATAGCTGCAGAATTTCTGCTACTTTCAGATTATTTCTATTCAAAGCTATTAATGACTTCTAAATAATGGAGGCAAGAATTTCAATAAAGCAACTATGAATTCTATCTTCTTTAAAGGAAATTTGTTTCTGTTCCATGCTAGCTTTGTATTTCTACAGTACTCTGCCTTCTATGGCCAGGACACACAGGGACACTAATGACAGATCTGAACAAACATTGACATTTTAAAAAGGCACAAAGGGGCTGACATTTGCCCTTGAAGTTAAGATGCCATTTGGGATGCCTGCATCCATTGCATATCTGAGTGCCTGGGTTCAATAATTTCCTCTGGTTCTAGATTTCACCTCCTATTAATGCAGACCCCTGCAAGGCAATAGTGATAGTTTAAGTAATTTGTTTCCTCCCTCCCATGTAGGAGACCTGGATTGAATTCTTGGCTCCTGGCTCTGGTCTCATCTCAGCCCCAGCTGTGGTGGCCATTTGTAGAATGAACCAATGGTTGGGAACTCTGTCTGTCTCCTTGCCTCTCAGACAACTAAATAAAAATTGGGGCTGGGGAGGAGGCACAAAACTGAATGCATGAATTTGAATGGGTATTTTTATCATATCAACTCAAGTTTAAAATTCTTTAAATTATTCACAGAATATAAAGATTTTTCAAGTACTAACATATCATTTTTGCATTACATATACTTTCTTGTGAAAATTTTTACTGAACTACATATTATTTAACCTAAGGGGGAAAAAAAACTTCTAATAGTTTCTCAAAATTGACAGGCAATACTGTTAAAATTATATAATGGACATAGAGGAATTTATTAATTGAAAAATGAAAGCAAAACTGAATTCTTTGATATCTGTTTATGAAACTTTAAAAAAGGAATTGTAATAACTGTTAAAGAAAATAAAGTCATTACATTTTTCCTATGTATTTCAATTTCTTATAACATTTTTTGAAATCTGATACAATAAATTTACTTGGAATTTATTGTGCACTTGATAAAATGTTTGTCATATCTGAAAAAGAACTTCCCATATTTTTATGATATAAAAATATCCATTTTGGAAACCTCAGTAGTTAATTTGTTTTCTTTTTTCTTGTTCTTATTAGTGAATAGTTTTAGAATAATGATTTTATAAATTTTGAAACAGTGAATAAAGGTAAAAAACATCATTTTCATGATTTCTCTTGTGATAGTACTAATCTGCTTGAACAATAGATTTTTAATAAGGATAGCAGATATTTTTAGAGATAAAACTTTGTAGTCTAAATTGTCTATAATGTTGAATTTTACATCTAGCAATAGTTAAAAATACAAACTTTTGTCATTTCTGTATACAGACACTATGACACAATCTTTAACTTAATCCATCAACTCCTAAAAAATATTTAAGAAATATTCATAGGAAAAATAGCCTTGTATAGTTACCATTTGTGAGTTCCATTTTGCCTTGTACAGTACTAATTTTGATTGTAAACATTTTATTTTATAATGTTTTGGAAAATATCTAATTTCTAAATTCAAAACCTATGTCCAACTCTTTGAATTCCTCACCAAACACTATTTATTGAAGTCTCACGATCCTAATTTTTTGCTCTTACCATGTGACCACTATTTAGTGCTTCTAAAAATCTTTCCCTAGCCTATGGAATTCACCTCAATTCTATATTTATCATAATTACTTTCTCTATATTATAGGTAATATGAAATAAATTATTCCTATAAAATTAGAATATTTCCTTCAATTTTTCATATCCCTCCAATATTAAGCACCAATTACATAAAAGGAACTATTCAAAGCTCCTTAGATTTATTCAGTTCCTTATGTGGTAAATCCACAGCTATTAAGTGACAGAGCAGTAACATGAAAGCTTCTTTACTCTTTCATAGGATGATGCCAATTTAATGATCTGCCCAAAACTCAGGCTCGCCATTTTTGCATCATGCTTGACTCAGCTTGAATCAGCTCCATTCTGCAAATTTCTAACTTGTGACAATGCCATAATCACCAAAATTCAGGACTTCTCTTTCCCTTTGCTTTGATACTTCAAAAATTTATCACCTCTTAGACTTTACATCTCTCAAATTGATCACATTGCTTTTCATCCTGCTTTTTTTTTTTTATGTTTACTGTTTTAGTTATAGTTTTTGACTACTGCAGAAGCCCCACAACTAGTCCCTTGGGTGTCTGGTTCTGTATACTCTTTCCCAGATAGTATAACTCCTCTAATTTACACTTCTTTCAAGCTATACTGTCTTCATGATGACTTTTTGCCTGCCTCCTCCTACCCTCATCATAAAATCCTTTAACACCCTCCTCTACCCTCAGTCTAAATAAAGAACTCTCTGATGTATCCCACCTATGTCTACATGAGCCCATACCTCTTTTAAACCAATCTCTACACTACAGAAGAACAGTCCATAAACATTCACATAGGTAACCTCTGTTAAAACTGTTTCCTTTTAGGCCGGCGCCACGGCTCACTAGGCTAATCCTCCGCCTTGCGGCGCCTGCACACCGGGTTTTAGCCCTGGTCGGGGCGCCGGATTCTGTCCCGGTTGCCCCTCTTCCAGGCCAGCTCTCTGCTGTGGCCAGGGAGTGCAGTGGAGGATGGCCCAAGTGCTTGGGCCCTGCACCCCATGGGAGACCAGGAGAAGCACCTCGCTCCTGCCTTCAGATCCGTGCGGCGCCAGCCGCAGTGGCCATTGGAGGGTGAACCAACGGAAAAGGAAGACCTTTCTCTGTCTCTCTCTCTCACTGTCCACTCTGCCTGTCAAAAAAAAAAAAAAAAAAAAAAAAAAACTGTTTCCTTTTACATAAATTATACTCTTGTCAGTATTTGAAAGTCTAACCTAAATTCTAATAGCCAGGGGCCACATTGATCTTTTCTTTTCTTTTCTTTTTTTAACTTTTATTTAATGAATATAAATTTCCAAAGTACGGCTTATGGATTACAATGGCTTCCCCCCCATAACATCCCTCCCACCCGCAACCCTCCCCTTTCCCACTCCCTCTCCCCTTCCATTCACATGAGGATTCATTTTCAATTCTCTTTATATACAGAAGATCAGTTTATTGTACATTAAGTAAAGATTTCAACAGTTTCCTCCCACACAGAAACATAAAGTGAAAAATAATTGATTTTTTAAATGATGATGAAATCAGATCAGACCTATTGTCATGTTTAATCCCAGTGAGAGTCAAGTTGGGAATTGATAATTTCTTTTTTTTTTTTGAACAGATCAGTTTAGTATACATTAAGTAAAGATTTCAACAGTTTGCACCCCCATAGAAACACAAAGTGAAATATACTGTTTGAGTACTCGTTATAGCATTAAGCCTCAATGTACAGCACATTAAGGACAGAGATCCTACATGAGGAGTAAGTGCACAGTGACTCCTGTTGTTGACTTTACAAATTGACACTCTTGTTTATGGCCTCAGTAATCACCCTAGGCTCTTGTCATGAGCTGCCAAGGCTATGGAAGCCCCTTGAGTTCACTGACTCTGATCATTTTTAGACAAGGCCATGGTCAAAGTGGAAGTTCTCTCCTCCCTTCAGAGAAAGGTACCTCCTTCTTTGAAGACCTGTTCTTTCCACTGGGATCTCACTCACAGAGATCTTTCATTTAGGTTTGGTTTGGTTTGGTTTGGTTTTTTTTGTTTTTGTTTTTGTTTTTGTTTTTTTTTTGCCAGAGTGTCTTGGCTTTCCATGCCTGAAATACTCTCATGGGCTTTTCAGCCAGATCAGAATGCCTTTAGGGCTGATTCTGAGGCCACAGTGCTGTTTAGGACATCTGCCATTCTGAGTCTGCTGAGTATCTCACTTCCCATGTTGGATCACTCTCCCCTTTATTTATTCTATCAGTTAGTATTAGCAGGTACTAGACTTGTTTATGTGCTCCCTTTGACTCTTAGTCCTTTCATTATGATCAATTGTGAACTGAAATTGATCACTTGGAATAGTGAGATGGCATTGGTACATGCCACCTTGATGGGATTAAATTGGAGTCCCCTGGTATGTTTCTAACTCTACCATTTGGGGCAAGTCAGCTTGAGCATGTCCCAAATTATACATCTCTTCCCTCTCTTATCCCCACTCTTATGTTTAACAGGGATCACATTTCAGTTAAATTTCAACACTTAAGATCTTTTCTGTTTGACCACCTATAGTATTTGCTTCTTCCCAAGAATGGCAAAAGTCTTTTTCTTTTTGGGACCTTCCGATATTCTATTTTTCTTCTTGTTATTATGATATTTATACAAAGAGAACAGATCCAATGTAGTTCCTAGATATAGTTCTTATAATGAGGCAAAAACCTAAATGCTCCCCCTCATTTTTGGTATAATCATACATTAAGTGTATTCTCTTATATGTATTTCATGGGTCTCACTTCAAGGCCAAGAACATAATATAGAAACAAATATCTGCTAGCCATTACCAGCTTATATATTACCTTGAGGAATTTTTTGAAAAATATTTCAAAGCAAGCATCTTTCCATATAAAGTCACTGAACTCACAGAATACTACATCACCCTGAGATGCCATATATGTTAGTAACTGTGTATTTGTGAGTGATTATATACAAACATAACCATTTTTGAAAATGATCTTAGGCCAAGAAGAAAGAAAACACCAAGAATCATGATTTCCTTTCAGCCATTTATCTAAGTTAGTTCATAAAAATTGTTTACATATATATCACCTACACTATTGTAACATAGAATGAACTAAATCAGCACTTTGCTGAAGAGAAGAAATCATGTCAAAAATCATTTCTAGGGGACATCAGTGGTATAACGGGTAAAGCCACCAACTGCAATGCAGCATCCCCATTCGTGCCCTGACTGCTCTACCTTTGATCCAGCTCTCGTTAAAGGCCTGGAAAAAGCAGCAGAAGATGGCTCAAGTGTTGGGCCCCTGCCACCCATATGGAAAACCTGGATGAAGCTTCTGGCTCCTGGATTCAGCCTGGTCAGCCCTGGCTGTTGTGGCTATCTAGGGAGTGAACCAGCAGATGGAAGAGCTCTTTCTCTCTTTTGCCCTCTCTCTCTGTAGCTCTTTCAAATAAATCAATCTTCAAAAAATTCTATTGAAAAGAGCTTACTAAATCAGAAATTAGTGAGGCAGGAATCTGCTACAGCAATTAAGATGTCACTGGGAATACCCACATACTGTATTGGAGTACCTGGGTTTGAATTCCATTGCCACTACCCATTTAAGCTTCCTGTGACTGAGCACCTTGGTAGGCAGCAAATGATGGTTCAAGTAGCTGGGACTTGTAACTGAGGTGAGAGACTTGACTGAGTTCCTGGCTCCCAGCTTTGGCCTGATGTATGCTCTCACGCTGCATACATTTGGGAAGTGAACCAGTGAATAAGAGATTTTTCCATCAGTGTCTGTCTCTCTGCCTTTCAATAAATAATAAAAGAAATTAAAAATCAGAAATAGTGTCTAAGAGTAATTATAAACAGTATAACTTGGGAGTATTTCTAAGACATTTAGGCGCTTGGCATAGGATATAATTGCTTGGGATGCTGGCATTCCATGTTGGAGTGTCTGGGTTCAAGTAGCAGATCCATTTCAAATTCCAGCTTCCTGCTAATGTGCAGACTAGGAGTCAAGTGATTGCTCACGCATTTGGGTTCTTGCCATTCACTTGGGAAAACCTGAAGAAGTTTCTGGCTTTTGTGTGGCCTACCCCCAGCTGTTGTGGACAGTTGCAGAGTGGACAAGTATATGGACTCTCTATCACTCTCTAACCTCTATCTCTATTCTCTCTCTCTCTCTCTCTCTCTCTCTCTCTCTCTCTCTATCTTTATTCCTCTCTATCACTCTCCTCTCCCTCTCTCTTTTTCTGCCTTTCAAATAAATAACAATACAATTTTTTTAGAAAAGATGTTCATCATGTTTTGATTTACATGAGTTTCAACCTCATTTTTAAATGACACTGTATTAAATACATCTAGAGTTTTAGACATATGGGTGTAAAAATTTAAAAAGGAAGAATACCAATTTGTGTACTTTGAATAACTTTAACTTGAAAGGATAATTCATATCATCACCTTTTGGTGTTTCATACACTGGGTAACTAAGCATTTAACAATTACTTATTTGTTGAAGTTAAATTAAATTAATTGTTTTCTATGGGATCTGAGAATGCAAGCTTATTTACCATTTTCAACTAAAAGCATGCCAGAGTCATCAACATATTAAACAGAAGAATTGATACATAAGAAATAGATGGACTTGAAAATGTTAAAATTTATCTTATAAAATATATGCAAGGGATTGACCCTGTGGCTCAGCTGGTTAAAGCTCAAGTCTGCAGCGCCAGCACCCTATTTGGGCACCAGTTTGAGTCCCATCTGTTCCACTTCCAATCCAGCTCCTTCCTAATGTGCCTGGGAAAGCAGCTGAAGATGGCCCAAGTGCTTCAGCCTCTGCACCCAAGTGGGAGACCTAGAAGCAGCTCCTGGTTCCTGATTTTGAACTGGCTCAGTCTCAGCTGTTGCAGACATTTGAGGAGTGAACCAGCAGAGTGAAGTTCTGTGTGTGTGTGTGTGTGTGTCCTTGTCTCTCTGTAACTCTGCCTTTCAAATAAATATATAAATCTTTAAAAAATACTCTACATATATATTATACACTATACAGTTTATTATCTAACAAACATATTAAACATCATAAAAGGCGTGTGCTCAGAACTATCAGCAGTCAAGAACTAGCTCCTTTTTTGAATTTATATTAAGTTGAAACCTTGTTTTAATCTGTTATTCACATTTTGTATTTAAATTTCATCTGACATTCTGCAGTTAAGAATTCTGAAATCTTCTTCATTTTTAAAGTAAATCCCTATGACAAAAGAAAGCAAGAATTAATAGTGGTTAATCCTTCCTAGTGTTTTTGTGTGCTTGGAGGATCAGTGTAAAAGATGGTTACTGCTGTGTAACTTTCATGACTCCAGCTGTTAACCAGATGTTCAAAACAAGTAAATTGTCCTGAAATACTTTTTTAAGTCATTCTCCTTAATCAGTTAAATTATTCAAATTCTAAAATATTTTAATCATGTACCTAAAGTCCCTCTTCTACAGAATTAGCATGATATAAAATTATAATGTAATTAATATTAAATAAATTTTGAAATGATGAAATATAAATTAAAACAGGACTGGTATTTGTGTTGCAATAAAAATGTAATGCTTACAAAGCACATTAGAAATAAATAAAAATCAAAAAAATTCTATGAGAATATATGAGTATGCTTTCCTAGCACATACAGATCTGAAAGATATTCAAGGTAAAAAAAAATGAAGAGAAAATGGAAAGAAATGTTAAAACTTCTGATGTACTTTCATAACAATAATTATTTTGTTATCTTTTCCATTTTTTGACTAACATTGACCTTCATGAGATGCTGAAAAATTCCCTTTCATAGAGTAAGTTGACTAACTATTCCATTCATTAACAAAAATAATTTTGTATTGATTACTTCCTCTCAGGAAACCCTTATATACCCAAAACACTGAGTCACTATCATTCAAAAAAATGCATCAGCTTCATTTTCCATAACAGAATATTATCACAATTAAGAAAATCCACAAAGAATTACTTTGATCAGAATGGACCAGGATTTATTCTTTTTCCTAATAGGATAGTATTCATTTTCAGTCAATGTCCAGCAAATAAAAGTGAGAATTTGAAAGGAACTTAGAGAATTATTTTAAAGGCAAAAATTAAATAAAATATTCCCTGAGCTACAGAATGAACTTTTCACCTTTCTTTTTATATGTATTCTGTATCTTCTGGTACTAGAGATTCTTAATCTAACTATAAACTATTTTTGTCTAATATAAATGACATCTAACCAACTTAAAGTCATTAACTTATACAAGAAAAGATAATTATAATTCTAGTTTTATTTTGATCTTCTATAATCACAATTACAGGAAAGATTAAGTACCTCGTTATGTTAATGTGGTGCTAAGTGAAGTTCAAGATAATTAAACTGCAAAGTTTTTATCACCTATGCCCCTGCAACCTAAGACATTCATATTTTCCAGAATAAAATATTAAAAACTGGCTGTACTTATCTCTAAATGAATACTTACATTAACTGATTTTATAAAAATTCAAAATTTATATTAATGAAATGAATAAAGATATTTCATAAGCTTTGCACGTCTCAGAGCAGGTCAAAATCAACACCCTGATTTTAATCACTTGGAGGTTTCCAGGGAGACAAGAATTTTTTACACAATGGACTTTGTTGAAGAAGCTCCTTTCATTTTATTGAGGATACATGCAGCCTATGGCTTGGGAAACAATGAGTTGGACGGTGACTTAATAGAGGCTACTAACCATATCTGAGGAAATGTACTTCAGAGGGTTTAAATAAAACCATATCCTATTTTAAAACGTCCAGTGTTTACAAAGGATTACATGAATTAAATAGCTTTAAAACTACTGAAAAATATTAGAATGCATTTCTCTTTATAGAGTGGCTGCATACTAGAAGGGTTAAGCGCATGGACTTGAATTCAAATCTGTCCACTCAGAAGGTAACACAGGACAAGTCAGTTAACATCTTTACATCTCCATCTTTTCATAGGAAAAGTGAAAGAGTATTAGTAATAGGTATTACAAGAGGTACAGTCTAAAATTTTACCTGACACACAGGAAGTGATGATCAAATGAACAAATCAAGAAGGGCTAAATTAGGAGTACAGGTTTGATAATCTGTTTTGCTCCATTTGGATTTTTCAAAAAATATTCACTACAATTGGCAAATTTCTATTAATGGATTACTAAAGTTGCTGTTCCATACAGATGCCAAGTCAACAGGAAAGTTTATTACATTAGGGGTTAAGCTGTGCAATGCCCAGTTGTAGCAAGCTATAATTAGCCAAAATAAATATGCAAGCTGATACAACCCGAATGCAAGGTCTGGGTAAATATCTGCCTATTGATTTTGCTACAAAACCCTTCGTTTTATAAAGTGTTTTGCAAGTATTGGGCTTGCAAAACTCTTCACAGGTTGACTATTTTTTAAGTAGAAATTAACAGGTGTGTTATGTATCTATTATCTTTGCTGTGTAACCCCACATTAGCCCAATGTCTGTAAGTGCTCATCTGTACTCATTCTCCTTTAATCTGTTCTTTGATTTCCCAGGAAATCAAAGAACAGAAAGGATGTTCTTATTTTCCAAAATGCTCCTCTACTTGTAAGAGTGAAAGCTTATTATAAAGGGATTCATTATATTTCTAATCATCAACTGCAGATGAGGAAATACATAACTAAATAAAATTGAAGTCATTATATTTCATTTACTCTGGGCAACCTAAACCTTAAGATTTAGAATTACCTTAAAAATTGGAGCCAGCGTTTAGGCTGCTCCTCTTCCAATGCTGCTTCCTGTGAATGTACCCGGGAAATACTGAATGATGGCCCTTGTTTGAGTACCTGACACTAGTGTAGGAGATATGGACAGAGTTTATCCTAGTGCTTGCAGTCTCTCTCCCTAATCCTCCCCTTTCCTTCTTCCCTTCTCCCCCTCCTCCTCTCTCACTCTTTCTCTTTCTATTCCTCCCCTCTACCTTTCTAATAAGTAAATCTTTTTAAAAAATCTGAATTAAGAGAATTGCTAACTTCTGCATTGTTTGTGTACTGATCTCAATACCGTCTTTTCTAAGACTATATTTAAATAAATAAAGAAATAGCATAAATGATTTCTATTTTACAGGTGCAGAAAATAAAGTTCACAAAAATAAACAACTCACCAAATGTCACAAAGCTACTGGAAAGCTAGGCAAGGAATTCATGCAATAATTTGTGTTATTCATCATAAGACAAGCATGCCAATGAACTAAACTAACAAACATAATCAAATGGACAAGCTTGTGCTGGCAACAATAACAACAAAACTTTGGAGCACACTACTTTCTATGTTCTACATGACTTTCATGTATAGTAGATCTTACTTTCCATGCAGTCCTATTGAGTTACATAATCATTCTGGACTTCATAACTGAGTGAACTGAAGGTATCTCTGAGAGGTGATGTGACTTGCCTGATACTTCCAAGTTATGGTAAAATCCCTTGCAGGATACAAGTAGTTCATTCTTCTAATCCAAGTACTTCTCCAAATAAAGATGGCCAAAGAGAATAAAAACTCTATGTCATATTCTAAATTCTCTTGTTTGTAATGTTCAAAAGTAGGAGTGCAGTGGAGGATGGCCCAAGTCCTTGGGCCCTGCACCCGCAAGGGAGGCCAGGAGAAACACCTGGCTCCTGGCTACAGATCAGCGAGGTGCGCCAGCCGCAGCGCACTGGCCGCAGCGGCCATTGGGGGTGAACCAACGGAAAAGGAAGACCTTTCTCTCTGTCTCTCTCTCTCACTGTCCACTCTGCCTGTCAAAAAAAAAAAAAAAAAAAAAAAAGTAAAACTTTTGTAAAACTTAAAGTAAAAAATGTATGATCTTTTGAAAATAAAACATGGATTTTTATTTTATTGCTGTTTTCCTACTTTAAGCCCAAGAATAAATGTTAAAAAGGAGACAGCAAGCAAGGTATTTTTCCAAGAGAAAGGCTGCTCAGAAGGAGAAGAGATTGTTGGCAGGTTGAGACATAAATTATAGTTTGCTTCATTTTAACATGTGTACCAGTCCTTAGAAATGAGTCAGAATGAAGACTTTAACTTGATTTAGCCAATAAAATGTGAATCCATTTTAGCTGCATTAGTATCAAGAAAGGACTAGACCAAAGGGGCATACATACTTACAGAGAAAAAACCCCAAATGAAGTTTCTTAAGTGGCCAAAAGGCAATCGGAGCTGCTTGTTATTTAGGACAAATCTCCTTCAGGAGACCATCACTGGAGCAGTCGCCCTTTGTCACGCAATCTGTGGCTATCACTGACTAGCTCATTCAAAGAGCATAGATAAAAAGGTGAGGTTATAAACAGAGGCGTTCACTTTTGGAATGAGTAGTAAAAGAAAAAAGACAGACGTCAACTTAGACTGTTTTTCCCAGGAACATGAATATTCAGAGGAAATACAGAATTAGAGATATAATACACTTCTGAAGACTTAACAACCCAGGAGGTATTTTAATTTCTGAAGTCTATTAAATAAATTATTTTTATGATGAATCAAAATTTCATTTGTTGCAGTAAAGACTCTAATGCTGTAAAGTGTTCCAGGATTATACAACTGACAACACCAAACATTTATTAAGCCTGTCTATACTATGTAGGCATTTGTGTGTATGTGTACAGGTATTTTAGATGCATTAGCTCATTCAATCTCCTAATTACCTCACTAAATCATTACCTTTTCACAGGAAAATAAAAACACCATAGATTTACAAAGCTGTGTGATAGTTCCAAGACCACAGAGACTGAAATAGGGAAACTGAGATTTGAACCCAGGAAGCCTGAAACCCAATACAACTGTGACATGTCTCTTGCAACAATTTTTGTTTTACATTAAAATTATCTTGCATAACAAAGTATCTAAAATCTAAAACTGAATTGATAGCTGTGGGATATTTGGCATCTATGACATAACAAAGTTCCAAAGTAATAATCAGTAATTAAGGAGAATTTGAAATTCTTAATTTGTTCTAGCTTGATATGTGATTTCTTCAGAAACATAAAAGCAAATTTCTCTTTTTGAAACTGACATTTGTTTTCAAATTTAGAACCCTACTTGGCATATGATTTATCTGTAAATCCTAATTAAAAGTTAAACGTCTGACATCCAAGAAGACCAGAATACTGCGCTGTAGCTATTTATTAGAAAAACTCTAAGTGACTTTTCAAACAACATTTAAAACTTTCACTGCAAGGATGGCCCAGGTGCTTGGGCCCTGAACCCACATGGGAGACCAGGAGGAAGCACCTGGCTCCTGGCTTCAGATTGGCACAGCGTGCTGGCCATAGCGGCCATTTTGGGGGTGAACCAACGGAAAAGGAAGACCTTTCTCTCTGTCTCTCTCTCTCACTAACTATGCCTGTCAGAAAAAAAAAAAAAAATTCCACTGCAAAAGAAAGTTTTATTCTTTGTCATTCCTAAATTGTTCTCATGAGTCACTCCAGCTAAATGGATGTTTAGTAAACATGCAGTTTAAAAGGAAAAATATTCTAAAACTATGAAAAATATTTATCTTTTCATATTACATATGCATATAACACCTGTGCATATTTAATGCAACATATTCACATATGTGTATGTGTGTTACATATCAGATATCAATGTGAGGACCCAATGAGCAGTCAATTCCATCCTTGAATTTTCTTCAGAACACATACTTAGAAAAAAAATACAAGTTTTTGTTTTCTATTTTATTTTCATTTCTCAGTTGCTCGATGGCCTATATATTCTCCAGTGAATTCTAGAGTGTGTCTCTTACAATTAGTGATAATCCAAACTTCTTGAGAATAGGAAAGCCAGGAAAACAAATGGAAGGCACAGCACTAGTTGAACAAACTCATCAGTGTATCACTAACATCCAGAAGAACTCCCACCCTCCCAGCAAGATTTCACAGAGGCTTGTTTAAAGTTTACAGCGCCTACTTTTTCCTCCCTCCTCTCAGGAGAGGTAGGAATACTTTTCAATGTGACAAAAGCCCACCTACTCAAAGGGGGCAGCTAATTATTGCTACCTAATTAGCCTCACAAGAAAATTGTTAAGATTAATGAAGCAGTGTTTACTAAGTGATTACAGGCTCCCCATGAACTACCACAGAAACACTTATTTACAAAAAACATCTACTGGATATTAATAATACCACACCAATGTAAATTGTTACAATGTATAATCTATGGACCAAAAATTAAAAATATAGCCTATGCATCTAAAAAAAAAAGTAAAGGAAAAAAGAGATAAGACAGGGAGAGAGGAATGAAACCAATACAAAAGAAGAGAAAAGCAGGGGGAAAGTAGGAAGGAAAATAGGCAGAAAGAAAGCTGAAGGACAGAGAGTAGGAGTTTTCATTTTTCAGCAATTCTATCATCCTAAAATGAATGTCTGCCACTCAGTCCTAAACACTCACAGCTCAGCAAAACACCACAATACCAGTTCTCTAATCTAGCTTTAAAATATAAACTCCAGTAGCTTTTTTGAATAAATGCGGAAATAATAAGATCTTGTGATACAAATGTAGAATTATTGTAGCTATGAATATTAATTAACTAGGTTAAAATAATATCTTGAGAAATATTTCAAATGAGTTCCAGAATGTTAGCAGTAATTTCAAATACAGCTACTCCCAGAATATAGTGTACAAGATGTGAGTTCCTCCCCCCAGAATATCTTATACTAACATGGCCATCACATTATTATTTTTTTTAAAGATTTATTTACTTATTTGAAAGTCATAATTACACAGAGAGAGGAAGAGACAGAGAGAGCAAGTGAAAGATGATTCATCTGCTGGTTCACTCTTCAGATGGTCACAATGGCCGGAACTAGGCCAGACTCAAGCCAGGAGCTTCTTCCAGGTCTCCCACATGGTGGCGGGGGCCCAAGTACAGGAGCCATCTTCTGCCACTTTTCCTCGGCCATTATCCAGGAGCTGGATTGGAAGTGGAGCTTCTGGCACACAAACCCACAACCATATGGGATGCCATTGTTGCTACACTAACAGCACTAACCCTGCCATCACATTATTATAGTTAAACTACAGAACACATCACCAATGTGCCTAGGCATCTTTCACCACACCATAACTACTTCCCAATCCTCTTCTGGACATTATATATAAGTCATAATAGGATAACTTAGGCTGCAGTACTAAAAATACACACATAACACTTTAGTGTTAAAACAGGAAGGCTTCCTTGCTCAGGCTTCTCTGTAGATTGCAGATTACCAAGAGCTTGGAGCAGGGGCTCCTCTCATTTTAGTCACTCAGTGACTCAGGCTGGTAGTGGAGCTCCCTCCTTTGTAAGTACATGTCTCCAGAAATAAAGAAACCTTCATGGTCTTACTCCAGCAAAGAAATGACCAAGCTTGGAGGGGAGTAATGTCACTTTTGCTTACAATTCATTGATCACAGTCAGTCACAGGATCCTACACAATGATTAGCAGGCCAGGTTCAGAATTTCCTCAGGTGCCCCGAATGGCAGAAGTCAGGAATTACTTGTTGAAGAGTATTAACATCTCAATCAAAATATCCACTTATATCTATGGAATCTCAATGTTAATAACAACATGTCTCCAGTTGTGGATAGCTAGAACAATCAATGGAACTAAGAATAATTTTCATTGCCCTAAGTAACTTTAGTTACTCCATTTGCAACTGAACTATTTGGAGATTAACAAAAGAGTAAGGAAGAGTCAGAATGAATATCACCCAAATGCAGTATACTTGCTGCTGTTGATTTCTTCTGAGAGGGTTCATTCTGAGAGGAGGAATATGGTGGGGGCAAGAGGCGCGGAGTCACCACACAGAACCCCCCCCCCCGGGGGGGAGGGGGGCTCGGGTGAAAGCAAGCCTGAGGCAAGCAGCCCACAGACTCGTTTATTTCAGTTGCTACAGTTGCTTATATAGCCAAGGCAGCCAATCCGGTCAAGGGGCAGTCCATGCCCTAAACCAATCACAGCCTGTTGCCAGGCAGTTTCCAAAGCCATCCAATCACAGCCTGTTGCCAGTCAGGCTCTTGTTGCTAGGCAGTTTCTGAAACCATCCAATCACAGCCTGCCATCAGTCAAGCTCTGTTGTCATGTGGTTTCCTCTGTTGTCATGTGGTTTCCAAAGCCATCCCATCACGGCCTGTTGCCAGGCAGTTTCTGTTGTCAGCAGCCCTCTTGGCATGACCTTTTCACCTCAGTGGCCATCTTGGCATGACCTTTTCACCTCCTCATTCCACCACATATACTTATGAAGATTTACACTTGAAACTTCTGAATATTCAGCAATTAAAAATATAAAGATTCTAAATGAACATTCATATTTATCTTAGAAAACTGTCATGTGATCAAGAGATGTGTGGAGTTAGCTAACCTGCAGAAGGATTTTTGTTTAAAAGCTTAGGATGGAAGAGGTTTGGAATCCAAATGACTAGATAGAAGGAACTTGGTGCCTACATGAGCCACATGGAGCTTCAGGGCAAACTGAAGACACATAATGAATAAAGCATTTACATACAGGCATAAGAGACAGATTATGAGGTCTCTTATTTGAAAACTGTGATAGAGTGGAGAGTAGGGGAGTCATGCCTCTGGCCTAAACTGAGCCGGGCTTCCTTACAGTAAGGCTCTGCTAAGTAAAGGTAGAGACACTGACACCTGCAGGAGACAGCAAATGTTCCTCAGACTGGATGAAATGTGGGGGAGAAGCTGACCAAGAATGCTTGTGAGAGACTCCTCAAAAGGCATGAAAAGCTGCATGAGAAGCACTCTAAAAGATGCTGGAGGGGTTGCATGAGGAGTTAGGTCCAAGGAAATTTGATCATGGTGTTGGGTGGGGAAGATGAGGGTATGGAGAAAAATGAAGCAAGATATGTGAGGCACAGGATCATAAATGAAACATACATTTGTTCTGAGCAAAACACAGTAAAAACAAATGATACTTCTTCTATGTTTCAGAGATCATAATGCTGAAAACACTCATTTCTCAGATGAAGGACATTTATAACATCAATTCTTATGTGTGGCTTTATGTGAACACTAATATGTACAGTTCTCCAGTAGTTTCTCAAGATTACCTCTGGACCAACATAGGAAGTTAAGAAAAGACTGATTAAGCAGTCCTCTAGTTCTCCTGCCCACATCAACCAAAGAGCTGATGTTAAGTGTTTCTTAGAAAACAAAAAGGTTCTACTATTAATAGAAGAAGCTGTATTAGTTCACATCCTACCATTTACTTACTTCTTTGCCTAATTCAGTTATAACTATTTATTAGATCAGCTTCTACCCTGCTTTAAAATTCCCATTGCTCCATTCTTGTGGTTTCTGTGGTCTCAGGATGCAGAGGCCAGAGACAAGCACATGTAATATTTATTGTGGCTAGAGCTCATTTATGCCCTTTATAAGCAATTGAATAACAATACGTGATCATCAGAAAATTCCAAGGAAACCACTAATCGGAAAGAAGCCATACATTTTAAAGAGAGTATATTTTTAATATGCTATAAGCTAAAGTTACTAAAACGTTCTATTCCTTGCAAGTGAAAAGATCATGCTTTACAGCTATTTACTTCATCATATTCAAAAGTAAGTACACTGAAAAATAAAAAGGCTCTTATAATTAGTTGGTTCCTCAAGCACCACTAAGTTACAACTCCCAAGGCCAGTCAGAGAGAGCTAACCACAGGCTGACACACCTATAAAGGAAATTGACCTCTATGGGAAGCCAAAATAAACTGAAATTTCTCATTCTATGGTGCAGAAGCAGATCTTTGAAAGTCTGCCAGACTTATGTAGAAAGATTACATAAAGTAAACAGATTTTTCTCATCCTAAGGTGCCCTATTTTTCATAGCACAATTATTGAGTGTAGGAAATGTAAAAGGAAATATTTCCAAAAACATCCAGGATGCAGAAATTATTTTTTTATGCATTACTTATTCAAAAGACATGAAAAGCTGTGTTAAGAAAAGTTGGCTGGTACCTTTTTGGTTTTGTTTGTTTTTTGCTGTTACTCTTTTTCCTTCCAGGTTCCTTTCTGGATGTGAAAGAAAAAAAAACTAATTTTCTTTATGAAACTTTAATAGAAAACTTCCTTGATTCCTTATTTGAAATAATTTTTTTTATAAAATGTGTGAGTTTTGCTTTTCCTTTGCTTTGATATGGATACTAAGATCAACAGGCAAAATGAAGCCTGGATTAGCAACTGAAATTCTATTTTCATTTTTATAGTGATATAAAATTATCACTAAGGTTCAATCTGTTAAGAATTTTTATGTTTTTATCTGACTGCCTGGAAGGTATTGATTTTACTAGTCAGTCACATAATTTGTTTCACTGTTCAGGACAGTTCAAATATTCCAGCATCACAACAATGCAGAAAAATATGTATATATAATATAAATTGATGCATATGTATTATATAATTTAAAGGCAGGTAACAAAAACAACAAAACACCAAATAAAGATACAAAACACTTGGAGTCCTAAACTTAAAATAGTTAAGATGAACACACACTGATGAGTTTATAATAAGCAAAAAATATACTATTCCAAATGAACTAAAATTAAAAGTGGCCAAGTGATTTAACTTTGTATTAATTAATTAAATTATTGTTTATTTCTTGTTCACTTGGTCTGGTTTATTTGCTTATGTAATTATTATATGCATATAAGAACTTTAGCACATTTAATAGGACAACCAAAATTTAAAACACTGTAATCAGATATCAACCTCAACACCACAATCACACACTCTTATTTTAGTCAGGGTTTCACTAAATAACAGATGGTAGCCTCAAGTAAGTAATTTAAGAAGCAAGTGACAGCCTGGAGAAATCAAAGAGAAATATTCAATACCAGAGAGAAGAAAAAAGTAGGGAGCTGTTACTGCTCATGGGTCTAAAGCAGGTCAGGAGAGCGTGGTTGGATATTAGAGCCCTACAAGAGCTCACATAGCAGAAGCTATGACCTTCATAGGAGCATTCAGTCTACCTGGGGCAACCCAAAACATGTGCCCAGAGGAACAGACACCCTGACTGTGCCTTCTCCCATCCTCAAAATGGTATTTCTCAATAACATCAGTAACAACTACTGATCACATTTCGGTGAAATAAATTCTAGAAAAGTCCTACTTTTTTCAAATGCTTTAATTTGAACTAGCATTTCAAGATAATTCCTTTTCAAAATCTTAAAACAGGGCTCAGCACTACAGCGTAGCAGATGGAGTTGCCGCCTGCAGTTCCTGCATCCTATATGGACAACAGTTCAGGTACTGGCTGCTCTACTTCCAAGCCACTGCTCTGCTATAGCCTGGGAAAGCAGTTGAAGATGGCCCAAGTTCTTGGGTTCCTGCACCCAAGAGGGAGAGCCTGAAGAAGCTACTAGCTTCCCCTATGCAGCCATTTGGGGAGTGAACCAGAGGATGGAAGAACCTCTCTCTCTCTGCCTCTGACTCTCTGTAACTCTGCCTTTCAAATGAATAAAAAAAAATTTAAATCTCAAAGCACAAACTTCACTTAACATAATGCTGCAAAGATGAAAATACTTGGAAACTATTTCATAAGGCCTAACTATCCTTTGTTACATTCCCTAACTGCAAAGACAAGTTCAAAGAACTAAATTATAATCTACATTATTATCAGTTCACAGTGTTCATTGCCAAAGGATTGAATAAAATCAAAGTTTCAAAAATTTCAATGATTTAAAGAGAATCTTCTATGATAATACAGAATAAAATGTTTTAAAATATGTAAACTCAACTAGATAAGTATCATGCAATGCTAATGTATTAAAAAAGAGAGAAATGGATGCAAAATAATCCTAAATGTGTAAATCACAAAGAATACCTAACTTCTTGCTTGACAAAGAAGTATCATCAGCAGTTATAAGTGTAGTGAAAAATATTCTGGTGAAAACTTATTTCACCTATAATGCATAGATTATAAGAGAATTCTTGTGAACTTCAGATTTTCTTCTTGGAGATCTACTACACTTTTTCCATCAAGCTGCTTCACTACTAACAGCCTTTCTTCATTTGAATTTTGCATTAGTTATTCAGATTTTCAACCCATACTCCAAATGTTTCTCAAAATTTCCAACCTAAATTCCCTTTTATATTCATCTGGTGTATACTCATTATGGAAAGCATTCCATACACAGAATGCCAGGGATAAGTACTCAGTAGACCCCAACCACTAAATAAATAAATGTTTGTACAATAATGAATACAACAGGAAAAGAGTATTTTTAAACCACTGGCATTATCCATCTTTTCCTCTTAAAAAAAAACACATATACACAAGAACATTTTCAGTTGCACTGTTAAAGCAAGGTTGTAACCTAACTACTGTGGAGCATTATAATGTGAATGAAGTCACTTCTTTTCCTCTTTGCTATTATTCCCTGTCTCCAGCCAAAATAAAAAAAAAAAAAAAAAATGGAGTCAAGTTTCGTAACTGCATATGAAGATTTGTTAAAGGGCAAAACAAAGAACAGATCGAAAACAACAAAAACATATGAAGCACTATGCAAATTCAGTTTAATTTTTAATGTTACATGTTTCCATCCTGAGCATATCTGGATTGTTATATTGTCAAGATTTTTTAAGAACTCTTTATAAGAATATGGAAATATCTTAAATATGAGTTTTAACCAAGAATTATTTTGATACATCAAGTTTGAAGAGTGAGATTATAGAAAAGAGTAAGGCACTGACATTTATCCAGGGCCTAAGGTTATCTTGAGCCATGCTGTACAATGTGCTAAGTGTTTTACAAGTACAATCTTATTTAATGCAACACTCCATTATAGTAGATATTATTCTCAATTAATTAATGAGTCAAGCTTCAGTCTCTTGTCAAAGGTGCTACTAGATGACTGTGTCATTCTAAGGACCAAAGTCTATCTAGCGCCAAATAATTTCTTTCATTTCAATAAAGTGACATACCCAGAAAAATTTAATACCGCTCTGATTTCTTCTTAGTTAATTGAATCAGGAAGAAATTTCCACAGGCACTGACAGAAACTAAAGCACTCTCAAGCCATTAATGGTATTAGTTGATTGGACCTTTTTTTTTTATACATGATGTCATTTTCTAGTCTCCTTACTCAGAGAAATCAGCATTACTAACATAATGTGAGAAAAAAGAAGCAGTAACACGTAGTAACACATTATTATGTGAAGAACAGATTAAAACTCAGCTCTCTCTGGGTCATGATCTTAAAGCTCAACAAATGTTACTCTGAAAAAAAAATTTACTTTTTGAACAATGATTTCTCTTCCAAGAGTCAGTTGACTTTTTTTTTTTTTTGACTTTTTTAAGTAACATACCAGACAGATTCTAAAGAAAACTACATATTAAAAAGTTGGCTATGAAATCTGTTAAATAATAAAATTGCTTACATTAGGAGCTGAAGTAAATAACCCAGCATAAAGCTGGATTCTAAGTGAATTAAAATTCCTATCTCAATTTTGGGAAAAAATTAACTTGCAGAATATTTACTTATACCTGTCATTTAAAAAAATAACATTGAAACACACACATTGGCACACTGTGAAGCATGGTACACATGCATACAAAAACACTTAAATTTTGATGTCCCACTTAGTATTTTTAATCAACTGTCTGCAAAAATAATTCTGCCACATAATGGGGATTTCCTTCATTAAATTTGTATATATTAAACTACTTCCTAAATTGGCAAAATTATAAGATGGCAAAGGAAGAGTGGCATTTGGCATTTGGGATACCCAAATCTCCTATTGCCATGCTTGGGTTTGAGTTTTGGTCCTGGTCTCAATTCCAGCCTTTTGCTAATACACACCTTGGGAGGTAGCAGAGGATGGCTCAGACCTCACATGAGAGACTTGGATTGAGTTTGTAGATCCTGGCTTTGGCCCTGGCTGTTGTGGGGCTTTGAGGAATCAATGTATGAAACACACACACACACACACACACACACACACACACATTCACCCTCTCCCTTACTCTCTCGATCTTTGTTTTTTAAACTTTTATTTAATAAATATAAATTTCGAAAGTACAACTTTTGGATTATAGAGGCTTTTTCCTCCATAACCTTCCTCCCACCCACAACCATCCTATCTCCCACTCCCTCTCCCATCCCATTCTTCAAGATTCATTTTCAATTATCTTTATATACAGAAGATCAAGTTGGTATATACTAAGTAAAGATTTCAACAGACTGCACCCACACAGATACACGAAGTATAAAGTACTGCTTGAGCAGTAGTTTTACCGTTAATTCGCATAGTACAACACATTAAGGACAGAGATCCTACATGGGGAGCAAGTGCACAGTGACTCCTGTTGTTGATTTAACAGAAAAGTGAAACCTGTTAAATATAAGAGTGGGAATAAGAGAGGGAGGAGATGTACAGTTCAGCACATGATCACTCGGACTTACCCCTAATGGCAGAGCTAGAAACGTGCCAGGGGATTCCAAATCAATCCCATCAAGGTGGCATGTACCAATGTCATCTTACTAGTCAAAGAGATCAGTTTCAGTTCATAAGTGATCATAATGATAGGATTAAGTGTCAAAGGGATCACATAAACAAGACTAGTGTCTCCCTCTTTCTCTCTCTTGTCTTTCAATAAATAAAAACAAATTAATTAAAAAGATAAAACAGGAAAGGAAAAATTACAGCATTTTACTTGACCAGTCTTATTCACATATTAAAACCTAAAGTGAGTAATAATGTGACAATACAAATACTCTTTTCCTCTTTCTTGGAAAGAGACTGTATATGCTTGTTTGTACACTGTCAGAGCCAGAAGGGAGAAAGAGAGAAATAAACTTGGTTAAACAGATGTAAGTTAGTAATTTTCTAATTTTTTCCCAGATGACCATGCTTAAAAATGAAAAATAAATATATGCATGAAATTAGTAATATTTTCAATGACACATTCATTTTTAAAATGTTAAACATCTTTTTGATCAAGAACTGGAACCAATAACACATTAGTGGAATTGGAAATGATATATATATATATGTATGTGGGTATATATATATATATGTGTGTGTGTATATATATATATACACACATATATAAATGGTAGCCATTTCCCCTAAAAGGTAAAGGTGGCTGCTTTCCAAAAGTCCTGTATTTTTATTCTGATTGCAGTCAACTAACTGTTAGTTTTCTATTGAGATTTTTTTTCTCATCATTCATTTCAACCAGTTTTAATAAATCTCTTTTCAGACTATTCAAAGACACAGTCCTTTTACTTGAAGAACTCAAAGTCTGGTTGATAAAGACAGAAATATAAATGGAAAACCACACTGCAATTTGATAAATGCTAGAACATCAGTACAGAAAATGCTGAGGGCTACAAGATCCAGCAAAAAGGGGAAACTGTCAGGCTCTCTTTCATCAAGGAATAGCAGATTAAGTCTATCTTCCTACATTCTGATGAAGAAGATGAGAGCATAGTCATTCACAGAGGAGGTCATATAACAGAGCTTAAAGGAGGAGGGTGGAAGGTGGTTCACAAAATGATGTGGGGGCAAATACAGGAAAGGTAGAAAGCCACAGAGACACAGATTGTTCTAGACTGCAAACATGTGCCTAAAAATGCAAAGACACAAAACATGGTCTAAAGTTTACACAGGCACATAGTAAGACTTTCCTTGGGTGGTAGAATATCAAGTATCAGAAGAAGCAGAGTGAAAAGACAAATGGCTATGTGTGTTCAGATTTCCTGGAATCTATACAGGGTTCCCAATTTCCTTTCACATAAGTAGAGCCATTGATGGTAGTAGCAAACAAAGATTCCATTAAGGCTTATTACGTGATTTAGATATGCCGGTGCAGAATTTTTGAGCCTAAACTGTTTTAATGACTTATTTTAAATGAAGTGGTAAGAAATAAGATCATATACCACAATTCATTCCTGTCATATAGTACAGAATCATTTTTGGCAAAACAGTCATTATAAAGCACACTAAAGACCTCAAGAAAACTAAGATGACTTTGTGAATAAATGCCTCACTTTCCCCAGATTTGTAACTAAAAATCAGCTATACAGCGAGGTTATTTGAGTTTCATCTTTTAAGGAATATATCAATTACATATAGATTAGCTTCAGATTAGCTTCATGAAATAGGACATTTTTTCAAAAAATAAAAACAACAATATTTCATTGATTTCCTTGGCCTTCATAATTTTAAACTTCCATAATCTCATGTAAACCCCAAACATGTGAAATATAATCTTAATCAAGAACATGTTTAACAAACTAAAATTTAATCCTTTAAAGAAGCAATCCTAGTATTTACTTTGATGGTATATTCAAAATAACCTTTGTGATTATAGGTTTCATCACAAATAGTAACCATTTCCTTTTTGCTGTATTCAGGTTATATTTTCAGTATGTGAATATATTATTAAAGAACATTATAGTAGAAACACTGTTTCAAAGAAGAAATCCCACTCTTGGCAGTCTATTGCTTCCTCAATATTAAGTGTGATTTTTTTTAAAAAATTCCAATGGACACATTGACAATATTCAACATTTGGTATATCTTTTCCATCACCATCAGTCTCACACAAAACAACCCAGAAGTGCAACTACCAAGTTTAAATATTCTATCAAATTTGTGTCAACATTAAGATGTAATTCATGTAGAAAATAATTCTACTCAAAGTAAGCCTTCTGAGTCAGTACTTATTACAGTGAGTAAAATGGGAGTCAAAACTGGGGAGTAATCTTGTATTAATTTTCTTGATTAATTACAGGGAAATTTGACTGTTTTCTACAGAAAATAGATATCACAAAGTAATATAAAATGTAAGCAGAATTTTTAAAGCTTCATTTCAAAAGCTAAAATTACCTATTTACATAATATGAAGACACTATGGAATAAAATTATATAAGAACAGCACAATTATATGTGGTAATAGTTTAAGTAATAATACTTAAGACCTACAAATGTCATCACAGGGTAGTTTATTTGAAATGGTATTAATTATTTCACATTATTTCACATATTGTTTATATCAAATATTTAAGATTTAATATACTTTGCATAAATTTGACTAAATTAAGAATCTGTAGATTTTCATTCATTTTCTCTACAGCGTAGCACAGCCAAAACGATTTTCTTTGAATGAGGCAAAGAGTACTGTAGTATATATAAGAATTACTTACAAAAGCATTAGCTACAATTAAGTCATCAGAAATTACTTATCCTTACCTAAACAATTAAAGAGCACAATTTTAGAATACAAAGAATATTGGCTGTACAATTTTACTGACATAGCACATAATCTGTACTACACAAACTTTTCCTAGGTCAGCTGTACTGACATTATATTTTCAAAATAATTATTTGTCTATGGGAGTATTCCTTTCATTTACAATTAGCTATAACAAATATACATTCTTCTATATGATTTAAAGACATAAGGTCTAATTACTCATCCATTTACAAAATAAATGGCTAAGTAGCACAAGTTCTGTAAATCCCAGCAATTCACCCATATTATATGATCATGACCTGCAAAATCTTTGAAAACCATGCTTAACACAAACAGAGACTTTTTGTTACTCCCTACCTTTCTTTAAAAAACTGGATCCAATCTCAAATGTTATTTGTACTCAATTTGACCATAAGACTTCAACCATTTAAGAAACAATTTTTTTTGGATTTTATTACAATAATTATGAAACAAAAACTAGTTTCTGATGTTAACTGTTTTATTAACCAGCTTGTAACATCCCATTTTCTCTGTGTACTGTAGCTTCTTATTCTAGGGGCCGCTAATTAGTTTTAAATGGTGTTAAATACCATCCCTGCAGTTGCAAGTGCTTCTCTGGGATTTTTACTAGAGAAAAGAACTCCTGTAATTTAAAACTACTTTGTTTTCTTCAGTCACAGCTGTTAGTGAACACACTGACCTGTGGAAATCTTAAAGGTTTTCACTCCTCTTTCTTTGCCATTAGTCTGCATTTATTTTCTAACAGCTTTTTTCTTCTTGTGACATTTCCTTCATAATTCCCATCCCCCAAATTACAGCCAGCAGAGAAACGCCTTAAGCTAGTTAACTCTTCTCCCCACATCCCTCCCTTTACAAAGTCTTGGCTAACGTTAAAGAAAATTCTCCAACAACGTGTCAATTTTATATTGGCCACAAAGACAACTTCTGTTGGGGGAGGGGGAGGAAAGGGACTGGAGCTTGGCTGTCCCTTTCCACAGACAGGGATCTTTGTGGTGATGAGAAAACATTTCCTGCATAAGAAATCAACACACTCTCTGCTTGCAGGGTTGAGGAGTAAAAACGAATATGTATCAGCCATGTCTTCAAACCAATGAAACACAGCCATTAACCTTCCAAACAAGAAAGTCATTTTCTGAAAATGTCTTGCATTCTTGCATTATTAAACATAATCCACAATCTCAAATCCTCTGGGTGCTCCCCCACTGGGGACTGAGTGAAAGCTACAAATCAATCCGTACTTTTTTTTTTTTCTTTTACTTTGCATTTCCATAGCACTATGTTATTTTCCCCATCTAGCTCACCTCTGAGACACTACCTCTCTGTTCATTTTTATCAACAGTGGACCAAAAAGATAAGAACAAAAAAAATCACTTGCAAGAAGCAGACCACATCTTCAAGGGTCACTGTCAGGTTTTAATCCACAACCCTTCCCTGCAAGTAGGTAATATTAAAGCCAGAAGACCTCCAGAGTTTGCAGTTCCAGTGGGTTTCTCCAGAGGAGGGCATGGAATTTACTGTGCAAAGCACCTCAAACAATATTCTGCGATTGGGGGTTGGGTGTGGCATCCCTGACTTCATTTGTCGGGAAATTATTTGGTCCAAACCATTTTGCTACTGAGTTTGTGCCACACGAGTCACATGGCCCCTAAGTGCAAACTTGGGGGAAGGGTGGGTAGGGAGAGAGTAAGACACAGAGGGAAAGAAGTGAGAATTGAAGGGGACCATTTGCTGCACTGGAACAGAATGGAGAAGTCTACAAATCCATTTGGGGGATTGGGTGGAGGGGAATTAGGGGATATATTCCAAGGGGCTACAGTCTGAAAAAAGGCATCCTTCTCCCTTTTTACCAACCTCCAGCCAAGCTGACGCCACATTTTTGTATCTCTTTTCCCCTGAATATCCCACCTGCCTTTCTAGGGCATGTTGCTCAACTTTGCAGTCATCACCACATCTCTGAAACCTTTAAACCGAAAACTAGCTTAAAAGAGCTTTATCAGTAAAGATCACAAATCAAATGAATCCAAAAACGATAGCGTTCAAGAAGCAATGAAGAGGCCTGACTGTTGAAAATCCACATTTTTAACCCATCCGTCAAATGTCCCTCTTCCCCCACTCCAAGACCCATCTTCCCCTCTTCTTTGGGCACTTACCTTCTTTGGGTGGTCGCTTGGCCTCCCTGGTAAGATTGCAGACTTGGGTAGTTTGCAGCTCCTGAGTCAGGCAGCCCTCGGTCTGCTCATTCAGGGGCAGCACGACGTTATTTAACAAAACCAGCGACTGGTCGTCGATACCCCACTCTCCCAAATGCTGAGGGCAGGTACATTTTGTATACATGATCCCACATGATTCTGTTCTCCCATTTTCTGATTTTAAGCAGCTCTCCAACCAAGTGCATAATACATGGCAACCAAACTGGCTCGGGCTCACCTTGTTCAACACCAAAAACTCAAAAAAAGATTTCTGATCTTCTTCTCCTTTTTTCTGTAATCCTGGGAAATCAGTTGGAAATACCCGACGTATCTGAATAAAATTTTTATCATATTGTAGAAAAACAAAAGCATTCTTGGCATTGCAGAGTTGCATTATAGAATGATTCTTTCTTAAAAGATCCTTTATTTTTTCATGGGAAAAATGATCAAACTGATAAGCCAGGAGGGAGAAGTTAGAGCAGCTAAGGTCCTTTTTGGAAAATTTCAGGTAAATGCTATATTTGGTTGGATCTGGATTTTCCAGCGTCCAGGTGCAGTTTGTAAAGTTTTTGGGAAACATTTCACTTACAGAATATGATCCATAAATGACTCCCTTCACCAAAGTTGAACACCAGAAGTCTTGGGCGGCATTAAATCCAAACATAACCAGGAGATAGGTGGAAAATATATAAATCAGCAGGTTACGAACAGCCTTCATCCTATGTCATTTGGCCTGTAAAAATGGCAATAAAAGTAAAATGCAAGTAGGAGTCTACGCGCATTGAAAAAATAAACTCCTTCCAATATTATAGCCAGCTGTTTTCAAGATTTCAGCTTAAAAAAATCTTTTTTAAAAGAAGGGCAGGTGATTTTATTTTATAACGTTGGAAAATTATCTGTTGCTGTGTGAACAGCGCCCTCACGTGGCCATTCTCAATTGTCAAATTCTCAACATTCAATTTAAAAATAACATTTAATAGATCATTAATAGCAATGCCCTAATTTATCTACCAGGATTTCCTCCACATCCATTATCATCCTATTGAATGAAGAGAGAAAACACTGGGCTTTAAAAACCCTCTCATTAGCTAACTGTGAATTGCTGGAATATTTTCAAACAACCTATACAACCTTTTCTCTCAGTCCTCTGCCTTCAGTCAACACCATCTCAGAAAATCTAATCTGATAATCTGTGAACAGCTGCCACCACACTACTTCTTTTCTCTTAAATGTGAAAAGTAATCATGATAAATTATAGCCACAATTTTAAAAGCACAAATGATAATTTGCTGCAGATGGAGCATCATCTCCCAAATGTCCCTACTTGCCTTTGCGGGGGCCACCATGTGAACTGAGTGATATTCCTGTGCAAAAACTCAGGCACTCATATGGACGAATATAATTTTTTAAACCATCACCTGAGAAAGGGAATAGATGGGCAGATACACAGGGAAGACTTGTTGTTCAACGTCACCACTGAAAACCAGGATTTAAGGCAGTCATTTCAATGTGACATGCCCTCTTGGGATGCATAAAGTGGATCACTGTATTAGTATCTGTTTCTAAAAGCAATGCCAGTGAAAAATCCCACAAACACAGTACCTGGGCTGCCTTCATTCTTTATTTTTTTTTAATGAAGGCTATTTTATCTAGAGTTATCTATTATAATTTAAGATTTACACATGGTAGATGAACGACATTAGCATTTTCTTTCTTAGCAGATTTCAATTATTGAATTGCTCCCTTTCAAACAACAGCCCCAAAGCTCCTCTTCTTTTCTTTCTTTCTCTTTTAAAACCCTGGCCTTGCATAATAAAGTAGTCCTTGGTTATATTTACCTCTGTAAGTTGTTATCCAAAAATAACTTGAATATTTTTCAGCTTTAACCTTTAAGGAGTTATTTCTTAGAATAAATGACACTGCTTTTTTGTTTAGCCTTTGAGCTGATAAAAGTGATGCCAAGTTAATCTTAAAAGTCTTTAGGCTGCAGTCTCTTCCACTGTTCTGTAAACAGAGACAGACATACAGACATATAGACAGTTAAGAGTTTTCATGTCTTTGCCTGGGTCCTCTCAGAAGCAAAGGATAAAACCCTCTGCCTTCCCATTGCATAACACACACCAACGCATGCACGCCAAATCCAGTGACCGAAGTCCCTGAAGATACAGCTGCATATTCCAGATTGTAATTCAAATTCTATGTTTTGATATAGGCAAAAGCAGCCCCAACTCTCAATCTCTACATGGCAGCAGTTTAAAATAACACCAGAACTGCTGGGACTATCAAAACAGTATTCTCTGTTTCGAACACACAATTCAAGGCATAAGGCATCTGCTTCTTAAGAAAACAGAGTCAACGAGCATCTAAAGGTTAAGAGACAGGGAAAGTTGTAGAAATTCTGGAAATGATTTCCTCTTTTTGTGCTGTAGCACTTTGCAGGCAATGCAGGTCTGCGCAGTGTTCTTCAGGATAGAGTGTAGGCGTTGAGAGCCAATGTGACAATAAGTGTCTAAATTAGGAATTCCATCCATGAAAGGGGGCTTCGTTTTTATCATCAGGAACTCAAAAAGAGGTCGTAATTCTTTTCCTTATGAAATCGGTACTTTTGCATCCATTTACTTGACAGTGCATGTCTGCAATGCTGTGCTCTTCAATGATGAGAAAGAGTGAGAAAATAGCTCTGATTTCACTTTCAAGCCTGCTCAGGGAGAGCACCCTCAACCTAATGCTCTTTATTTTCAATCAGCCTTGGTGTACGTTATCTTGTTTTGTTCTGAATAACAGAAAATGAATCACTGACACCCTCCCCCCCTTTCGGACTGCAGGGCCAGTTCAAACAACTGTATTTTCTCTTAAAGAACAAATGGGGGTGCAGGCGTGTGGGGGGGTTCCTAAGGTCTGGCCACCGTGGTCTCAAGGATGTTGTATTCGTTTATTTATTTATTCGTCTCTTGCGAGAAACAAATCGGCTTTGAGTTCAGCTATTCTCTAAACTGATTTTCCGGATGACACTTTAGTTCAGTCGAACATAGACGGCGCCATCACTCCACTGATTTTTTCCCCAACAGAAACCCCACTGCCTCCTCTTATCTTAACTTCCTTTTAACCTAAATCCCCCACCCCACTCCCAATAAAATTACCCCAGTCGCACACAACTGCCAGATTTCCTAGGTCTCCCTGCCTATTCCATGAGACCCAGCACCTGTCTTGAAAACCAGACTTCTCCAACTTTTCAACTGCGGCGTTGAAGTGAATGCAGACAGTCGAAGGTGCTGCCTGCCTCGTCAGCCGCCGGCAACAGTCTTGCCCGCCCGCGCGCCCTCCCCAGGCACCCGGCCGGGAGCCCCCTCGGCGGCGACCCCCGGGCGGGGGAGAAGGTGACCCCGGGACCCCTTCCTTACCTTCCACTCCGAAAGCTCTGGGAGGCTCCAGCTCTAAGACACCAGCACCGGTACGCGTCCCAGCAACAGCGACGGAGAGACTCCCCTTCGCTCCCAGTCACCGTTGCCCATTTTCCCCGGCTCCGCGTCCAAGAGCAGGCTTTATTTTTTTAAAAATGCGAACATGAGAGAAGCCAAAGATGAGGGGAGTGCTGCTGGTGGTGGTGGTGGTGGTGGGGAGATAAAGGAAGAAGTGAGAGAAAAAGAGCCTCCAGGAGCCACAGCCTGGCGCCTTATCCAACTGGAGCCAACCTCCAAGCCGATGGGGAGGGGGAGAAGCCCCCCGAAGGGAGACTCTAAAGAAACAAACCAAAAAAAAAAAAAGGAAGTGGTTTCAGAGCGAGGATTTGTATTAGCAAATCTCACCCCCCAACACGCCAATTAGCTAAGCAGCAAAAAACGCGCTGAGAGGAGAAGTGGCCGGCGGCGGCGGCTGAGGCAGATTTGTTGGGGCGGTGGGTTTATTACGGGAGTGATGGTGGTCGGCTCGGAAGGCTCAAGCTTATGCTTTTTCCTCTTTCCGCTCGGCTCCCTCCGCCTCCCCCCCCGCAGGTACTGATGGACGGACGGCGACTAAGCAGAGGGGGGGAAAAATCCTTGGCTGCTGATGTCGGAAAGCTGTTTGAATGCCCAGCGAGGAGGGAGGCGCGAGAGGGAGCGAGATAGTAAAGCTCTGTCTTGGGTGTGCGCGCCGGCGCGCGGCGCTCGCTTTCCCCGGGGCGCGCACGAGGAAAGGGGCGGGAGGGGAGATGGGGGCGCCGCGTTCCCCGTGTGCGCGCCCGCGGAACCCTGCCGCGTGCTCGTGGGCGCGCGCGTCCCCGGGCGCCGCGCGACCCGCGCCAGCGCCGCGGCCGTGCTGTGCGCTGGGGCTCGTCCGCCCCCGGGGCTCGACGCGCGCGGCGCCTTCGCGGAGTTGAGCCTCCCGCGGGCGCGGGCGGGTGTGTGTGAGGAGAGCCGAGGAGGGAGGCCCGGCGGGAGGGCGCGAGGCGGGCGGGACGGGAGTGAGGGGTGGGCTTCGGCGAGCTCCCGCCGGGGCCGCGGTGCGCACGTCACGGCTACTCAAACCCAAGCACGTCCAGAAAGCGGCATTTTCTGAGTTTGGGAGGTTTGGGCGTCCTCAGTTCCCACCGCTAGGGCTGGCTGCGAGCAAGTGTAAGACCAACTCCTCAGGAGGCGAGGCCAGGGGTGCGGAGGCCGGGAAGGCGACTGCGAGGGGTGGGAGGTGGACGCTGGACTCGACCGTCTTTCTCTTCCTGTCTTGCAGCGGGGACCTGTGGCGGCCGGAGAGCTGTCATCTCAGCCCCGGGATTCAGAGCGCATCGACTCCGCAGCGGAGCGGGGCACACCCCGGCTCCCGAGGCGCTGCAGGTCTCTGGCTGAAGCAACAGTAGTTTCCCTCAGCGAGGCCGCAATTAACGTCTTATTTGTTCTGGCTCCGTACAGGCATTGCCGGGACCGCGGTGCGGCGACCGAGGTTGGGCACCTTGCATTGCTTTCTGCATGGCGATGGGATCGTGGTTGTTGTGGGGTCTAAACTTTTGTTTTGTCTTGTTTTTCTTAATGTATCCGATTCTTTTCCCGAGTTTCCATAGTAACAGGTTTGGGAAAGGGGTGGGAAGAAGCTATCTTGAGTCTCCATATAAGCGGGCGGGGGTCGTGGGGGGAGAGAAATTTCCATATACACACCATCAACCTATTTATGACTTATTTATTAATTTTTGCCTCCCGGACAGTTGGCTGACGAAGTCTTTGATGACCTAATGTTAGGTGTGTGCTGTAAAAGGTCATTCGCCTCCTGATTCTATCTCCCCTTGTTAAAAGCGGTTGGGGTTTGCAGAACAAGTGGTCAGATAGTGCAGAGACGTGGTGGGAGGGATTCCTGCGAAGTGTCCAGTTTTCCTAGGGAGTGTGACTTGAGCGGCAGGTGAAGTTGAATAAAGCAATTTTCTCTCCTATGTGTTTTTTGTTTTTCTTTCTCTTCTTGTTCCTCTCCCCGGGGTCCTTGGAGAGCCAAGTACACCATTTTAGAAGAGAGTTATAGTGGAAAGAGGAAGATGCCAGTGATCATTTCTCCACCAGAGTTGTTTGAAACATCAAAATTGGCCGTTTCCTTCTTAATCTGTACGGCTAGAACGACCCTCCTCAGAAGCTTTCTCTTTCAGGAAGAGTGTCAGGAACACCCTGTAAGGGAAACAGTTAATCATTCCCCCAGCAGGCTTTAAATTGTTCCTAGGAACAAATCACCACATGAGAGCAGCCTGGGTGGTGTTTTGGCTTTATGTCATCTTTGGTTCATTACAATATTTTTTACTCATTTAAGGGAATGTGAAACGGAAATAAGGTTTATGTCCAAGGCAAAATCCAAAACATTGTAAGCAAACACATTTTCTTTTACAAACAGAGAGCCTTCAGCTATCTAAAGGACAAACACGTTCCATTTATTTCAACTTGCAGAGATTCTAATGATATCTGCAAGACATTTTGGTCAGTTCTTTTACCCCAAAGAAAAAAGAGATTGGTGAGAGATGTAGAATAAAAATGGAGAAAAAGAATATGCTTTGCATGATTTTTACATAAAAGAGAAGAAATGTGAGGCTTAGATATTTGTTTTGTATGTGATTTTTCATATTTTAACAGTGTGGTTTTGATTTTTTTTTTTTTTTTTTTTAGAAATTCTTAAAGTCATGGCACGGTGACATAAGAATACAGCCCAAAGGGACCATTTAAAAGGCCTTAATCCTAGATGGGAAAGAGCACTCACTCCTAGGATCATCCATATTCAAGTAGAATACAGGGCTAGGTCAGAAAGAAAGCCACCCTTAATAAAGCACTTCACCCTTCACACTGTTTCCCATAACCTTCATAAATTGCAGGCTACTGAGCTGGCCTGATGATGATCCTGCTGAGGTATATTTATAGCAGATGATTTGTAGATGATAAATGTGCCAAGCAAGACCCGGGCTCCAGTTACCCCGAGCTCCTCTGCTTTCCTCAGGGGGTCATAATCAAGAATCACAAAAAGAACCGTAAGTGGAGAATCCGGACTCTGGACCCTGACAACAGCACAATCCAAAGAGGAACCAAGGAGGAACCACTTTGTTTCGTGTCTGCACTACATTCCATATGAAAGCATTGCTGACATATTGACTCAACAACAAAAAGAGAACAGCGGTTTACTCACCCTGGGCTCTGTGTCCTTCCTACTGAAACTGGACTGTTTTTATTTGTTAGTTTTACATCACCACTTCAAATTACAATTATTTTCATTGATCTCTTTTTCAAGGCAGTGTGCATTTCTGTGTATACATCTGAATGTATACAAACTCATACACATTTTATGCATATACCATATTTGTGTATGTATGCCTATATTATTTCCTAGTATACATACAAAAATAGGTAAGGTTGATTTTTAAAGTTCACAGAAAATGTAATTAAAAGATGAGTTTATTTTGGTGTAATTATTTTAAAAATCCATTGAGTTTTTTCATACACATTTTCTATGAACTTTTTAAAGAACCCTCATATATAATATGTACATATGTATTTTAGTAGATAGACATATATTTCAGAGTTGCAGTACAGTGCTTTGTATTTATTTCACAACTGGCAAATTAATAACATAAATTGAGTTTATATAATTATAAACTTTATGATTTAGGTTTCTTCACTGACTTTCCAAAGAAATATGGAAAAATCAGTGTTGCATCAAATTATTGATGGATATAACAGACTAAATTGGCCCAAGTATCTCAGGTCAAACTTCTTCCCATTTATCTGTTATTTATTCATTCTACTGAGATCACTTCAGTAAAGAAAATGAGAACTCTAAGTATAATCTAGCTCTCATTTTCATCTGTTGCTTTTTTATTCTTGCTAAACTTAGTCCATCTGCATTTGAGAATAATCCCAACCTACAGTATCATCGCTAATAATTTGGTATCTTCTACACAGTTCTCAGACTCAGATAAAGAAAATACATCTCTAGAGCATGTTTACTCAGTTTCAGAAGGTATTTTCTCTTTACTTGCCCTTTTCTCTCATATTCTTTCTGGTATTACTATCTTATCACATTCTAAATTTTGTAACATCATTATCAATAGGACTTTAAGAAGCTTAGGTAGGTTTGTAGTTTATGTTTCAATACTTAGTATCTCCAATATACATACAAAAAAAGCCTTTGAAACTACTAGTTTGTAATTAAAGATAATTACTGTAACATCTAAAGAAATAAGCCTTAATTATTTTATTATTTATCATAGTCAATAAATGCTTTAATATACTGTTATACCATGATCAACATTTTGTAAGATTATATCATGTTTATATTAGCATAATTACTATAAACAAATAATTTCTTCCTCTCCTCCTCATTTTCATGGTTTTATTATTTTTAAAAGATTTGTTTATATGAAAAGCAGAGCAACACACAAAGGGAGAAACTGAAAGAGCGAGAAGCAGCTTCCAACTACTGATTCACTCCTCAAATGGCCTCATCAGCCAGATCTGAGCCAGGCTGAAGCCAGAAGCCAAGAACTCCATCCTGGTCTCTCACATGAATGTCAGGGAACCAAGAACTTGAGCCAGAGGATATCCACTGCCTTCCCAGGGGTGTTAGTAGGAAGCTGGATCAGAAACAGAGAAGTTGGGACTCCAACTGCTTCTCTGATATGGGATGCTGACATTGCAAGCAGCAGCTTAAACCACTGTACCATAATGCTGTTCCTCATAATTGTTATTTAATAATGAAGTCTCTCAGAAACCAAGTTGGATTCCCTTCAGTCTTTATGTTTAAAAGTTTGATACTTTTCTACTGAGACTTCTCAGAAAGTATATAACAAAGTAATAAATAAAAGGATAGAGTTAGTGATGAGGGAAATACAACAGGACAGTTATCTTTGGTTAGCTCAAGTATAACCTATCACATGTGAGGCACACCGGAGTTTAATTCAGCCTGAGTGCCCACTTTCCATTTTTAATCATTATTTCCCTATACAATTACCTAAATTTTAAAAATTCAATCAGTTAAAGTTTTGGGTCATCAATCCTGAAGGCTTCATTAGGGAACATAGGAAGTGCAATGAGTCATTAAAACATAATGTTACCATTGTGACTTGTATAAGCATCTTGGAAAATATGGACTTCAAAAGTCCAAAAATTGTGTTTTCAATCAAATATAAATTCACCTCAAAATTCCTCACTTGCCAGTTATTTTTTGTCCATATCTTACATAAGGTTTTTTTATGTGTCATTATTTTTTATCTCAGTAGATATCAAGATTCTTAATTTTTTTTTTTTTTTTTTTTTGGACAGGCAGAGTGGACAGTAAGAGAGAGAGACAGAGAGAAAGGTCTTCCTTTGCCGTTGGTTCACCCTCCAATGGCCGCCGCAGCCGGCGCGCTGCGGCCTGCGCACTGCGGCCTGCGCACTGCGCTGATCCAATGGCAGGAGCCAGGAGCCAGGTGCTTTTCCTGGTCTCCCATGGGGTGCAGAGCCCAAGCTCCTGGGCCATCCTCCACTGCACTCCCTGGCCACAGCAGAGAGCTGGCCTGGAAGAGGGGCAACCGGGACAGAATCCGGCGCCCCAACCGGGACTAGAACCCGGTGTGCCGGCGCCGCTAGGCGGAGGATTAGCCTAGTGAGCCACGGCGCCGGCCAAAATTCTTAATTTTTACCCACAAACTGACACTAATTAAATCCCTCTTTATGAACCAGAAGCTGTGGACTCTGCACTCCAGTTATCTCACAAAGAAGGTATTGACTGAATAATTTCTAAGGTTCTTTTTGATATCTAAATAAAGTAAAGTATCACACCAGCGATGGCAGCAATAAGAGAAATACAGCAAAATCCTAGATTACAAAGGATCACAAATATCCCACTCAAATCCTGGAAAGACTCTTCTATTCTAATTTTGAAAATCTCCATGATTTTTTAGCTTTGCCTTTCCCACTTTACTGTCATCTGCTTATTTACAGATAAGCCTTTCCACCCTTTTTCTTTTTTAAGATGTATTTATTTGAAAGAGTTACAGAGAGACAGAGATCTTTCACTCCCTGGTTCACTCTAGAAATGGCTACAGCAGCCAGGACTGGGCCAGGTCAAAGCCAGGAGCCAGGAGCTTCATCTGGGTCTCCCACGTGGGTGGCAGTTGTTGGGCCAACCTGTGCTGCTTTCCCAGGTCATTAGCAGGGAGTTGTATCATAAGTGGAGCAGCACAAACATGAACCAGCACCCATGTGAAATGCAGGAGTCACAGTCAGCTACTTAACCCACTGTACCACAATGTGTACCCTCCTCTCTCTTATTCTTCCTTCACTCTGATTTTTTTTTCCTTTAGACCTGAGGTCCCACTCCACCATTAACCATGGTAAGAACTGAAGCTGCTGAAGCTAGTACATCTGTTGATCTTAAGTCTCTCCAGTCCTATTCCTTACCAATCCTAACTCACTTACCACTTTGTTCCTCTTCCTGCCATATTCTCATATTTTGCTTTCTGCACCTTCTTACTCTTCAGCACCAAAAAACCTTTAGACAGGATGTCCTCTCTACCTGCTCCACTGAGTGAACCACACTCTTCAGGGAGAAATGGCATTTCATTCTAGCCTTGTCACCCTGGTTAAACAGAAACAGTGGCAAGATCAGTATTCTTGCTCTCACCTTCTGGTTTCAAATTTTTACCACTCATTTCACCTTACTCTTCCTTTTCCTTAGAGGTTATGCCATCTGTCCTTTCCAGTTTTGCCTGGTCCTCAGTTCTGCTCGTTTGTCTTCCTTAACACTAACTCAATCACATTCACATTTTCCCAGGGTCTTTTTTTTTTTAAGTTTTATTCATTTATTTGAAAGGCAGAGTTACAGAAAGGCAGAGAGAGAGAGAGAGAAAGAGAGAGAGAGAGAGAGATTCTGCATCTGCTTGTTCACTCCCCAAATGTCTGAACTGGCTGGAGCTGGGCCGATCTGAAGCCAGGAACCCAGAGCCTCTTCTGGGTCTTCCACGTGGGTGCAGGGGCCCAAGAACCCAGGCCATCCTCCACTGCTCTCCCAGGACATAGTAGAGAGCTGGATCAGAAATGCAGCAGCCAGGACCTGAACCAGTGCCCCTATGGGATGCCTGCACTGTAGGCAGTGGCTTCCTCCACTACACCACAGCACTGGCTCCTTTCTATGGTCTTTGACCAGAGATGTTAAACTATGTCTGTGCCAATTTCTTATTATAACCTTCCACTTTTGTAAATTCTCTTTAATCAATTGATCTCATCTATTTATCCTCTTGTTTTTAACTTTCCTCGTACCCTGTGGTTAGTAGCCTATAACATGGAGCAAAATGATCCCTACTTTCTGGTATCCATGCCTTACTATGTCCCCTAGATTTAGAAAGTGGCTTCTTTCAGATAGAATATGACTGTAGTAGTGGGATGTCACTTTAATTTTTTTTTTAACTTTTATTTTGTCATTCAAGGACATAGTAGGAGGAAGAGACAGAGGGTGGGAGAGAGGGAAAGAGACCTTCTACTTGCTGGTTCACTCTCTAAATTCCTGCAACAGCAAGGGCTAGGCCAGAGGAAGCCAGAGGCTCCCTTGTGGGTGGCAGACACTGCAGCATGTGAGCCATCATCTACCACTTCCCAGGCACATTAGTAGGAAGCTGGACCAGAATAGCCAGGACAGGAACCAGGCACTCCCATGTGGGATATGGGCACCCCACGTTCAGGCTTCACCTGCTGTGCCTCCTCACAAATTTGAGTTGTAAAATTACCATGTTTTCCATCTTGGGAGCTCTTTCCATCTCCCTGAGATCAATTGCTCTTGGGTAAGTCGGCCCACAGTAGTGAGGCAGTCCTGCAGAGAGGCACATGTGAGTTTGCTTAGGAAATCTTCTGAGACCTTCCATTAATCATGTAAGCTCTGAATTGGAAACTCCCTCAGCCAAGTCTTGAATTGACAATAGTTTGGTTGCAGTGTTTTGGGAGGTTTTCAGCCAGAACCACCCAGCTTAGTTGCTCTCATATTCCTGACCTACTGAACTCCAAGACACAAAATATGTGCTGTGTCTGACCTCCAACTTTGGGAATGCTTTGTTATGCACAATAGATAACTAATCTATACCCCATGGATTCCATGCTCAGCACTGTAGTAATTTACTTACAACAACCTTAAGCTATCTACATTTTCCTGGCTGGGTCACCACATATCTTACATTGCACAACTGCCCTTTATGATCCAGGATCCATACAGAAGAGCATTGCTGAAGAAATCCACACCCTCAGGTGGTTTGGTGTCCCCATATGTTTACAAAGACCAGGTCTTCATGGACTCACCCCACTAGCTGTCATTGGTAAGCTCTCTCTCCTATTATATCATATGCATATTTTTATAACTTTTAACTTAAAACTTAGAGCTTTCCTTCAATTCTTCAATTATAACTGATAACCATTCTTCATTTACAGAATGATCAAATCGGATCTCCCTCCTCTTACATAATAAATTCGATAAAATTACCATATCTTCACCCATTTTTTCCCATCTCCCTGTCTCCAGAAAGATTCTGTCCTTGTTTAGGAAGGCATCCTCTCCACAAGTAACTTGGATCTTGCTTCTATAACTCTCACACGAACATGTCTCCCTCACTTTTGGATCACTTCTATCACCATACATGTTTATAGCCATGTCACCCATCCTAAAACTTCTGATAACCAAATTCTATTTCTCCATCCCATTCATAACCAATTTTTTAAATAATTTCTATAACCTCCACTTTACTTCCTGTCCTTCCTCTCATTTCTCAACTCACTCCACCCTGGCTCCTGTAATTCCACTGAAAAACTTCATATCAAATGATCTGAACAAACTTCACATTGCCTAAACCAAGTGTATAAAGAGCTTTCTCATTGACTCAAACTTTAAGCAACATTCTGAAATGCAGTGCCCTCTGTTTTGAAAACCATTTCTATTTTGATTTCTTTTTTATCACAGTCTCCCAAGTGTACTTTCACCTCAGTGATCACTTCTTCTGGTTCTTTATCCACATGAATTTGAAATTCTGACTTCTGTAGAGCTGTGTCTTAAATCTGCTTTTCCTACCTCTTTACCATCTTTCCTTTGCTGAGCTAATCTATTCTCTGTTACTGAATGTTACTATATATACGTTCATACATAGAAACAGGCACCCACACATCTATTTCTTTAGAAGATATATTTATCTATTTGAAAGAGAGTTACAGAGAAGCAGAGGCAGAGAGAGAAAGAGAGAAAGAGAGAGAGAGAGAGAGAGAGTCTTTTATCCACTGGCTCACTGGCCCAAATGGCTGCAATGGCCGGAGCTGGACTGATCCAGTGCCACAAACCAGGAGCTTCTTCCAGGTCTTCCTCGTGGGTGCAGGGGCCCAAGGACTTGGGCCATCTTCTACTGCTTTCCCACGCCATAGCGGAGAGCAGGATCAGAAGAGGAACAGCCAGGACTCAAACTGGCGCCCATATGGGATGTAGGTGCTGCAGGCGCATGTGCCAGCCCCACACATCTATTTTTAGCGATGGCCTCCCACTCTGAGCTTTGGTTTTTTAAAATAATCAACTATCTAATTGACAACTCTACTAACAATGTTGCACAGTCATCTCAGATTTTTGATAATTAAAGCAATACTCCTGATTACTCCAAAGAAGTGTGATTTTCCTGTAGTCTTTTTATTTCATGAAATGGTATCCCTATCTATTATTCACCAAGCCAATATGGGAATCCTGATTGCTACCTCATTTTCTTCTAGGGAGGTCAACACAATTCCTTGAAATTAATTATACAAAATTATGTATGAACTTCATAGAGGCAAAAGAGAGCTGTTCAAAGATTTAATAAAATGTTATTAAAGCAACCATTTAAGAATGTTATACTTTTGCTACAGCGATGCATATACTGTATTTCAAATAATTCAAAGGAGTATATCATGGCACACAATGCATATGTAATCAAAAGACATTAAGTGAGGTTTTGTATAAGCATCAATATACTTTTGAGCCATACTAAAACTTGATTTTGACAGTCTCCTAATTACTGTGTAGATCTGAGCAAGTCACATTGTCATGGGATGATGAGGGCTAACTCTGTTCTTGTCTCATGTTGAAGAATTTCCACACAAACAGATACAGTGAGCACAACGAAGCTTATTGAAAGAAAAAAAGAAACTCTCCTGCCACAGCAGTCTAGAGTGGGACTCCAAGGAACTGACAAAGAAGTTTTCAAAGACTAGCTGTTTATACAAAAAGTGGTTCTGCATGAGTGGCCCCTTCCTGAGAATATCAAAATTTAATCAATCATGCGAAGGGCACTTTAACAGCCAATCAGGAAGCAGGGATACCAACCAATCAAGAGCAAAATAACATCCAAGCAGGGAACTGAAAGTAAATGCTAATGAGACATGCTATGTGAACCAAGCAGGGAACTGACATTGAAGTAGAATGTTTTGCACTTCAGTGTGCAGAGTGTTTAATGAGGTCAATTTGGCAGACTCAAAAGAGTCAACAATATCTGAACATTACATTGTATTTGTTTCCATCTTTTCCTGTCTCCCTCTCCCTCAGTGTTCCTAGAGAGTCACATAGTGTGTTCTTTCTTTCCTATGTTTTTCTTTCTTTTTCAGGTGTCCCTGAAGTCCCTATCAACATCAACTCTCAATATTTGAAAACAATCAGTTGTGAAGAGAGTAACATTTACCTCTATTACTGTGAAGATTAAAGATAATCTTTTATCACATTTAGTGGAGGAAATGAGAAGGACCTTGAAAATGGTAACTGCTAATGCTGTTTACAATCACATTATGTGACTGAGTTAAGCAATGAGAGAATAGGGATGCATATGAGTTTCCTGGTTTTTGCTTAAGTTTCATTTATTTATTTGAAAGTTGAAGATGGAGAGAGAGAGAGAGAGAGAGAGAGAGAGAGAGAGAGAGAGAGAATCTTCTATCCACTGGTTCACTCCCCAGATGACCTCAGTGGCCAGGGCTGGGCCAGGCCAAAGACAGTAGCGTCACCCAGGTCTACCATGTAGGTTGCAGGGTCCCAAACACTTGGGACATCTGCCGCTGCTTTCCCAGATGCATGAACAGGGAGCTGGGTCTGAAGTGGAGCAGCCAGGAATTGAACGTGCACCCATATCGGATGCCAGCATAGCGGGAATTGGCAGCTTTGTCAGCTATACCAAAACATCAACCCCCAGCTTCCTGTTCTTAAATGCAAGGAAAAGATCCAATCGGAACAGTGGGGATAGCACTGTGTATGGAGGAGAAAAAAGAGTTTAACACTAAATATTCTAATTGTGGCCCATTTGAATTTTCTGTAGACTTAAGATTACTTGCTTATCAAATATTGAAAAGCACTCAACTAAGAAAAGTTAAAATAAGATAGCATATAAATCATTCTTTGATATGGTTTAATTGTTAAAATAAAATTACTTAAAATATTCCCATGAAAAGCAAAATAAAATCGAGTTTAGAGAGATGTTTGAAGTAAACAGTTTTCTAGTGATAATATATTTTTGCCATAAACTTTAGAGTCTGACTTGTTACCAGTAAATTCTGAATATATATAAACTTTGTCAAAATATATTGCTTGTATGACCTGGTTGAATTATGTTTTTTCAAATAGTAAGTATCTAAAACATAAACCTATCCTTATTTGTGTATAATACTTCATTATTTGTAACACCTAAAATCAGTGCCCCTATATATCCCTAATTCTGTTGTAGAATTTTATTTAATCAGACTTGGATAATGAATAATTAACCCATGATTAAAGAGCAATGTTAGTTTTTTTTTTTTTTTTTTTTTTTTTTTTTTTTTTTTTGACAGGCAGCGTGGACAGTGAGAGAGAGAGAGAGAGAGAGAGAGAGAGAAAGGTCTTCCTTTGCGGCCGGCGCACCGTGCTGATCAGATGGCAGGAGCCAGGTGCTTCTCCTAGTCTCCCATTGGGTGCAGGGCCCAAGCACTTGGGCCATCCTCCACTGCACTCCCTGGCCACAGCAGAGAGCTGGCCTGGAAGAGGGGCAACCGGGACAGAATCCGGCGCCCCAACCGGGACTAGAACCCGGTGTGCCGGTGCCGCAAGGTGGAGGATTAGCCTAGTGAGCCGCGGCGCCAGCCATAATGTTAGCATTTTAAACTCAAATTTAGTTTTTCTTCCTGTGAAAATAAGACAAACAATAAACTATGAAAATATCTATTAAAATTCCTCTATGTGTGAGAAAGTACTACTGGACTTTAAAATTTTTAATTCTTGATTGATTAAAAGTAACCATTCTAATTCTTAAGCGTTTCATAAAAGTGCATATAAGATGTATTATAACTGTAATAGTTTTCTTTTTCAAAAAATCTACATGAATGAAGTTTACTGGAAGAGATACTGCATTCGTGGTTTTATTCTGAGATGAACATTTCTAGCTAATATCAAACTACTTATTAAATTTTGAAAAACACTCAGAGAATACAACTCTGGCAGCATAATTGAGTGCTTCTGTAATAAGACTAAAATAATAGGAAAATTAAATTTTTGTTGTTTGCTTGTAGCAAATAGCAGACTGCAATAATCACTGAAAACTTAGTTCCATCAAATTAAAATTGAAGGTTAAACTCTAGTTGTTATTAGGTTTTGGAGTTTTCAGAAGATGTTAAATGGTGTTTGGGGTCATTATTACATGTTTCTAAGTTGCGACATTTTATTACTAGATGTAAGAGTAGAGACAGCAACCAACATTTTCATTTTCTAATAAGTGCTTAGTGTATTAATTACTTTAATGCAAGAAGAGAAAAAGTACTCAAGGAAACTTATGAAGGGAACATTATTCATGTTGTCTGATAAATTCTTAATCTCCATAAATAATCACTGTGTAGCAAAGACATCAAATTTTCATATCACTGCTCATGGAGCTCATAAAATTGTGGCATTCTATTGAAATTCAATAGGAAATTTAGAATTACATTAGCTCCACTGTTATGTTAAGAAAATTAGTATGTGAAGACTATATTAGATCTAGTGTTATATATCAAAGGATGATTCATTCCTCTGTATATTCTCCTCATGTGGTTTGGAATGTGGTGTCAAAAATTAGACTTAGACACCTAAATTTTGATAGAATTTCCATATATTCTGTTTGGTACTTCATTACTTTAATTTACTCTTTTTTTGAAAAAAAATTTACTCTTTTTTTTTTAAATTTATTTATTTATTGGAAAGTAAGAGTTACATAGAGGGCCGGCACCGCGGCTCCCTAGGCTAATCCTCCACCTTGCGGAACCAGCACACTGGGTTCTAGTCTTCGTCGGGGCACAGGATTCTGTCCCGGTTGCCCCTCTTCCAGGCCAGCTCTCTGCTGTGGCCCGGGAGTGCAGTGGAGGATGGCCCAAGTGCTTGGGCCCTGCACCCCATGGGAGACCAGGAAAAGCACCTGGCTCCTGCCTTCGGATCAGCACGGTGGGCCGGCCGCAGCGGCCTTTGGAGGGTGAACCAACGGCAAAAGGAAGACCTTTCTCTCTGTCTCTCTCTCTCACTGTCCACTCTGCCTGTTAAAAAAAAAAAAAAAAAAAAAAAAAAAAAAAAAAAAAAAAAGAGTTCCATAAAGAGGTGAGGCAGAGAGAGAAATCTTTCATCCTCTGGTTCACTCCTCAATTGGCCCAATGCTGGGGCTGGACCAGACAGAAGTCAGGAGCCAGGACCTTCTTATGGGTCTCCCACGTGTGTGCAGGGGCCCCCAGCAATTGGGCCATCTGCTGCTGTCTTTCCAGAAACATCAGCAGGGGCCCGGATTGGAAGCGAAGCAGATGGGACTAGAACCAGCACCCATAGAGGATGCTGGCATAGCAGATGGTAGTTAAACCTGCTGCACCACAGTGCCGGCCTCTACTTTTTCTTTTTAATACAGATATTTAATTTCACACTCTTTTCAAATTTGCTCTGTTATAAATTTAGATGAGATAAAGTTATTTGATAAGACTAAGACAACATTCAAAACAAGTATATGAGATGGAAATAATTGAATGAAACCCCTAGGAATGAGAATGAGACTCCTAATAAAGCTAATCTGGTAAGTAAATTAGCTGTTTCTTGTGTCTCCTGAGATCTTAACAAGAATGCTTTAAAATAATAATTTTCACAACTGTGTAGTGATTTTATTACAAACCACCCAACACACAATTTGACATTGCACATTATACATTCACATTCCTAAAATCTCATTTAATTACACTTGTGCATACATTTCCCTCTTCTGTATCCTTCTCTCCAAGTTCTCTCTAGAGCAATGGCCAAAAGTAATTTATCTTCTCTGTGTTCCTGGTACCTTTGTCTTCAAATCTTACTTGTTAGAAGCTCATTAATATATTTTTCAAAATAAATATCCTCCCCAAGAAACATTCTGATTTCAGATATATTATTTTGCTACATCAATATCAGCATTTGTACTGATATTGCTTATTATATTTTACATATTGTGTTGCCTAAGGGGATGACTTCTGAAATCAGAAAACTGGAATTATATGTAGTGCCACTGTTTAGGTTTCTTAACTTTTTTTGAACCCTAGATTCTTCAGTAGAATGGGGAAAATTATCTTCACCTTGTACAGTTGTAGGATTAATGGTGAATAGTATTAGTTACTAATTATTATTCTCAATCCTTTATGGTTACTCAGCTTCCCCAAATAAGTTAGAAATCTTAATAGCATCAGCTTCATAAAATTATTGTGAAGTATAAGTGAAAAATGCAACTAAAATTCTAACATAGTTCAAACTACACAGTAGTGAACAATATGTTTTATTGCAATAGTTAGTAGTGGTTGTACATAATTTTATTTTTACATTTTTATTAATTTACTTATTTGAAAGATAGACAAATATATAGACAAGCAGACAAAAATTTTGCATCTGCAGGTTTGCTGCCCAAATGCCTACAACAGCTAGATCTGGGCCCATCTGAGGCTGGAACTGGAAACTCAACTCAGGTTTCCCATGTGGGTGGTAGAGATCCAACTAGTTGAACCATCTGCTGTTTCTTAAGATGTGCATTAGCAGGAAGCTGAAATCAGAAACAAAGTCAAGAATAGAACTCAGGCACTCTAATATGGAATGTGGGCATTTCAAATGGCAATTAAGTATTACACCAAACACCCATCCCTCAGCATCATTTTCTAACACAGTGTCCTTTAAGTATATTCTTCAATTGATAATAACAAATGACCATCTTTATATTATTTTAAAGTTTTAATAAATTATATTCCTTATATTAACCAACCTACAATCAAATCTTTATATTGGGTCTACATGTTAAAATTCAATAAATAGCCTTTATTTAATAGTTAGAAAAATATCTACAAGGGGCTGGCACTGTGGTGCAACAGGTTAACACCCTAGCCTGAAGCACTGGCATCCCATATGGACGCCGGTTCGAGTCCTGGCTGCTCCACTTCCGATCCAACTCTCTGCTATGGCCTGGGAAAGCAATGCAAGATGGCCCAAGTCCTTGGGCTCCTGAGCCTGCATGGGAGACCCAGAAGAATGCTCCTGGCTCCTGGATTAGGATCGGCACAGCTCCAGCCATTGCGGCCAATTGAGGAGTGAACCAGTGGATGGAAGATCTCTCTCTCTCTTCTCCTTCTCCTTCTCTCTCTCTCTCTCTCCCTCTCTCTCTCCCTTTCTCTGTCAGCCTCTCCTCTCTGTGTAACTCTTTCAAATAAATAAATAAAATCTTTAAAAATAATATCTACGAGGAAATAAATACAAAGGAACTTATAAAAGTTCATGGAAAACACATATTATGAAAAAAAAAAAACTATGCATGGATTTCAAAAACAAAATGCCCCAAATTAAATATTTTTAATTACACTTCTCTACAAACTGTTATGCTCTGCATTTAATCTTTCTGGATGTTTAAACCTCTATTTAATAATAATTTGCACATGAAGAAAGGAAGATAATCTATACTTTTTTCCCAATTATAAATTTATCTAAATGAATGACAATCTACTGAGGATATCTTCCTAGATTACTATTTCTTATATATACATCTTATGTGTATTTGACCAGGCTAATGCAGGGAGCAGTTTTTTTAAAAAAATAGTCATGACATTGAACTAAATCAAAATCATTCACATAGAAAAATATAAGTGATTGTTGATGTGTCATGTAGGAAGATTAAGACAATTCTTGCACATTTTAAATTCCAGTCAGAAAGAAGAGAATAAGTGGTGTAAAAGAAATTTCTAACTAAACACTTTGGCTAGGTTCATACTTAGTTCGTTCGTACAGCTTTTGAAGCAGTGACCTGGAAATAATTCCTAAAGGTCCTTGCTTATTAAAATGATTTGCTATTATAGAAATAACACAATCTCATTCAAGATAGTATCTGAAAGAATCAGTACAATCCTCTACCTCTTGCCTCCAAGACGAGGAATTTTAATTTTTTTATACATGGCTCTGTTCTCCTGGCTAAGTTCATATCCTCTTGGTTTAAAGCCAATTTTTAATTGAATTCAGTTAGTTTAATTGCTCCTCAGAGATGTCCATAAAATGTGCTCTCCCAGATTTCCTAGCAGAAGTGCTATTGTCTCTGCTCAGCATTCCCAAGCAGACATCAAAACTGCCACTGAGCTCCAACTTGCTCAACAATGACTCTTTAATGTGGCCATCTCATGTGCTTTGTATTTCAATTATAATTTAGAATGAATTAAAATCTATTTAAATGGATAGCATCATCTCTTAGTACTCTTGATGGAAATCCATTTCAGAACATTCTATCTCCTTAAAGTACCAGAGTAAAAAAAAAAAAAGGTATCATACTTTACATTTTATATCATCAATTTTATTTCCCTTCATAATTTAATTTAATTCTATATTTTCATCAATTGCTATTAACCAAATAAAGTGATGGTTTGTTTCACATATTATTCATAGATGAAGAATCAAAACTGTTATCCTTAAGGATTAACAGACTAGAATCCTGAATTTTAACATTGTAGAGCAGATTTTAGAGTCAGGCTATTCATGGAAGCAAGACAAGCTATTTACTGTGGTATTGAAAGATTACATCATGAAATTTTAACATAAATGTATCTCACAAAATTAATTCTAAGTTTAGAACATAATGAACAATAACTAACATCATCTATGAGTGTTCAGATTTATAGTGATTTATCGAGAAATGAAGTGATTCCTTTCTTTGCATTTGACAGCTTTCAACAATTTTGTGAAAATAACTGGGCTGGCATTATTATTCTGATTTCCTAGATAAACACTGGCAAACTGTAACCTCTGGGTGAACACCAAAAAAACAACCTATCTGAGTAAATAAGATTGTGCTTGGACATAGCCATGCCCATCACTTACTCATTATTCATGGCTGCTTTGGAGCTACAATGAGGGGGTTGAGTGGTTGTAACAGAGATTGTATAGCCTACAAGGCCCAAAATATTTACCATTTTATCATTCCTGTTATAAATGCCAAAACTTAGATTCATAAAGTATGACTAATATTCCATATTTATACTTACATATTTAATCTATGCATATGTGGAATTACTCAAATGAAAATTCTAATTGTTTTGAATACAATTCCAAGGTTATTTTCTCTTTAGTAACATGAATTTTAGCAGGGAATGTCTATCTGAAAAGTGGAAAGCCCTGTTCAGCATTGTGGCATAGCAGGTTAAGCCAGCACTTGTGACACCACCTTTCCATATAATAGATTCATTTGAGTCTTGGCTACTATGCTTCTGACCCAGCTTCCTGTTAATACTCCTGGGAAGGCAGTGGAAGATGGCCAAGTACTTGGACCCCTGCCATCCACGTGGAACACTAGAATGTAATTCTGGGATTCTGGCTTTGGCATGGTTCAGACTTGCCTGTTGTGATTACGTGGGGATTGAATCGGTGGATGGAAGATATTTTCTCTCTCTCTCTCTCTCTCTTTCTAGTTCTGCCTTTCAGATAAATAGATAAATCTTTTTATAAAGAAGTTCACATGAGTGCATTGAAGCCACTTGAGCACACAACTTCTCAATTACCTGAAACCTATAGAGAATAGAAAGAACATAAAGAAGGAGACTGAGGCATCATGTCATCTGTACAAAGTTTTTGCAACTTCTTCCATTGGGATGTTCAGGAGCAGAAGCCAAGACTCAATAATAAGATGCCCCAAGGTGAAGAAGTGATTGGGATATTTTGGAGCCAGAGTAGGTTGTGAACTAGTACACTGAATCAAGCTATCTTTGGAATCAGAAACCCATTTCGTCACAAGCAAGTGTTCCCTGGCCTGTGTTACTTTGGCTTATAGGTAGCAGCTGAGATGGACAGTGTTGGAGCTATCAAATAAGAATTTTATTTTATTTTCCTTCTTTCCAGATAACTTATATATATTTAACTCCTCAAATAGTAAGTTTCACTAGGGATCTAGTATGTCAAACAAGTGCTTTGATCTGATTGATGAATGCATGTGAAAATAATGTCTTTTATAAGATTACTTGGAGCTACACTTGTATTTGGTAAAGGTAACCCAGGTTGTTGATCTCTTGTTTCTATTATCCATTCTCTAGTCCTTGTCTATATTCTAATTCTTACAAGCATTGGCTCCATTGTACTCCTAATTAATTGTTACACATTTGTAGCTGAATATTAGAATAATTTGTCCTATTTGTAAGTCCTCTTGAAAACAGAAAATGAAAAATATATTTTTTATCATTTAAGTAGTTGGAAAGTAGGAGAGAAATTAAGAAATGCTGTATTAAGTTGAGCCTATGGCTCAGTGAGATGCCTGCATCCCACATCAGAGTACCTGGTTCAAGTTCTAGCTACTTTGTTGTCAATCCAGCTTCCTTCTCATGTGCACCCTGGGAGGCAGCATGATGGCAGTGCTATCCACATAGGCGACACAGATGATTTATTTTATTTATTTACAGAGAGAGAGAAAGAGAGAGAGAGAGAGAGAGAGGTCTTTCAGCAGCTGGTTCACTCCCCAAATCACCACAATGGCCAGAGCTAGACCAATCCAAAGCCAGGAGCCAGGACATTCTTCTGGGTCTCCCATGTGGGTGCATTAGGACTTGGGCCATCCTCTGCTGCTTTCCAGGTGCATTAGAAGGGAGCTGGATCGAAACTGAAGCAGCCAAGACTCAAACCGTTGCCCATATGGGATGCCAGCACTGCAGGGCAGGGCTTTAATCAGATGGGCCACAGCGTCGACCCCGACCCAGATGAAATTCTAAGCTCCTGAATTTGGCATGGCTCAGCCCTGGCCAGGCAGTTGGGAAGTAAACCAGCAGATGACATATCCCTCTGCCTTTCAAATGAAAATGAAAACAAATAAAATCAAAATTTAAAAAGAAATGTTCACATGGTTTTGTTATACTATGAACTATGCGTAATTAAAAATTCTAAGGAAGATGGACTGATAGAAGAAATCCAAGTATTTTTTTGGGAAAAAGTAACTTTACAAGGTGATCAACGGATAGTATCCAAATAATCTGAAATCAAATTTAAGATTCCATGCCCATCATTTTACATATATATAAATATAAAGATTCATTTATATATATTTAAATATTATTTACTTGAAAGAGTTACAGAGAGGCAGAGGTAGGGAGAAAGAGAGAGAGAGAGGTAGAGAGAGAGAGGTCTTCCATCTGCTGGTTCACTCCCCAGATGACCGCAACAGTCCTAGCTGTGCCGTTGGAAGCTAGAAGCCAGGAGCTTCTTCCAGGTCTCCCACACAGGTTCAGGGACCCAAGGACTTGGGACATCTTCTACTGCTTTCCCAGGCCGTAGCAGAGAGCTGGATTGGAAGTGGAGCAGCCAGGACTCTAACCAGTGCCCATATGGGATGCTGGCACTGCAGGTGGCGACTTTACCCTCTACACTTTAGTGCTGGCCCCTAATTTGCATTCTAACAGTTGGAAAGAATGATCAATTTAATAAACCATCTCCCAATGTAGTATTTGATATTCAAACTATTTTCTGTTAATAAGAGAATAGGATATATCATTGGTCCTTTAAATACACTTTCTTTTGAACCATATTACTGATAAATTTATTTTTATGTTTATTGACTGCATTTCTCCAATGTAGCACAGTGATTAAGAACATGACCTTCAGCATCAGAGAGGAAGGAGTTTTAGACTAAGTTCTGATATGATTAAATATATTCCATTTGACACATTAATTAATCTAAGTCATTATCTTCTTTTATGTACAAAACTATGTAAGTGTATTAAAAAGTTTAAGAAAAATGAAATTAGGCCGGCGCCGCGGCTCAATAGGCTAATCCTCCACCTAGCGGCGCCGGCACACCAGGTTCTAGTCCCGGTCGGGGCACTGGATTCTTTCCCAGTTGCCCCTCTTCCAGGCCAGCTCTCTGCTATGGCCCGGGAGTGCAGTGGAGGATGGCCCAAGTCCTTGGGCCCTGCACCCCATGGGAGACCAGGAAAAGCACCTGGCTCCTGCCTTCGGATCAGCGCGGTGCGCCAGCCACAGCGCACCAGCCGTGGCAGCCATTGGAGGGTGAACCAACGGCAAAAGGAAGACCTTTCTCTCTGTCTCTCCCTCTCTCACTGTCCACTCTGCCTGTCAAAAAAAAAAAAAAAAAAAGAAATTAAAATTGAAGTTTATTTTGGTGCAAAAAATGAAATCCATACATAGTTTCTTTTAATAACTATTTCCATGAACTTATTGGACATCTCTTGTTTTCCTGCATTTCAAAATTTTCCTGCATCAAATAAACTCACTTTTAATTCCATTTTCCATAAACATTTTCAGGAATACTTGTATTAGTTTACTTGGGTGGCAATAACAAAGATCATGAACTATGTGGCTTACAAATAGAAATTTATTCAAACAAGTTAATGGCAAGATTCTTGTGAAGAAGTGTGTGTTGAGCATGTTAAGCAAGCTAAGGGCCAAGATAGCTTCGAACCAAGTTAGCTTTCTGAAATGTGTGGGGAAAAAAATCAACAGAAAAAGAAGGAAGTCAAAGAGAAAATTCCCTGGGTTCAACTGAAGCACCAGACAGCTCCATACAGAGAAGCCCACTTTGTCAGAGCCAGTGGAAAGGAGCCCAAGTTTCTGGAACTCATTCCCTTTGTATTCATGACATAGAATGTATAAAAATAAATAAATAAATAAAGGATCTCTGGACTATTAAAAAATAAAAAAGCAGAAATTTATTGCCTTTCTGTCCTGATGGTTAAAGATTCAAAAATCAAGGTGTAGATGGGGTTGAATCCTTCTGAAGGTATGAGAGAAGATCTGTTCAGGCTTCTCTCCTTGGCTAATATACAAATGTTTTCTCTCTGTTTCTCTTTCTTCTTCTGCCTATTAAACTCCATCTCCATGTCCACATTTCTTCTTTTTACAGGTGATATTATATTAAGAACTACTCTAAGATCTCACTTTAAATTGATTACCCCATATAGGACCTATCTCCAGATAAGGTTGCATTCTGAGATACTGAGGATTACATCCCTAACATCTGTTTCTGGAGTGGACACGTATCAATCTCTAACATGTGTTACGATATAATATTATCTCAAGATTCTTGTGGAGATTAAAGGACAGCATGCACTCACCACAAAATGTCACAAAGCAAAACAAGTATCACAATTTGGTTAATAATATGTTGTTTTCAGCTTCTTACTATAATATAAATATTCTATTTTCCTATTGAGATTATTTGTCTTATTAATTAGCAAATGATATTTGCATATGAAAAGTTTTAATTATAAATGTAATTATTTAATTTCTTGCATCATTTTATACTTTTAATTGATAAAACAAACATTTTATAAGCAAATCTATTATCTTCTTCTAGGATTCCTCTATTTCTTAGAGCAGGAAATGAACTAAATGTTCACCATTATTTTCTTCTAATAGTTAATGAATTAATTTCCACCCTTTATTGTACATGTTCTGGTATTACCCCCTAGACCTGGTATGTGGGAAGTAACTACATATATGATGAGATAACCCTCCACTTATTAAATTAGGTAATAAAGCAAAAGGATGGGGTTTTATAGTTGTAGTTTGGATTGCTAACTAAGGAACATTAGAGAAATCAGACAGCTTATCCTGAGTGATGTTAACCCCAAGAGAGGCCTTTGGAAGACTATCCAGGGGCCCAGCACCATGATGTAGCAAGATGTAGCAATTACTGACATCCCATATGGGCGCCAATTCAAGTACTGGCTGCTCTGCTTCTGATCTCGCTCCTTGCTTATGGCGGGGGAAAGCAGTGGAAGATGGCCCAAGTGCTTGGGCCCCTGCACCCACGTGGGAGACTTGGAAGAAGCTCCTGTCTCCTGTCTTTGGATTGGCCCAGTTCAAAAACATTTAGGCCATTTGAGGAGTGAATTAGCGGATGGAACATCTCCTTCTCTCTCTCTCTCTCTCTCTCTCTCTCTCTGCCTCTGTCTCTTTCTCTCTCTGTAACTCTATCCTTCAAATAAATAAGTAAATTTTGAAAGAAAGAAGGAAGGAAGGAAGGAAGGAAGGAAGGAAGGAAGGAAGGAAGGAAGGAAAGAAGGAAGGATGGAAGGAAGGAAGGAAGAAAAGCTGTATCTAGAGGTCATTTATGATGATTTGCTATATAGTAATTATCAATGGTCCTTTTTCTTTATTTCCAGTGCCATGAATGAATTCCTAACAAATTCTTAGCATGCCGCATTCTCCATTTGCAAATATTTATATATTGAATTTCTTGGAAGAACAAAGATGTTTAAATTATTTAACTTTATAAAATGATTTAATATAGTGATTCAAATTCATTCTCTTCTTTTATAAAACTTTCTAGGAGCAAATATTTTGACAAGTGGTTAAGATTCTCATGCACCATGTTAAAGTTTGATCCTGGCTCCTGCTCCTGACTCCAGATTCCTACTAATGCACCGTCTGAGTGGCAGCAGAGGTAACTGAAGTAATTGGATTAATGCTACTTACTTGTGAGATCTAGACCGCATTGCTGGCTTGCAGCTTCACTTCTGACTTGCCCCAGCCATTGCAAGCATTTGGGGAGTCAATCGGTGAATGAGAACTTTCTATCTCATTTGCCTCTCGATATGTCTCAAAATTATGAATTTTAAAATAAAGTTTCCAGATAATTTTTAATGTCTTATTAAGTATAGATGAGAAAGTGGATAAATTATTTAAAAAATAGATTTTGTTCATGAAAACACAACATGAAGGAAAATGCAAGCATGGACAAGGAGAAATTATTCACATTATACTTGTGAATATTTACTAATAGGTTTTTGTGTAACACACAGAGGTTTCCAAATGTTTGCATCTAACAAGCTAAGATCAATAATTGCCCCACTAATTGAACTCTATCAATGATTCAGGAAAGAACCTGATTAAAAAAGATTAATATGGTCCCTTAGCTTTGACATCAAGTTCCTTTAATGTCAACTTAAAAAGAAATCTTTGTAAAAGGTTAAAAAGAAATCAGTTGCCAATGTAAGAGCTTTGATACTAGTAAAGGAAAAAATGACCAGGGTCTTATTTTTACCAGTGATCTACTGTCCTGGAATTAGAATGAACTTAGTATCCTCAACCTCTGCCACATAAAAAAAATGGCAAAGGACATGATTGAAGTCAGAAGGCTGCATATTAGAAAGATAGCCTGGTGCTCTGGATTATACAACAGCTTCTGACTGGCCTCCAGTTGGCACATCCAATCAAGGCTGTTTTATTGTCAGAATAATTTTCCTAAAACACTATTTTTAGAATATCATTGCACAATTAATACAGTTTTAACTACATTACAGATATATTTCTCTGGTATTCTTTTAACATGCTCTGTATTTTTTCACTCTACTCAGCCAGGTACAATTAGGCTCTCTGAAATCAAAACTATTTATTTCACCAACTCACAATTGCATCATCATGGTTTTTCTCTCCACTTCTTTTTGCAGGTTCTTCCGTAGCCATAAATTAAATTGAGTTTAATAAATACATTCACTGAGCACATCCTCTAAATGACACAACAGAATACAAGATTAATCAAAACACTGCCTTTGCTGCTGCATGTAACTTACGTGTTAGATGCTAAGAAGATATCCAAGGCAAGGAATGAAAAAATGAATAGTACTTTTATACATCTATACCTTCCCCTTTGCCTCTTAATCTTTGAAAACCTTAAGATATCAAGGTTATTTTCCTTAAGGAAGTTTTCCTTAACTAGTATAATTCTAAATGCATACTCTCTTCTATAACTCTACACTCTATATGCCTTTCTACTCAATTTGTGATAGAGGGGCTAGAATTTATCAGAATTTCAGACTCTCAGGTCTTAATGAATAGAGTCTGATTTTTTTTAACTTTTATTTAATGAATATAAATTTCCAAAGTACAGCTTATGGAGTACAATGGCTTCCCCCCCATAACTTCCCTCCCACGCGCAACCCTCCCCTTTCCCTCTCCCTCCCCCCTTGCATTCACATCAAGATTCATTTTCAATTCTCTTTACATACAGAAGATCGATTCAGTATATATTAAGTAAAGATTTCAACAGTTTTCACCCACATAGAAACACAAAGTGAAAAATACTATTTCAGTGCTAGTTATAGCATTAAATCACAATGTACAGCACATTAAGGACAGAGATCCTACATGAGGAGTAAGTGCACAGTGACTCCTGTTGTTGACTTAACAAATTGACACTCTTGTTTATGGCATCAGTAATCTCCCTAGGCTCTTGTCATGAGTTGCCAAGGCTATGGAAGCCTTTTGAGTTCACCAACTCTGATCATATTTAGACAAGGTCGTAGTCAAAGTGGAAGTTCTCTCCTCCCTTCAGAGAAAGATAGCTGCTTTGTTGATGACCTGTTCTTTGCACTGGGATCTCACTCACAGAGATCTTTCATTGAGGTCATTTTTTTTTTTTTTTTTTTTTTTGCCAGAGTGTCTTGGCTTTCCATGCCTGCAATACTCTCATGGGCTTTTCAGCCAGATCTGAATGCCTTAAGGGCTGATTCTGAGGCCAGAGTGCTGTTTAGGGTTTAGGACATCTGCCATTCTATGGGTCTGCTGTGTATCTCGCTTCCCATGTTGGATTGTTCTCTTCCTTTTTCATTCTATCAGTTAGTATTTGTATCACTAGTCTTTTTTTATGTGCTCCCTTTGGCTCTTAGTCCTATCATTATGATCAACTGTGAATAGAAATTTGTCACTGGGACAAGTGAGATGGCATTGGTAGATGCCACCTTGATGGGATTGAATTGGAATCCCCTGGTATGTTTCTAACTCTACCGTTTTAGGTAAGTCAGCTTTTCTCAGTGATTCATTAGCACTTAAAAATTAAGAAGCACTAGTCTATACCATATAACTTGACACTTTTGTGTATCATTCTATATTACAGGATTTTAACATGTTGCATTGTATTTTAAAATACATGCTTTTATGTATTAAATATTTTTCCTAACTAGTTAGTTGTTAACTGTCAAGCAAAGACTTTGTCAAAGGTCTTTGAATCCCCTTGCAGCTCTGAATAAAAGTTTATTTATTGATCACATTCAAACATTTCTGGGATTTTATTAATTCATAAATAAATATATCATTTAATATACTATATTAGTAATTGCTTTAGGAAAACCTGGCATTTAAGAACTGACTATGAAAATTGGGAGGTGCTGTGAGAGTAAAGGAAAAGGTGGAAAACATCAGGATTAACACAGAGTGTTATTGTTTAGGGACTTAAAGTGATGTGTGTTTTGGGAGCCTACAATAAATTGGGTCCCCACAACACAAAACAGGTGGAAAGGGTTTTGCAGATAAAGGTGGTCTTCAGAGACCAGAATGCATCTGGATTTTCACATGAAATTTTAACATTCTAGGCATCAGATATGAGTTGTAGGTTACCTTAATGACTGTGATCAACTCATTGCATTTATATTGACTGCCAGGGACATGAAAGGGATAAGACAGTAGTAACTACCACAATGGGTCCCTCCCTAAGTAATGATAGAAAGTGTGGACAGATAACTGCACCATTAACAACCAGGAGAAAATATTTAACAATTGATATAGTAAAACACAGCTTATTTTGAAATTTTTAGTAGTGCTTTTAGCTTTTAAAACACATCAAGAATCCAATAAAACTTAAAGTATTGAATTTAGTAGTAAAGTCTCTTTTTTCTCAGAATAATTACTCTTTTTCAGTTGTGAAGTTCATGATATTGACAATGGCATTTTCTTAAAATTTTAGACCAATTGTCTTACAGGAGAATCCTCAATTTGAATTTATCTGATTATTGCTCCTTTATGATGTTACAATATAAGGCTAAATAGTTTTTGGAATTAACACTGTATAGGTGTTGTGTCCTCCTTAATATATCATAGCAGGAGGCGCAAAATGCCAATATATTCAATCGTTCTGTTCTCCAACAATCATTTAACCAACGGTTTTAACCAACTGTTGATTCCTTTCTATATTAATTATTATTTCAGAAGTTTGAGGAAGATGATTTTTCATCCATTAGTTTGTTTGTACTTATTTTTCATCATTACTTGGTAAAAAAAAGCTTTTCATCCATATATATTTTATTATCTGTAACAACTCAATACACACGCATGTACCCATGCAAATGAATATAGATACAGACACAGGCATGTGTGTGTTGTATAATACTCCACACAGATATTATTTTTGATGCTGTAAGTGTTCCAAATTGGGTCATCAAGAGGAACTCCTTCAAGTTGTATTCTATCTTGTAATCAGGTTTTGAACACTTCCTTACTACTGCATAGCAACAAAATATTCCAGGCTTAACTTCTCTTGTACTTTTTACAACCCTGACTTGGAATCCTTAATTTCACCAGTAATCCTTCCCCTGTCCTCATTTTTGTTGATAGGTATTTAGGAACCAAAATATGGCACTGGTTATGTTTATTGCTACTGAGGCTTCATTGCATCTAGGTCCTTACAGTGATCAGAGCTAGAAAAGCTCTGAATTCATGTTAGTATTCCAAAGACCTCAGCCATTCAATGGGTTCTTTCTTGTATTCCAAGTTTATGTCCTCTTCTCTCACACTGAGAACCTTAGTTCTGAAAGATATTATTTATTCATTTACTCTAGTTTATTTGTAATTAAGTTTTATTTTAATTGACAAATGATAAGTGTATTTTTATGAGTAGAATGCGATGCTTTGATGTATCTATATATTTTGGGCTGATCAAATCAATTCAATCAACATATCCATCACCTCAGATATTGTGGTGAGAACATTTAGATCTACTCCTTCAATAATTTTGAAATATACGATTCCATTGTTATTAACTATAGTCACCACTCTGTGCAACATATTCATCCTATCAAACTTTGTACCTATTTTTCAACTTCTCCATTTTATTTATCTTCCTACTCTTCTAATCCTCTGGTAACCAACATTCTACTCTCTGCTTCTAAGTTCAACATTCCTAGATTGCACATACAAATGACATTTGCCTTTCTGGCTTATTTCATTTTGTTCTTTTTAAGGGCTGAATATTATTCTACCACATTGTAAAATTCATTCATTTGTTGCTATGTGCTTTGTTTCCTTATCTTGGCTATTGTGAGTAAGTTTGCAATGAACACAAAAGAGCAGACATCTTTCTGACATAGTCCCATTTAAGTTTTGGATACATACCCAGTAGTGGAATTACTTTCCTTATAGCCAGTCTATTTTTTGTTTTTGAGAAACTGTACTGTTTTCTAATAAAGGCTGTACTAATTTACATTCCCATCAGCAGTGTACAAAGATTCCTACTTCTCCATATTCTTGCCAGCACCTATTTTTTATCTTTTTGATAATAGGACAGGTGTGAGATATTTCTTTGTGATTTTTTTCATTTCCTGATGTTGAACAATGTTAAGTAGATATGTATAGAGTCCCTGATTTAACAATTATGGTTCAAGATGAAATTTTTCAAATTAATAATGGCAGGAAAGTGATATGTATTCAGTAGAAATCATGCTTCAAATTTTGACCTGTTTCCTGGATATTCTTAGGCTGATATAAACCTCATATTAATAACTCTCCAAAATTAAAAATATATACACCAGTGAGACTGAAAACAATCAATAACCAGTTATTTATAGGATTTCTTTTTGTTTTGCCCGTTTTTATTTTGATATGCCGTTGGTCTAGATAACAGATTCAAGAGATGGGGAAATGGCAACTTTATTTTGCTTTGTATTGAAAGCAAGTACCTATTACTTAACAATCTAAAATAAGATTTATTGAATTAGTGAATAGACAAATAAAGGAACTAAACATTGATAAGGATCAATACATTTTTAGATAAAGCACTAGAAAATTCTGAATTGTCAGTTTCTGATATATGCCAGAGGACGAATAATGGCACCCAAAAAATGTCCATGTCCTAATCCCCCAAATCCATAAATATATTAGAGAGGTGGGATTGAAGTTACAGATGGAATTATTGATGTTAGTCAACAGACCTGGAAACAGAGAGATTAGGCTGGATTATAAAGGTGGGCCTAAAATATGACTAGGGAGTTAGCTGAGCTATGAGTATCACAGAGATCAGAGTAGTGTGACATAAGAAATGCTAGATTCATCTTTTTTTTTAACTTTTATTTAATGAATATAAATTTCCAAAGTACAGCTTATGGATTACAATGGCTTCCCCCCCATAATGTCCCTCCCACCCGCAACCCTCCCCTCTCCCACTCCCTCTCCCCTTCCATTCACATCAAGATTCATTTTCGATTCTCTTTATCTACAGAAGATCAGTTTAGCATACATTAAGTAAAGATTTCAACAGTTTGTTCCCACACAGAAACATAAAGTGAAAAATAATAGATGATTTTTAAAATGATGATGAAATCAGATCAGACCTATTGTCATGTTTAATCCCAGTGAGAGTCAAGTTGGGAATTGATAATTTCTTATTCTTTTTTTTTTTTTATAGAAGATCAGTTTAGTATACATTAAGTAAAGCTTTCAACAGTTTGCACCCCCATAGAAACACAAACTGAAATATACTGTTTGAGTACTCGTTATAGCATTAAGTCTCAATGTACAGCACGCTAAGGAAAGAGATCCTACATGAGGAGTAAGTGCACAGTGACTCCTGTTGTTGACTTTACAAATTGACACTCTTGTTTATGGCATCAGTAATCTCCCCATGCTCCAGTCATGAGTTTCCAAGGCTATGGAAGCCCCTTGAGTTCTCCGACTCTTATGTTGTTTAGACAAGGTCATAGTCAAGGTGGAGGTTCTCTCCTCCCTTCAGAGAAAGGTACCTCCTTCTTTGAAGACCTGTTCTTTCCACTGGGATCTCACTCATAGAGATCTTTCATTTAGGTTTTTTTTGTTTGTTTGTTTTTGCCAGAGTGTCTTGGCTTTCCATGCCTGAAATACTCTCATGGGCTTTTCAGCCAGATCGGAATGCCTTTAGGGCTGATTCTGAGGCCAGAGTGCTGTTTAGGACATCCGCCATTCTATGAGTCTGCTGAGTATCTCGCTTCCCATGTTGGACCACTCTCCCCTTTATTTATTCTATTGGTTAGTATTAGCAGGTACTAGACTTGTTTATGTGCTCCCTTTGACTCTTAGTCCTATCATTGTGATCAATTGTGAACTGAAATTGATCACTTGGACTAGTGAGATGGCATTGGCACATGCCACCTTGATGGGATTGAATTGGAGTCCCCTGGTATGTTTCTAACTCTACCATTTGGGGCAAGTCAGCTTGAGCATGTCCCAAATTGTACATCTCTTCCCTCTCTTATTCCCACTCTTACGTTTAACAGGGATCACATTTAGTTAAATTTCAACATTTAAGAATAACTGTGTATTAATTACAGAATTAAACCAGTCCTATTAAGTAGAGCAGACTAAAAAAACTACTAAGAGGGATAATGTATTAAGTTGTTCATTAACAGTCAGCGCTATGCTGATCAAGTCACCGTTTCTCATAGTGTCCATTTCACTTCAACAGGTTTCCTTTTTGGTGTTCAGTCAGTTGTCACCAATCAGGGAGAACATATGGTATTTGTCCCTTTGGGACTGGCTTATTTCACTCAGCATGATGTGTTCCAGATTCCTCCATTTTGTTGCAAATGACTGGATTTCGTTGTTTCTTACTGCGGTATAGTATTCTAAAGAGTACATATCCCATAATTTCTTTATCCAGTCTACCGTTGATGGGCATTTAGGTTGGTTCCAGGTCTTAGCTATTGTGAATTGAGCTGTAATAAATATTAAGGTGCAGACCGCTTTTTTGTTTGCCAATTTAAATTCCTTTGGGTAAATTCCAAGGAGTGGGATGGCTGGGTCGAACGGTAGGGTTATATTCAGGTTTCTGAGGAATCTCCAGACTGACTTCCATAGTGGCTTGACCAGTTTGCATTCCCACCAACAGTGGGTTAGTGTCCCTTTTTCCCCACATCCTCGCCAGCATCTGTTGTTGGTAGATTTCTGTGTGTGAGCCATTCTAACTGGGGTGAGGTGAAACCTCATTGTGGTTTTGATTTGCATTTCCCTGATTGCTAGTGACCTTGAACATTTTTTCATGTGCCTGTTGGCCATTTGGATTTCCTCTTTTGAAAAATGTCTATTGAGGTCCTTGGCCCATCTCTTAAGTGGGTTGCTAATTTCCAGCTTCATTCCACTGTGGTCTGAGAAGCTGCATGGTATGATTCTAATTATTTTAAATTTGCTGAGACTTGCTTTATGACCTAGTATGTGATCAATCCTAGAGAAGGTTCCATGCACTGCTGAGAAGAATGTAAAGTCTTTAGATGTAGGATTGAAAGTTCTGTAGATATCTGTTAGATCCATTTGGGCAATAGTGTCGATTAAATCTGCTGTTTCCTTGTTGATCTTCTGTCTGGATGATCTATCTATTTCTGAGAGTGGAGTATTGAGGTCCCCCAGTACTACTGTATTGGAATCTAAGTCTCCCTTTAAGTCCCTTAACATATCTTTTAAATAGACCTGTGCCCTGTAATTAGGTGCATATACATTTATAATAGTTACATCTTCCTGTTGAATTGAACCCTTAATCATTATATGTGCCCCTCTTTGTCTCTCTTAACAGTTTTTGTATTAAAGTTTATTTTGTCTGATATTAATATGGCTACACATGCTTTTTTTTGGTTTCTGTTGGCATGGAATATCTTTTTCCAACCTTTCACTTTCAGTCTGCATGCATCTTTGTTAGAGAGATGTGTTTCTTGTAGGCAGCAAATAGTTGGGTGTTGTTCCTTAAGCCAGTCAGCCAGTCTGTGTCTTTTAACTGGACAGTTTAGGCCATTCACGTTTAATGTGATTTTGCCCTGCCATTTTCCTGGAGATATTTTCTAGTATATGCTTTGAGCTTCCCATGCTCTTTTACTGGTAGGTGTTCTTCCTTTCCCTTCTTTCATATTGATGGCCGTGTTTCTGTGTTTCTGAGTGTAGCACATCTTTAAGTATCTTTTGCAGGGCTGGACGAGTGGCCACAAAGTCTTTCAATTTCTGTTTGCTATGAAAGGTCTTTATTTCACCTTCATTCACAAATGAGAGCTTAGCAGGATATAATATTCTGGGCTGGCAATTTTTCTCTCTTAGCACCTGTGCTATGTCTCACCATTCCCTCCTAGCCTGTAGTGTTTCTGATGAGAAGTCTGCTGTGAGTCTGATTGGAGATCCTCTGAGAGTAATCTGACGTTTCTCTCTTGCACATTTTAGGATCTTTTCTTTATGTTTCACTGTGGTGAGTTTAATTACAACGTGTCGTGGTGAGGATCTCTTTTGATCATGTTTACTGGGGGTTCTATGAGCTTCCTGTACTAGAATGTCTCTGTCCTTCTCCAGACCCGGAAAGTTCTGTGCTAGTATCTCACTAAAAAGGCCTTCTAATCCTTTCTCTCTCTCCATGCCTTCAGGAACTCCTAGAACCCGAATGTTGGTTTTTTTAATAGTATCCTGTAGATTCCCAACAATATTTTTTAGATTTCTAATTTCCTCTTCTTTTCTTTGGCTTGACTGTATCCTTTCCTGTTCTCTGTCTTCTAAGTCTGATATTCTCTCTTCTGCTTCACCCATTCTGTTTTTAAGGCTCTCTAATGTGTCATTTGATCTATTGAGCTCTTCATTTCATTTTGATTTCTCTTCACTATCACACTTTCCTGCTCTACTAGTTTCTGTGTTTCATTTTGATTCTTCCTTAAAATTTCATTTTCACGAGAGAGATTTTCAATCCTGTCCAATAAGGATTTCTGTAGTTCAAGGATTTGCTTTTGAAAACTTGTAAATGTTCTTATCATAAATTTTTTGAAATCTATATCTTGCATTTCTTCTATCTCATCATCTTCATAATCTTGGCTTGGGGTGTTTTGTTTATTTGAGGCATCATAATGTCATCATTGATCTTGTTCCCTCGATTTCTGTGTTTATTGCTTGGCATGGTTAATTCTGTTTCCCTCACTGTTAGTTTTTTTTTTTTTTTTATATACTATGTCCGTGTTAAGTGGACTGCCTGCTGTTGGAGGAGCCTTGGAGGCTTGAGATGGGTGTGGCCTGAGAGCTCTGCTTGGTTCTTCAGGATTACAGGTGTGCAAAGGTGACACCTTCAGGTTATGCGTGGTAAATCTCTCTTTATTTATTTATTTATTCATTTATTTATTTTATTGCATTTTTTGTTCAGGAGGTAAGTAATACTGCAAGGCTGAGCAGAATGGATGGTATTTAGCTTCAGCTGGCTTCTACCCAAAGAGTCAGTGCAGGCTAGGTTTCTCCTGTGGACTCCCACTGGGTTGCCTAGGCTACTGGAATGTAGCCTTAAGTCTCCCCTTTTATTATGTATATCCCAGCTCTTTGTCTCTTGCTTGCCTTTGCAAGGTTGATGGAGAGTGGAACTTGTCTGTACCAGTATGCCCCCACTTTTTTATTTATTTATTTATTTATTTATTTATTTATTTATTTTTCCTTCTCTCCTGTAGTCTGTTGGACTTTCCTGCTTCGAAACCCGCGTCCCTCTAAAATTCTGTCCGCCGTTTCCCCGCCAATGTCTCCGGTCACTGAGCTCACCTCCGCTTCCAGCGCCGATGTGTGGACTCGGAGCCCTGGGCGTCTCTCCTTTCCCCGCTGTTGTCTTTGTCACATAGACTCCCCTTCCCGCACTGGCGCTCAGACTCTGCGGCTCCCATGGTTCGGCTTCCGCGTGGTGGGCGTCCCTGCTCTCCCAGTAGGTCCTTTGAGTCACAGCGAATAGCTCCGGAAGAGTTTCCTCTGCAATTTTTTTCTGATCCTTTTTCTGAGGCTACCGTAACTCCGCTTTTATTAAACTAAATTTTCCTGGACTATCGGTGCGCGCCCTCACTATTCCGCCATCTTGGCTCCGCCCCTTCTAGATTCATCTTTGTTAGCTTTGAGGAATGGAGAAGGCAGACCACAAACCAAGGAATGTAGGAAGCCTCTGAAACCTGGAAGATGCAAGGACACTTACCACTCCAGAGCTTCTGTAAAGGAACGCTGCTGTGAGTCAACCCAAGTGATACCTAGATGTTATCTCAGTGAGATCTGCGTTAGAATTCTGACCCCAAGTATTAGAATATAATCATGTTGTATTTTTTCAGGCTTCAACAGCAGTAGGAAACCAAATCAGCAGGGTGCTTGGTACATTTGATTATATTTGATTATTGACACAGGCAGTTTTTGCTTAAATTTATTTACAAATTGCCACTACTGTTAGTCCCATCACAAAAAAGTAAGTCTATCTTTATTTGTGAAGGACATTCTCTTTGATAAAATGCTTGGTTTTCTAGAAAAAAGGAACACACCCAAAGCTGTGATGACAGAGGGGAAGATCTCTCACCTGTGTCAACACCAACTGACCCTGATAATCAGTAGGAGTTATGTTCTGCTCATACAAAACTTCTGGTGAAAGCTTTTACTTCAACAGTAATAACTGCTTTGGGTTTATAAAAAGCATGAGGCTTTTATAAAGTATACCTGGTTATTCACGTCAAAGCTAAGAGGAAATTTGATTCAAAGTTACTAAGAGAAGTAAAATAGTACCTACACACAATCACTGTACACATGCACACACAACTATGGAATACTTGTGTTCACAGAAACCTAAAAAGCAAAGTATACAATTGGCACTTGCCTTGTTACATAAAGTAAAATTTCTCCAAATATAAAAAGAAGCATAAAATCATAAAAAGTATTTCAAAACATCTGACATAAAAGAATAAGATTATGATTGGAGATATATAATTAATAAAATAACATATTTGGCTGGGTAGTAATTTAAGGTAACAAAATGCTAATTCAACTGTTCTACAAAAATTCTTCATTTCCAAAACAGATCTTTTAATTTTTCTATGCTTATAAAGTTGTCTTCATCTTCATTTTATGTTAAATAAAAAATCAATATAATGATAAAACATGTCCACTTATAATAGTCCCTTAAATTTCTTCACAATTTTTAATGTTTGTATCTAATCCACCTTTGAAATAGTTTCCTCTAAACTTATTTAAACTATTTTGGAGCTTTCAACACTTATAACTGTCATTAACATGTTCTTTCTAAATGTACAAATGAAAGAAAATTTAAATTTTGAAATGTGAGATGTTTAGTTTTTAAAAAAATCCTTAAAGTTATTTTTATATATTTAATTACAGTATTATGTTTTTTATATTCCATACCATTTCTTTAATCAACTTTTTAATGTTCAGCCAATCAAGGTTTTTACCATGGTTTTATCATTCAGATGGAACTTTGTATCATTATCACTTAGGTATCAATGTGAAGAGGTTGTTCAGTAAAAATATGTAATCACCACCTTTCAAAAATAAACTGACATTTGCATATTATCTTAAGCCTTAGATAATGACTTAGATATGACACTTAAGATATTTCTAAAATCTATCTTATTTCATGATTGGACAAGTGCTTAAAAATTAAATTACACGTAAGAATTATATAGTATTATTAATTTCTCATCCTTACTAAATGTATATGCCAGATACCAGAAGGAGTGGTGAAAAGCACAGTGGAGGGGAGAAGCCTGGAATTTGGTTCCTTGTTTATACAAAGAAATATCCACGTTATAATAATGAGTTCACTTTCAAAATAAAATTGTGACCACAACGCGTGTTGAAATCTGTTTGAATTCATACATAGTTCTTCCTAAAAGTCTTTACCCCATGTTTGTTTTAGACTATATCTGAAAAAACCTGAAAATAGACTTTCTTTAAAAAATGAATTTGTTAAAAATATTTCTCACCAATTTGTTTTCCCAACATGAGTATATTTTCTTGTCAGTTATTTTAACTTCCTCTTATGCCTTTATATCACGTTCCCACTTTTTACACCTATTGGTTCTTTTGAGACACTTGAAAGCACTATACATTACAGACAAAATTGCTTATGTAAAGGAAGGTTCTAGATGGCTTAAAGATCTACATGTTCAATATAGGACTAAAAAGTTAATAGACAAAAAAGAATCAGAACTACAACATTGTGATCAAGCTATAGGAAAATATTAAGCAATCTTTAATAGTGAAAAAAAAATCTAACAATGTATAAGAATGAAACTGACATGATTTGATTATTGTTTTTTAGATCTTGTTTACACACCTCTGGGACAGTGGTCTTTCTCCTTTTTACTTGTTGAACATTAGGTTAGTTGCATTAAGCCTGTGATTATAAAGTAAATTGAAGCATATTGTAGTGAAAATTAGAGGGGAAAAAAAGAAAGGAAGGAAGGAGGAGGGGTTTAAGGAGAGAAGGAGGGAGGGAAGTATGGTTATCTTCTTAGAATTGTACCTTTGAAATCTGTTCTCTTTATATTAGTAATTTTTGAAAGTGCATTTCGGAGGGCAAACCTGATCATTGGGATTATAGAAAACTCCAGAAATTTTGTGCAGCAAAGAGACCACAGACTACATATGCAACGATTTTCAAACTAATTATCACCATATACATGTAAATGAAAACAAACGTGATTTTTCTATGCCACTCCTAGTCTGATTCAAAGCTGAAAGCAGTGGTGGCTGTAGGGATTGTAGAATGGTGCAGCTGTCCCAGAGAAAAGTATATCGCTGCTTAATCATCAATTATATTCCTAAATGAAAGTCTCAGAGTAACTTTTGTACAAATCTATATGGGATTAGGTACATGTACACTTGCAGGGAACTATTTGTGAAAGTGTGAAGTTGACAGCATTTGGATGTCAATTACAGGGGAGGGTAGAAGCAAAGTATGCTTTATTCACACTATGTTGCAGTGCAATTAACAGCAACTGATTTGAGGTCCACATGGCAACATGGATAAATCTTAAAAATGTAGCACTCAATGGGAAAGTCACAAAAGAAAATCAGCTATTTAACTCTGTAGCTTTTATGAAAATTTAAACTATAAGCACACAACACAATAATACACAGTTAGCAAGACCACATAGTAACAAAGGAGGAAAGATTGCCTATTCAGTGAGGTTGAAGGAAAATAGAGTATAGAAGAAAATGCATAAACAAAATTAAAAAATGGGGATAAAATCACAAAACTCCAAATGCCAGTGGTATTGGTTTACATTTATCTGGAAACATCAAATAAAAAAGAACTCCTTTAGTGTTTGAATAATAAAATGTGACAACATAGTCCTTAAATTAACTGAGTATGAATATATTCTTACGTGATAGTTTTTATAAAATAGAATTGAGTCTTAGATATAAGGGATTAATAATTAGCTTTTCCTAGTAGAATTGTATGCCAAGACAAGATCTGTCAAAAAATATTTATTCTTTTTTTTTTTATTTTTTAAAGATATATTTGCTGATGGCGGGGGGAGGGGAGAGAGAGAGTGGGAGGACAAGAGAAGGAGAGAGAGGGAACGAAGGTCTTCAATTCACTGATTCACTTCCCAATGGCTAAAATGGCCAGGGCTGGGCCAGGCCAAAGTCAGGACCCATGTCTCCTAATGTGGGTGCAGGGGCATAAGTACTTGGGTCACCTCCTGCTGCTTTCCTCAGGTTATAATACAGGGAGCTGGACTGGAAGTGGAACAGCTGGGACTTGGACTCCCACTTGGGATGGTGGTGTCACAGACTGAGGCTTAACCCACTGTGCCACAGCACCGAACCTTAATCTATATTTCTTTAAAAAGGCATTAAAAATTTCACATAAATAATATCAATGTTAGGAGAATGTGCAGCTTGGAGGCCAGCTGACTGAGCATGGGTTTTGAATTGGTCTGTCACAGGGAGATTAGGCTTGGGTTGCTGATTAATTTGAAATTTCATTTCTCTGAAAGGAAGTCTGATAAAAGTGGACAAGTACTTCCATGTTGTGCATCCTAGAGGTGAAATGTTTGTTAACTTTCATGTACCATATAAATAAATAATATTATTATTTCTCAAGTAAAAAGGGAAGCACACATAAAAATTTATAACTGAAAAACAATTAAAATATCCATTAGGGATTTTATAGGATTAAAGAGTATTTTGGTGATGGAAACAACTACATCATTAAATAATGTTCCATTTACTTGCCTGATTAAGAGTCAAATTGGGCTTTAGCAAGGCTGACATGCACTCAATTGTGTGACTATGGCATGTTAGATGAGCAAAAAAGAATACCTAATTTTGTGGCCAAGGGTAGATAGGGCCTGTGTTTATAATAATTGGACAGAAATGAAATCCTCTCCTTGACCTAGTGAATTATTTTTCTAACTCACAGTTTGACATGAAACTTTTCAAAACTAAACCATCACACAAGTATAAGCCCGATTTCACATAGGTTTGCTGTTGCTTTGTCCTTGCTGATTTAAATGAAGCAAAAAAACTTGGATCAGATTGTAGGGTCTTATACTCTTTCCTCAAGCTAGGAAAAGAACAGGAGGCAAAAAAACTAACAACAAAGTTTCTGAGATTGCCAGAACACCTGTGTTGTCCTTAGTATTTAATAATATTATATAGCTGAGTTCTTAACATCTCCCTCTCATCCATGGATGTGGAAGACAGAAAAAGGTTAACTTCTGAGAGTTATAGGGGAATACATGCATTTCTTTTTAAGATTATATATATATATATATATATATATATATATATATATATATTGACAGGCAGAGTGGACAGTGAGAGAGAGAGACAGAGAGAAAGGTCTTCCTTTGCTGTTGGTTCACCCTCCAATGGCCACTGCGGCGGGTGCGCTGTGGCCTGCGCTCTGCGCCTATCCGAAGGCAGGAACCAGGTGCTTTTCCTGGTCTCCCATGGGGTGCAGGGCCCAAGCACCTGGGCCATCCTCCACTGCCTTCCCGGGCCACAGCAGAGAGCTGGCCTGGAAGAGAGGCAACCGGGACAGAATCCGGAGCCCCGACTGGGACTAGAACCCGGTGTGCCAGCGCCGCAAGGCGGAGGATTAGCCTAGTGAGCCGCAGCGCCGGCTCTCTTTTTAAGATTATATTAATATCAAAGCAAAATGTTTAATGTGGACTAACCATTTCTCTGAACATCAACCTTTATATATTTTTAAAGTCATTTTAGAATTACTATCTTCCAAAGAATTAATTTCTTTGCTACAGTAGTTTGCACTGGAATTTAAGCAACTGAAATATGCACATTAATCTCACTGAAAACCAGTATTCCCTTCTTCCATATTCTTTCCCCACTACCCCCCAATTCTTCTTCCCCCTCCTCTTTACCTCCTTCTGCCCCCCTTGTTCTTCTTCTTCCCTCTTTCTTCCTATCTCCTCTGTCTCCATCTGTTTCCTACTCTTCCTCCTCATTTTCCTCTATAACTCCTCCCTCCTTCCATCCTTCTTTCTTTCATACATTAATGCTGAGATATGTGTTGCGCAGCAGTTTGAATCTTTGGCCATAAAACTTAAGATGCCAGGACCTTAGGATGTATTTAATCATTTACATTATCACATGGCCACTCTCTGCTGGGTTCAGTTCAAACAAAGACTAAAACAAAAGGGGAAATTATATATGTTTCCAGTGCCAATTACTATATATATGGGGAAATATTTTCCTTTTCTTTTTTTAAGATTTTATTTATTTATTTGAGAGGTAGAGTTACAGACAGTGAGAGGAAGAGACAGAGAGAAAGATCTTCCTTCTGTTGGTTCACTCCCCAGTTGGCTGCAATGGCTGGAGCTGCGCCAATCTGAAGCCAGGAGCCAGGTGTTTCTTCCTGATCTTCCACATGGGTACAGGGGCCCAAACACTCAGGCCATCTTCTACTGCTTTCCCAGGCCACAGCAGAGAGCTGGATTGGAAGAGGAGCAGCCTGAGCTAGAACTGGCGCCCATATGGGATGCTGGCACCACGGGTGGAGGATTACCTACTGTGCTACGGCGACGGCCCCGGAATTATTTTCTTCTATCACCCATATACAACCAGGTAATGTACTGTCTTTCAGGAATTTTCTTTAAGTCATTTTATTTTGATAAAATAATTTGAGTTATAATTGCTTTAGATTACATTTTAATAGAATGCTGTATTGAAATTCAAATATTTTACAAATGTGACAATTTGTCAAAAATCAATTGTTGTATGTTAAGTATGTTACTACACTTAAGAAACTTTAGAGCTAATGTTGACGTATAATACTGATTAACACAGCTCAGAATTCTAGAATAACAATGCAGTACTCTCCAGAACTTAACAATGGAAAGATTACAAGTGTGGATATATTACACTTTCTAACCTAGTTTTGGAAATCAACCTAAGATTCTGTCCAAGTTGAAATATAATTTATATTAAGCATACATTATAAACATAGTGGTTTTATTCATTTTAAAACCTCAGAATTTTAAAGTTTTTATTTTTAATGAAAAGTCTTATTTTATGGCCAAAAATTATGATTATGATTTCTATTTGGAGTTTTAATTGAAGTCACAAAGAAATTGAAACAGTATAGTAGAAAGATTTTTTTCAGAAAAACAAGAGTTAAGTATTACTACCACACTATGTCACCCATGTAGCAAATAATACCCTTATATCAAAATAGGAGGAGAATTCATCAAGAAAGCACAAGCTTTGGGTCCCAGAAGGATATCTGGTATCAAAGTGGCATTAAGTCCCAGGCAGTAGATGAAGACTCAAGTTTTACCATCATTAAGGTGGAGAAGATATGGTCTTGGCCGGTGCCGCGGCTCAGTAGGCTAATCCTCTGCGGCGCCGGCACACCAGGTTCTAGTCCTGGTTGGGGCGCCGGTTCTGTCCCGGTTGCTCCTCTTCCAGGCCAGCTCTCCAATGTGGCCCGGGAAGGCAGTGGAGGATGGCCCAAGTGCTTGAGTCCTGCACCCGCATGGGAGACCAGGAGAAAGCACCTGGCTCCTGGCTTCGGATGGGCACAGTGCCGGCCGTAGCGGCCATTTGGGGGGGTGAACCAATGGAAGGAAGACCTTTCTCTCTGTCTCTCTCTCTCTGTCTATAGCTCTCTCTCACACTGTATAACTTTGCCTGGGGAAAAAAAAAAAGATGAAGAAGATATGAGAAGATATGGTCTGATAATAAAACTGAGGCATTATCCTTATTATCACAGAATTTTTTTAAAACATTACTTTCTTCTTCTTTTTATTTTCAAAGGCCTAGAGTCAAACAAATAGATCCTCCATCCTCTGATTTACAACGCAGATTTGCTCATGAGCTGGGATTGGGTCAGTTCAAAGCCAGGAAGACTATACTTCAGTCCAGGTCTCTTATGAAGGGTGATAGGGACTGAATTACTTGAGTATTATCTGCTGCTGCTTCGGCAAGTTGGATTGGAAGTGCATCTAAGATTCAACCAGAGACTATGATTTGGGTTTTGGGAATCCTAGATAATGTCTTAACCAGTAAGCCATATACTCATCTAACACTTTGAATTTTAAAACCTTATCAATGTGATTTAAAGGCTTGAATTAATGCTCAACTGGATATAGCAGAACCTGAAATTATATTACATTATTTTCAAAAGAATGTTGATGATGATAATTGTCCTACTTGCAATATGCAAATATATTATCTCTTGCAAATACAGTCCAATCAACCTTGGAACAAAGGTATTCCTATCTGCCATTTTTCAGTGAAGAAAACTGAAGTTCAGCATGATCTGTCTATGCTCATGTAAATATTATGTGACAAGTGTAGAGCTTACAGACACAGACCTTGCACTCTTCACAAATGAATAAAGAATGTTAATGTAAAATGCAAAACTATGAAACTTCTAGAAAGTAACATAAGAAGTAGAGTAGATGATGTTGAGTTTGGCAATGACCCTTTAGATAAACACAAAAGTGTGTTCCATGAAAGAAATTTGCCATCAGGAAAATAAAACCTAAAGCAAAACAAAACCATGAATTACAACTACATTCATATTGAAATTTCTAAAATCCAGAATGCCTCAAAACAACATTAAATGCTGCCTATCATGTGGAGCCACAGGAACGCTTATTCATTAATGGTGGTAACGCAAAATGGGGCAACTACGTGGAGAGATAATTTGGCAGTTTCTTTCAAAAGTTATTATGTTCTTCAATGTGATCTAACACTTGTGTTCCTTAATACTTACCTACATGAGTTGAAAATAAATTCCACACAAAATCAAAATAAATGTGCACACAAAAACCTGCACACAGATATTTTATAGTAGTTTTAGTCATACTTGTCAAAACTTATCACTGACCAAGATATCCTTCAACAGAATAACAGATAAGTAAACTGTGCTCTACCCAGAGAATGATGTATTATTTAATTTTAAGAATAAATGAGCCATCAAATCATGAAAATACTTGGAGAAGTCTTAATTGCATATAATTGAGTAAAACCAATCCTGACATGCTATATATTGCATTAGCACAACTATATTCTGCAAAAGGCAACTATAAGGACATAATAAAAAGATCAGTAGCTGCTAAAGGGTTAGGAAAAGGGATGAATGAGTAGGTGGAAAGCAAAATTTTGGGAGAAGTACAAATATTCCATATGATACTATAATGATGGATATGTTTTACTGCCCATTTGGTTACTTTAGTAAGCCCTAAAGCAGTTACTTTAGTAAACCCTAAAGTAAACTGTGGATTTTTGTTCATTATGATGTGTCAATGAAAGTTTATCAAATATACTTTCACTCTGGTGGGGGGTTTGGGGAAGTTATTTAAGTGTGGGAAATCTATACTTTCCCTCAAATTTTCTGGTAGTTCCTAAAAAATCTTTGAAAACAAAATTATAAAAGAAAATATTCATTCCTGACTTTGTTTCCAAAATCCTAGACTATTTGTTGACATATTTTCTTTTTTTTAAAAAAAAAGATTTATTTATTTGAAAAGTAGAGCCACACAGAGAGAGGGAAAATACACACACACGTGGGGGAGGGTGGAGAAGCTGGAGAGAGAGAGAGAGAGAGAGATATCTTCTATCCAGTGGTTCACTCCCCAAATGCCTGCAACAGCCAGGGATAAGCCAGGAAGAAGCTTTAAGACAGGAACTCCATCCTGCTCTCCAACATGAGTGGCAGGTGCCCAGGTACTTGGGCCATCCTCCGCTTCCTTCTCAGGCACATTTGCAGGATCTGGCACAGAAGCAGTGTAACTGAGAATCAAACTCAGATATGGGATGCTGGAGTCACAGCAGTGGTTTAACCTGCCTTGCCACAACGCCAGTCCTTGTTGCCATATTTTCTAATCTTTTATTTTTTATTGCTGCTCTTCAGATTTTAACCATGTTGTCTACCTAACTGCATATGAAACCTCTCGTGTAGAGTCAGTGTTAGCATCTACCTGGTCATCCTCATTTATAGTTCGTCATGCTAGTACATTTCCCTGGAATCTTAATAATTTCCAATGACTTGAGTCTACTAGAGACCCTCCATTCTGACACCTCTCCCTGCTCCACTTTTATTTATTCTGACAAGTTCATGGATAGTGAGTGCCCAAGCAGTCACCATGAGAGGACTGAATGGGTCAGAATTAGTTTTTACCAGAGATGAATTTAACAAGGACAAGAATATTGATAAAGGGATGAATTGCCTGTACCACAGGAAGCAGAATGGTGCAATATGCTGATTTTGCATCATTGTTCCTTTGTTTGTAATTTTCTTAACATTTTCTGTCCAGTGACTCAATCTGTAACATCATTCATGAACTAAAAATTGCTAAGAAAGCCTAATAGTGTTACTAAGCTACAAACCTTATATGCCTCAGTCAAAAACATGCCCTTTTAACTATTATGCACATTAACAACTTTTTATTTTTGTGTAATTGAATCATAAATCATTCTTTTTAAAAGTTACCTGTAAAATTCAGTTTATTTATTTATTTGAAAGGCCGATTTAGAAAAAGAAAGAGTATGTGTGTCATCCACCCACTGATTCACTCCTGAATGCCTACAACAGCCAGGTCTGTGCAAAGCTGAAGCCAGGAGACAAGAACTCCCACATGAGTGACAAGGGTCCAAGTATTCAGTTTATCATCTGCTGTCTCCCAGGATGCACATTAGCAGGAAACTGGGTGGGAAGTGGAGCAGGGCCTTGATCTTATGCACACTATGTTGCATGCAGTCAGGCATCCTAAGCAGTGACTGCTGCACTACAATGTGCCACCCCCTATTTCTGAGACAAACACTTGAACTTTTTAGTGTCTTGATATGGGTAGAATTAATAGCTTGCGTACACAGCCTTCATATAAAGGCTAATCAGGCAACCCAAAAAGTTGCCGTGGCTTCCTCCCCCCTTTTATGTATGTATGTATGTATTTACACTTTTGGACTTCCCTAGGGAAGTGGTATGAATGCTGAACATTATAATTTACCCACTTTCCACAATTTTTATCATGTTTCTTTAATCAATTCAGACTTGTTCACTGTCATCCAAACACAGTATTTTTAAATCCAATCTTCTATTTATTTAAGATCACAATATTTTATTGCATCAAAGAACACATTTTACTTTTTTACCAATGATTTTTTAAATCATTTACTCCAACTATTTTCAATACCATTACATTTTTAATTCTGTGAAGATTATTAATTCTGTGAAGGTTGTTCTGTGAAGTGTTATGAGGATAAACGAGAATGACTTTACTAAAATAGAGATGTATTATAACATCTCCAGTACTTTGAATCTTTCTGGCTCATGAAAACTACTATCTGTGTGTTCTTCTGCTTGTCTGCAGTTTTTTTGACTGATGCAGCATGTTCCTTTAATCCATCTCAGCAGAGTGAAATCGTACCTAAATCACAGATATTATAACTCCCTCTATAGCCCTTAGAAAACAAATAATTAAAGGCAAAATGTGACTGTTTCAAAACTGGAAGAAATATACCAGTTATTGAATATAGTAATTTGAGAATAAGGTATTAAATTATAATGGCTAGGATGAGACAGAAATCAGATTTCTCCTGGATATGCAGAAAACATACACTGTAGAATTTGCCATGTAAATTTTCTTTAGCTAAGCTCTCACAGAGGAAAAATGGTTCAAACACATACAAATCAAAGAATTTTGCAATTTAAAAACAATTTATTGTTCTGTAAGGAATCAGTCCACGCTAATAATCAAATTTGCATGAAGTGATTTAAAAAATACATTGAAGACAAAAATGTGATCTGAAGACTTTGAAATCTGCAGAATAAGATTTCAATAAAATGAAGCATGTACTATGACTTGATCCAGAGAAAGATACCTTGTCTTTCTGATTTTGTACTTAACCTAACATGAAATTAAAATGGCATTCCTAACCTTGTTGTTAAGGAGATGCTGAATCCTATTGAATGGGGAAAAGTTGGAAGCATTTCTACTGAGATCTGGTACCAGACAGGGATGCCCACTCTCACCACTGCTATTCAATATAGTTCTGGAAGTCTTAGCCAGAGCCATCAGGCAAGAAAAATAAATTAAAGGGATACAAATTGGGAAGAAAGAAGTCAAACTATCCCTCTTTGCAGACGATATGATTCTTTATTAAGGGGATCCAAAGAACTCTACTAAGAGACTATTGGAACTCATAGAAGAGTTTGGCAAAGTAGCAGGATATAAAATCAATGTACAAAAATCAACAGCCTTTGTATACACAAGCAATGCCACGGCTGAGAAAGAACTGCTAAGATCAATCCCATTTACAATAGCTACAAAAACAATCAAATACCTTGGAATAAACTTAACTAAGGATGTTAAAGATCTCTACGATGAAAATTACAAAATTTTAAAGAAAGAAATAGAAGAGGATACCTAAAAATGGAAAAATCTTCCATGCTCATGGATTGGAAGAATCAACATCATCAAAATGTCCATTCTCCCAAAAGCAATTTATAGATTCAATGTGATGCCAATCAAGATACCAAAGACATTCTTCCCAGATCTAGAAAAAATGATGCTGAAATTCCTATGGAGACACAGGAGATCTCGAATAGCTAAAGCAATTTTGTACAACAAAAACAAAGGCGAAGGCAACACAATACCAGATTTCAGGACATACTACAGGGCAGTTGTAATCAAAACAGCATGGTACTGGTAGAGAAACAGATGGATAGACCAATGGAACAGAATTGAAACACCAGAAATCAACCCAAACATCTACAGCCAACTTATATTTGATCAAGGATCTAAAACCAATTCCTGGAGCAAGGACAGTCTATTCAATAAATGGTGCTGGGAAAACTGGATTCCACGTGCAGAAGCATGAAGAAAGACCCCTACCTTACACCTTACACAAAAATCCACTCAACATGGATTAAAGACCTAAATCTACGACCTGACACCATCAAGTTATTAGAGAACATTGGAGAAACCCTTCAAGATATTGGCACAGGCAAAGAGTTTCTGGAAAAGACCCGGGAGGCACAGGCAGTCAAAGCCAAAATCAACTATTGGGATTGCCTCAAATTGAGAAGTTTCTGTACTGCAAAAGAAACAGTCAGGAGAGTGAAGAGGCAACCGACAGAATGGGAAAAAACATTTGCAAACGATGCTACAGATAAAGGATTAATAACCAGAATCTACAATGAGATCAAGAAACTCCACAACAAGAAATCAAACAACCCACTTGAGATATGGACCAAGGACCTCAACAGACATTTTTCAAAAGAGGAAAACCAAATGGCCAACAGACACATGAAAAAATGTTCAAGATCACTAGCAATCAGGGAAATGCAAATCAAAACCACAATGAGGTTTCACCTCACCCCGGTTAGAATGACTCACATGCAGAAATCTACCAGCAACAGATGCTGGAGAGGATGTGGGGAAAAAGGGACACTAACCTACTGTTGGTGGAAATGCAAACTGGTCAAGCCACTATGGAAGTCAGTCTGGAGATTCCTCAGAAACCTGAATATAACCCTACCATACAACCCAGCCATCCCACTCCTTGGAATTTACCCAAAGGAAATTAAATTGGCAAACTAAAAAGTGGTCTGCACCTTAATATTTATTACAGCTCAATTCACATTAGCTAAGACCTGGAATCAACTTAAATGCCCATCAACAGTAGACTGGATAAAGAAATTATGGGACATGTACTCTATAGAATACCATACAGCAGTAAAAAACAGTGAAATCCGTTCATTTGCAACAAAATGGAGGAATCTGGAAAACATCATGCTGAGTGAAATAAGCCAGTCCCAAAGGGACAAACATCATATGTTCTCCCTGATCAGTGACAACTAACCGAGCACCAAAAAGAAAACCTGTGAAGTGAAATGGACACTATGAGAAACAGTGACTTGATCAACCCTTGCCCTGACTGTTGATGAACAACTTAATACTTTATCCCTTTTAGTATTTTTTTCTGTTTGTTCTACTTAATAATATTGGTTGAATTCTGTAATTAATACACAATTATTCTTAAGTGTTGTGACTTAACTGAAAAGTGATCCCTGTTAAATATAAGCGTGGGAATAAGAGAAGGAAGAGATGTACAATTTGGGACATGCTCAATTGGACTTTCCCCAAATGGTAGAGTTAGAAACATACTAGGGGATTCCAATTCAATCCCATCAAGGTGGTTGTACCAATGCCATCTCACTAGTCCCAGTGATCAATTTCTGTTCACAATTGATCATAATGATAGGATTAAGAGTCAAAGGGATCACATAAACAAGACTAGTGATACAAATACTAACTGATAGAATAAAAAAGGGAGAGAACGATCCAACATGGGAAGTGAGATACACAGCAGACCCATAGAATGGCTGTCAAAAAAAAAAAAATGACCTCAATGAAAGATCTCTGTGAGTGAGATCCCTGTGGAAAGAACAGGTCATCAAAGAAGGAGGTACCTTTCTCTGAAGGGAGGAGAGAACTTCCACTTTGACCATGGCATTGTCTAAATATGATCAGAGTTGGTGAACTCAAAAGGCTTCCATAGCCTTGGCAACTCATGACAAGAGCCTAGGGAGATTACTGATGCCATAAACAAGAGTGCTAATTTGTTAAGTCAACAACAGGAGTCACTGTGCACTTACTCCTCATGTAGGATCTTTGTCCTTAATGTGCTGTACATTGTGATTTAATGCCATAACTGGTACTCAAACAGTATTTTTCACTTTGTGTTTCTGTGTGTGTGCAAACTATTGAAATCTTTACTTAATATATACTAAACTGATCTGTATATAAAGAGAATTGAAAATGAATCTTGATGTGAATGGAAGGGGAGAGAGCGCAAGGGGTGGGAGGGAAGTTACGGGGGGCGGGGAAAGCTATTGTAATCCATAAGCTGTACTTAGGAAATCTATATTCATTAAATAAAAGTTAAAAGAAAAAAAAGGGGGAATGCTGAAATATATTTAATGCACATTTCATAGTGCTTGATGATATTTCTTATGTTTGGTAAACTAATGCTTTTAAAAACATTATGTGTAAATTTTGTAAAAGAATAAATCCTCTTTGATTTATTCATGAATACTCAGTATTTAAATGTGAGTAGATTTTGTATTCACACTATTTGTTTATAAAGAGATTTTTACTGTTAACACTTCAAAATTCTTGTCTTATTTTCCATGAAAACTAAAACCAAAGAATAGACTTTGAGGGGGCACTTTTATCCTCTCATGGCAAAAGTACATGATTTGCAACCATCAGGAGAGGAGAACTGAAATGGGATCAATTTTTCCATCCAGTTTTGGAGCAGTTTCATGCCATTACTTTCAAGGGTTATGAGTCTATCACATGTCTGTTAGTGCACTTACCAAAGACAAAACAAGGGATTATTTCCACGGTTCATTCAGCTAATGGATGAAAACTCATAAGAACTTCCAGATGCAGTGTCAAGAGCCTACTGGGGAAAGAAAAAACTTTACTTCACAAACTTTATTTTTGAGCATTTAGTAACTTAAAAGAGGGAAAAATAATTGGTTAGCTGATGACACTGTTAGGATATCTAGTTCTAGAAAATATGATTATACATTATCAATTATGGTCTGCTAATACGAAGTTCATTTCTGAACTTTTAAAAATTTTACACTTGAATATCTTGTGCAAGTCTCACTTTTCTCTAGCTTTTTATTATTCAGGAAAATATGCAATGCCTTATGGTCATGTACAACCTTATTTTCTGAGCATTATTCTGTTGACTTCTATTATTGTTAAAGGTCCATTTTTAAATAACAGTAGATTTTTACGAATATAAATCACACAAATAAATGTATGTCCATAAATACCACATTACATAACAGATATAATCCTATTTGTTTGTATTTGTTTGATTTTGGACATGGAAATTCAGTAATTTAACACAGTAATTCCTAACTGAACAAATAGCATTGCCACACACTTTCAACATATTTCAAATGACAGATGTCCATTCAGTTACTTATTCCTTTTTTGAGCAAAGATAGTAACATTGATATTCTCAGGGCTGGTGCTGTGGCATAATAGGTTGGGCCTCCACCTGTGGCACCTGCATCCCATGAGGGCACAGATTGGAGTCCTCTGTGGCCATTTGCAGAATGAACCAGTGGGTGGAAGACCTTTCTCTCTGTCTCTCCCTCTCTCTGTCTGTAACTCTGAAAAAAAAAAGATATTCTCTCTCTCTCTCTCTCTCTTTTTAAATTTTGCAGCAATCGTAGGTTTTCTTTCCCCCCAGAACTCTTAAAAAATTATGCTGATTGTTTATTTGCTATACTCACTATATTTTTCCAAGAGAACATCTATTTTCCTTGTGTAAACAAAGTTGCTAAGTATACATGGTAGTAATATACAGATGTTCCTGCATTGTGTAATTTTGCAACAAACACAAACGACCACAGAAAATAATCACAGAATAAACACATGAATCCAACAAATGGTAAATGTCTCTCACATTTTAGCATTTATGAGTTTGGTCAGTGATGTCCTGAACAATCTGTTGTTGTTTTTTTTTTAAAGAAAAAAATTAATTATTTATTTGAAGGACAGAGTTACAGAAAGAGAAGACTAAAAGAGAGACAGCTTACATTTGCTGGTTAACTCCTTAAATGGCCACAGTGTCCAAGGCTGGGCCAGGAAAAAATCACGAGACAGGTCTCCCACATGGGTGGTAGGTGTCCAAGTACTTGGGACATCTTCCATTGCTTTCCCAGGCACATTAGCAGGGACCTGGGTTGCAGTAGCACAGCAAAGTTTCAAACCAGAGTTGTAGGTGACAGCTTAACCCATTGCACCACAGTGTTGGCCTTTTATGAACATCTTTTGTGGATTTCCTTGTCCTACACTCCACAGGAAGTCATTGGAAAGCTTGAGTGACTATGGTAAGAGTCAAAAAGTAATAACCTAATAAGGAATTGTCTATTAGCAGTTCTTGTTCCCAGAAAAACTCATGCTCCTAGGTCCATGAGTGAATCCCTGCATATGGACCACACTGTGTGAGAGCCTCACACTGTAGCATTCTAAGGAGTCAGAGTAGAAATAAACCTTCACCATTTGCTGAGCCTCCCTCTGCAGAATGTTGGTCGAGGGAGTGACTAGAGATGAAACACAATTAAACTAAAATGACAATTAAATGGGAAAGAGGACATTATTTTGAGTTGTTTTGGTCTATTTATGTAGGTGAAGGTGCCTTTTTTTGCCTTTATTATCTTTATTTGCCACATTCTCTTTAAAAATATCAACACTTAATCACCAATCCACATATACTACAGACCACCTGTGGTATATTCTCGACTTTCAATAAAATTCTCAGTTTATGAAATCTCAAGTCTTTACATTTTCAGGCATAACTCCAAATTCTTATAATTGCAATTATGTTTCTGGAAAGTAAATAAATTTTTCAAAGTCTTGTCACACAATTGCCTTGAAGAGAATGCTTTTTATGACTGATTGTCAACTTTAGTGAAATTGTAGCCTTTTTACAGTTAAAAATTTGAAACATTCTTTTTTATTTAGTAAATATAAATTTCCAAAGTACAGTTTATGGATTACAATGGCTCCCCCCCATAATTTCCCTCCCACCCGCACCCCTCCCATCTCCCACTCTCTCTCCCATTCCATTCATATCGATTCATTTTCAATTATCTTTATATACAGAAGATCGATTTAGTATATATTAAGTAAAGATTTCATCAGTTTGCACCCACACAGAAACACAAAGTGTAACATACTGTTTGAGTACTAATTATAGCATTACTTCACATTGGACAACACATTAAGGACAGATCCCACATGAGGAGTAAATACACGGTGACTCCTGTTGTTGACTTAACAATTTGACACTCTTGTTTATGGCGTCAGTAATCTCCCTAGGCTCTAGTCATGAGTTGCCAAGGCTATGGAAGCCTTTTGAGTTCGCTGACTTCGATCTTATTCCGACAGGGTCGTAGTCAAAATGGTAGTAATATTTTGTATTCAATGCTCCAACTGGCTAGTGCTACACCACTGTTTTGCATACATTAATATTTTTCTTCTCCTTTCCCAAGAATTATGTAAATCTCCCACAGAAAAACTGAAACTTTAAAACTAATTTGGACACCTTCATTTTTTTAAGATTTATTTATTTATTTATTTGAGAGGTAGAGTTACAGACAATGAGAGGAAGAGACAGGGAGAAAAGTCTTCTGTCTGTTGGTTCACTCCCAAGTTGACCACGATGACCGGAGTTGCGCCGATCTGAAGCCAGGAGACAGATGCTTCTTTCCAGTCTCCCATGTGAGTGCAGAGGCCCAAGGACTTGGGCCATCTTCTACTGCTTTCCCAGGCCATAGCAGAGAGCTGGATTGGAAGAGGAGCTGCTGGGACTAGAACTGGCACCCATAGGGGATGCTGGCACTGCAGGTGGAGGATTACCTACTGCACCATGGTGCCGGCCCCTGGACTCCTTCATTCTTACAGTTTGACTAGCTCTTTTTAAAAACAAGGTACAACTATTGACTTATAAAATAAGACAAAGATCAATGTATTTATTTTCATATCTGTTAAAGAACATGAAACAGGGTTAGTTATCATTAAAAAGATAGTTATTTGTTAAATGTATTAATTATTGTGCTTGAGATGTTGATGAAAGACATATTCGATACTTTTAAAAAATAATTTCAATGAGATAGTAAAATTTTAGACCAATTCTCAAAAGATACAAGTTAGGTATTAATGCTTTTTTTTTTTTTACAATAAGTACTAGAAACACATCTAAAGATCTATTTTAGTATAAAGTACTAATATCTTTACTACAAAATGGCACAAAACTTTAGGAAACATTATTACAGAAAAATTTTCACAGGTTGGCAAGAGCTAGGGTCTCCACTGACTCAGCACAGAGTGTAATTATGTGTGTGTGTGTGTGTGTGTGTGTGTGTCCCCCTTCCTTCCAGGCCAGTAGAGCCCCATACTGTGGCTAATTCCTTCAAGAGCACAGGCTATGCCGATTTCAGTCCACAAGAACTTCCCTAGACAATTGCCCTTGTACAGGAGACAATTTGCACATCATGCCTAATGATATTTACAGTTAAGCACTATACAGTATACATCGTAGGGCTTAAAGAGGACAGTAGTATTCCCTTCCTACTATCACATTCCAGGTTTATGTCCACATATGAGTATTCTAGATAAAATATGGAAGATATTCATGGTGATAAGTTCTATCCACACAAATTAATAACATTGTTACAGCTTGAGTAATTTAACCTGTCAGATATTTTTCTAAAAATGACCCTTGTGTGACTTTGGTATTCTAATATTGTTTATCAAATTTAAAATTTTCACCAAGTTAATTGTGATGCTCTTTAGTTCTTTAGAATGTAACTTCATTTGATTCTGATCTATATATAGGAATGGCTTTAAGATACCCTCAAAACATGCACCAAAAATTGAGACTCAGCTTTTTGGGAAATATCACAAGTTGTAAAACTCATTTGGTTTTGAATTTGCTTTATTGCACGTGGATTTCCTTGCCTGATTGAGATTGCTGCATACTAATCTCTTCTAGTTCCTTGGTTTATAATTTTTGTGAACTAGCTTCTTGCTACTTTGTCATTTATCAAGTTCAAATTACACAATTGACTTTTACTGGAATGATCTGTTGTCTTTTTGGCTAATATATTTAACATTTATTTCTGTAGTTACTCCATTGCTCACATCAGATCCAACAGTTCATAGTAAACCAGATTCACCTCGTCCTAATCTTTTCCCTGCTGATAGTTATGATTAGGTAGAAGCACAAAGTTATGTCTCTTGATTCTCCCAAGTTAGGAAACCCATCATTTCATCACAAAATGGAATGTGATTAGTTTGAAAATCTATGGTTATATACTAGTTTCATTCTATTCTCCACTGTATTATTAAATTTAACAAATTAATTTTGTTGAATATATTCTTATATTTTGAAACCCAAAGTTATGTTACATGGGTAAATTGGTATTTTTCATGATGTTAGAGAAACATCTATTTCTGTATTCACCATTGTAAGTAGCACTATTCCAGCTTGAATTTTCAACCAGTTTCTAGATTGTACTTTCTTACCTGTTTCCCAGGTCTGAAAGGTAACAGTGATTTTGCTGAAGTCTTACAAAGAGGCCATGTGTACACACACACACACACACACACACTCATTGTTTACATCAAAGCAGGAATCCTATTTATATAATATAAAGTAGAAATCTGGTCTTACATATCTTGAAATTCTCTCCCTACTCAAATGGTTGACTTTAATTACAACTTTGGAGTCAGGCAAGATGTATATGTGTTAGCATGACTATAAAATATTAGGAGGTTACATATATCACATTTTGATATGTGGTTAGATAACACATTAAAAAAACCTGAGACATTATTTGCAAGCTTATACAGATAATATATAAAAAATATCTAAGACTCTATTTGCAGGCTTACAGCTGCATGTATACAGTGTGTGGCAATGAGGAAAATTCCTCTCAATCTAAAAGGATATACCGGAGCATTATTTAGATCAACAGTTCAGTTTAACTAGGTGACAGTATTTAATATATAAAAAAGATAAAAATGGACAGTGGTTTGGAGACTGAAGCGTGAGAAATGAATGCATGCAGGAATGGGGCTGCAGTGAAGCACATGGGGCAGTCGTTACTTTACTTTGGGATCTAGCCTGCTGATTAATTAGTTCAGATTGGAAACATCTTAATTCCATGCTTTTTTCCCCCTTGAATAATAGAGAAACAAAATCATTTGCCTTAATTTTAAAGATCAGTTTAATTTTAGCTGTTGCTAGTTTTAAGTGTCCATTTTCTCTGAGTTCATTTAATTGAACTTTTTATTTCATTGCTTCATGTAGTTTAGAAGAAAGTCTAAAGACACTAAGTAAGCTATCAGCATCTATCAAGCACTTTGGAAGGCAACAAAAAGGAAGGGAAAGCTTTGTCAGTCACATTTAATGTCAGCATAAAGTCCGTAATGTGGGTCACACTTTTAGGAGTGATTTAATTTTTACATGAAATATAATCCTATAACTATTATTCTACTTTGGGAGTATAATATTTAATATTGTTATCACAACAAGGAATAAGCTTAAGGAAATGGGTGATCCCTGTTCTCCGGGCTACAGTGCTGACTCAGTCATGCAGAACTAATTTCCTGGCGGTCTCTGAATGCACATAAAGCTGCTCTGTAGCTGCCGCTGACAATGAACTAGTGACTGGAGAAAGGAATCTTAAACAGTCACATCTCCTGACTGTTAAAAATCCTGTTCACAAGCCACGCTGATCTAATACGCTTCACGACAGGAATAACATTTAAAAAAAATTGGCTAAACGCTATACAAAGTTTCTCCTCTTTTTTTCCCCCCAGTGTTGCTAGGCAACTAAACCTTTTTTACATACATTCCCTGGAGTACCAAAATTCCATTTTTGGTATTTCTTTCCCATGGATCATTAACTGTTGAAAAGTTTGCTAGATACTTGATTTTAGAGTAAATATTTGACATGACATCTTAAGTGAGGCAATTGTGAAACTTTTCAATGGTCGTTTTTAAGAAATCCTAAAACAACTTGAAGAGTTTCCTAGATTTTAGTATCTGATAGTTCAGAAAGAATATACTACTTTAACACATTTGTAACCTAATTATGATGCTTGGCTTGCTAATTAGTGTTTATTGATTGAGCTGGATCAAGTGATTGGATTTTGTTTAAAGTGCAAATATTAGGGCCAAATTGATTTCTCAGGCAGACTTAACTACTTGGCAGAATATAAAGCTGAAAGTTGCATCATCCAGTAACCTCAAGTGGTTCTGCAAGGGACTGATTGTTCTGGCGATCTCCGGAGCACATAACAAGACTTTACTGCCCTCTAGTAGCAACAGGCTTTGCCAAGTTCTCTTGGGAAATTCATGATATTTAGAACTCTGGAGGTATCTGAAAGACAAGGAGCATTAGTATTTGACTGTAAAGATTAATTAAAATTTGGGAAGTTGAAGATAAATTTAGGGAAAACTTTTTCAAGATCATCATGTTAATCATTCCTATAAAATCCAATTAGAATATACTTACATTGGACGCAGTCTTAATTGAACTTTATTGTCTTTATCATTTGTGTAAATGTGGTGCTTTCTAATGAACAGTCTTTTTAAAGAAGTAAATATGAAGGAATAAATTATTTTATGTTTGAAAGACTTGATTTAAAATGAAACATTCGTTGGGACTTTAAAAACACAAAATTAAGTTGATTAAAGTTGATTTTTAAGTTCAAAGCAATGATTTAAATTTTAGCTATTGAATTGTTCATTACTTTTAATCATGAATAAACAATGATTTCATTTCAAAAATGGTAGAATTCATTAGCCTAATATATTTATTACTGTTTTTCATTTCATAGAATCCTAGAATCTTGGAGTTACAAAGAGTGTTTTTGTTTGTTTCAAATTGTTTGGCGGCACAACAATCAGTTTGAGAGAATTAAAAAATTTTCAAGTTTTCTGAATTTTTAATAGAAATATTTGTTATTTAATTTAATACTATTTAATTATAACCAAGATAATTTTTGCTTTGGAAATTTAGACATTGTTTTTACTTTTGTGCTCAAATTTAAGACTAATTTTTGAAATGATATTATGAAAAATTAAATGACATTTTTCATGTTGTGTTAGGAAGTAAAACTATACCAGTATTTTCCTCATTGCTTACATTGTACAATCCTCTTTGTCTTCATATTTCTATTCGTTCTGTCATAGAATGTTTGCTGTATTATTAGTTTTTACACTCTAATTACCTTCTTTCAATTTCTCATTTTTCTTAACAGTTTTCTATCTATATTTTCTTGCTGAATTGTTCAATTCACTGCTGCTTTTATGTATTAAATTTTCATTATTCATCTAAACCTCCTGAGTATAAATGATCTATTTGCTACCCCAGTGCTTTTATGTAAAATTTTCCTGATGCTAATACTGCAATTTTATTTTTTATGTTGTTTTTGTGTAGTTTGCATACCTTTTTTTCTATATAAATTTATGTCACTTTGATTTATTTACAAAGTTTTAAGGGATATCTATTACTTTTTTGTTCATTCTTTTCATCCTTTTTGAGAATAAGCGCTCCTTCACTTATGATTGCCATTAATTCCTTCTCCACTCTTGTGCCACGGGAGTGAGTACAGCTGTGATCCCACATACCTGGCTACAGTGATCGGTTCAGAAAAGGGTTTGTAGCCTTAGTTATCCTAGACTACTTTCTTTGTGAATCATTCATTACTAAGAATTTTTAAAGCTGAAGCTTGTGCATATCTTGGTTATCATATGCAGAGGGCTTTCCAGTGAATGAAGCCAATACTAGAAATTGAAAAGAGATAGAGAGACACACATTCTCAAGGGCCCCTTTGAAACACTGGATCTGTCGCATTTGAACATAGTCACACCAGTTTAACTTTGTAATGATCCGCAACAGGAAATTTCATGCATTGATTTTGGTTTCTGTTACTAGAGACCAAAGACGTCTTGATTTACACACAAACACATGTGTGTGTGTATTTTTATTTATATGTGCATATTTGTATATCATTTGACAGAGAAGAGAGAGAGAGAAGTTCCATTCACTTGTTCCCATAATGACCACAGCTGTGCTTGGCCAAAGTGGAGAGCCAGAAACAAAATGCAGGTCTCCCACAGGGGTGGCAGAATCCATCACTGCTGTCTCGCAGGATCTGCATTAATGGTAAGCTGGAATTGGGAGCCAGAACCAGGCCTGCAACCTGGTCACAAGTCGTAAGCACTTATAGCAACATCTTAGCTGCTAAGCCAAAAGCTTGGTTAAACTCTTAATCCACGAATCTGTTTAAGATTAGGAAATGAAAATCAATTTTAATTTTTCTTTGAATGAAAACACTTGTTTCACTATCTCTTTGTTATAGCTTATTTGTTTAAAAATATTTCAGGATATTTAAAAACAAATTTAGGTGACGTGCCTCCTATGACTCAAAGTGCAGTTTCTATAACCATCTTGGCTTCATATGAATCCAGCTTCATTGTTTCCCCACTGATTGAAGGTTGACAATCAGTTAATCCGCTTCTAAACAGGTGTGGAGGGGAGAGGGATGATAATACCCACATCATTGGCTTCCTATGGAAATTAAATGAGATTATATGTAATCTGCTTAGAAAAACATATTAGCAGCGATTATACATAGTCACTAATTTTTTTAAAATATTTATTTATTTACTTGAAAGGCAGAGTTACACAGAGAAAGATGGAGAGGCAGAGAGAGAGAGACGTCTTCCATCTGATGGTTCACTCTCCAATTGGCTGCAATGGCTGGAGCTGCGCTGATCCAAAGCCAGGAGCCTCCTCCAGGTCTCCCACGTGGGTGCAGGGGCCCAAGGACTTGGGCCATCTTCTGCTGCATTCCCAGGCCATAGCAGAGAGCTGGATTGGAAGTGGAGCAGCCGAGACTCAAACCTGTGCCCATATGGGATGCTGGCGCTTCAGGCCAGGGCGTTAACCCACTGCACCACAGCACCGGCCCCTAAAACATTTTAGTTTCCTTCTAATTTTCTGTATTACCTATGATTTATTTCTTCATGTGGAGCCTTCCATTTATCTGTAGAAAATTTACTTGTGGTTTACATTAAAAAGAACACCTGTTACTGGCAGGAGTTAATTTTCCTTATGTTCCCATATATTAGGAATAGAAACATTTGAAAATACTTTTTTCCATAGAAAAAATTTATTAAATTTGTTTAGCTATTACTATTAGTGTGTTAATGAACACTTTTCTTGTCCTTTTTTCCCACGTCTCTTCCTCAGCAGCTTCTTTTTTTTTTTTTTTTAAGATTTATTTATTTATTTGAAGGTCAGAGTTACACAAAGAGAGAGGTCTGGTTTACTCCCCAGATGGGCGCAATGGTCAGAGCTGTGCTGATCCGAAGCCAGGAGCCAGGAGCTTCTTCCAGGTCTCTCACATGGGTGCAGGGGCCCAAGGACGTGGGCCATCTTCTACTGCCTTCCCAGGCCATAGCAGAGAGCTATTGGAGGGTGAACCTACGGCCAAGTAAGACCTTTCTCTCTGTCTCTCTCTCTCACTGTCCACTCTGCCTGTCAAAATATATATATATATATATATATATATATATATATATATATTCTGTTTTATGCACGTAAATGTTATGCTGGGCAGGGGCAGAATTTTTCTCAGTTTTAAACGATATGGTCTAAATGTGTATACATTTCCAGCAAATTGTCATGATCTTGCATTTGTATAAAACAGCATTGTTGGGGCCAGCACTGTGGAGTAGTAGGCTAAGCCTCTGCCAGCAGCGCCGGCATCCTGTATGTGCGCCATTTCTTGGCTGCTCCTCTCCCAGTCCAGCTCTCTGCTTATGGCCTGGGAAAGCAGTGGAAGATGGGCCAAGCACTTGGGCCCCTGCACCTGTGTGGGAGCAGCTGACTCCTGGAAGAAGCTCTGGAAGAAGCTCCTATCTCCTGGATTCAAACCAGCTCAGCTCTGGCCGTTGAGGACATTTCGGGTACTACCTCTCAGATAGATAGATAGATAGATAGATAGATGGATAAATAAATAAATAGGCATTGATGGCTGGGGAGCGATATTGTCTCCAATGTCTGATCACATTTGTGGGAGAAAATTACTATATACTAATTTTCAATTTGTGCTTCTTTGAGAAACATGAATACATGAAATCACCATAACTGATAAACTGCATGAAGACACTTTCTGACTTGACTTCTTTTGTCAACTTTTTATTCCAAGATATAGTAGATAAAGAACACTTTCTTTTGCTCTGAGGCTTACTTAGTTGAAATTTAGTGTGATCCAGGAGGCTATAACTCTAAGAGGATGAAGGGATAAAGTAGCTGTGTTGCTCAGTTGGTTGTGAAAAGTTCCTGCATTAGTGTGCATCAGGGTGTAAAGAGTGGACTGCTCTCAACAGAGATCTTCCCAGAGACTAAGAAGTACCACTGCATGTCTAGACTGATGACTGAGATACCATTGTTGTGAATCTTTTTTTTTTTTTTTTTTTTTGACAGACAGAGTGGACACTGAGAGAGAGAAACAGAGAGAAAGGTCTTCCTTTGCTGTTGGTTCACCCTCCAATGGCCGCTGCGGCTGGCGCACCGCGCTGATCCGATGGCAGGAGCCACGTGCTTATCCTGGTCTCCCATGGGGTACAGGGCCCAAGTACTTGGGCCATCCTCCACTGCACTCCCTGGCCACAGCAGAGAGCTGGCCTGGAAGAGGGGCAACCGGGACAGAATCCGGCGCCCCGACTGGGACTAGAACCTGGTGTGCCGGCGCTGCAAGGCAGAGGATTAGCCTAGTGAGCCACGGCGCCGGCCTGTTGTAAGGTTCAGTTAAATTCTAACATGCTTCATGTTTGACTCTGCTAATTTACGTTATAAGTCAAGACGTTCATTGCTCATTGATGATTTCTTAGTATCATTTCTCTGTGAAAACATTCTAAGTAATATTCTCACATTTCAGTGCTTTTATGATTGCTGTGACTTTTGGGAATCTTCACAGCTATTGATATTAACAGTTAACTGCTGTTTCATTCAGAAAGCAACGGTATACATAAAATTTTTCAATAGACTTCTAATTCCAGCTATGTATCAGACAAATTGTTCTGAAAAAAGCTGCTGTTACCATATATGGAGAAATGCTGGATAAAATATATCAAATATATTTTTAAATGACCATTTGAGCATTCAAGAAACTAAAGAAGCTTTCAGAGTATTAGAAGCTGAGCAGGATAGGAATTTGGATTAAAAAAAATATAGGAGAAGCTGCTTATGGGCTAAATGGGAACTCTGTACTTTTTCACAATTTTTGTTTTGTAAATTTAAAACTATTCTGAAATGAAAATTAAAAAGTTAAAATAAAAGGGGAACTGGAATTAGAGTAATAGAATACCTGAGCTGAGTGCTGAGGAGGTTTTCCAGTTTGACAGCCAAGGGCTTGGATTTTAACATCTGCTGAGGAGACAGGGTGCAACCTTGATTAGATTTATAGAAGTAGAGAAGTGGGCAAAACCTTGACTAATACTCCCACTATCAGAGGACAAGGCTTGTCTATATTTCTATTTAGTCTTTAAATCAAATGATATAGTAACTGAAATTTGTGTCAAAAAGCTGAACTCTGAATGTTTTGATTTCAACTTTAAGCTATCTCTGTGACACATAAAACAACAAGCTGAGAAATAAACCTGAAAATGTATCCAAATCAAAGAAACATCCCATAAAGCCAAATGTAAAGATGCAGTAAAGAGAAGCAGAGTCCACTCAATTCTGACAAAATTTCCCAGAGAAAATTTTAACACAGGCTCAAAAATGTCTGCTTCATATATATATATATATATATATATACACACATATATGTGTGTGTGTATGTGTGTGTATGTATATACATAAACTGTTACATATTTGATATATTATATATATAGAGAGAGAATAGAAATCACATAGATATATCTGTAGGAAGATATGGAAAGATATCAAGATTGTGAAGAAAAACTAGATCAAGATTAGGATGAGGGTAGAGAACTAGGGACATAGGCTTAGAATTTGGGTTTACTTTTACCCTGAAGACATTTATCCATTTTGGAGGGGAATGATAATATGAAAAGTTGAGGAATAATTTTGACAATCATATATTGCGAAGGGTCAGATCTTGACATCAAAGATCTGTCAAGTGGTTCACACATCTAATTGCACTTGCAATGAATTGAGACAGAGACCTGCACATCGGGAATAAAGGTGAATCAGAAGTAGGAAAGTAGGAACGATCCAACAGTGACTGAACCTCAGCTTTAGATTATTTCAGTCACTGAATTGGATTGTAGTCCTATCAGAATGGTTTTCCCCAGGAACCTGGAAGATGCAAAACAAATTCTCTGTGGAAGAAAATAACATTATCATGGGCCTGAAATTCTTTCTACAATTTTGGAATACAATATTCACTACTCAATCAAAACTAATCAGATGCACCAAGATATAAGACAATGTGATTCTAAATCATAACAAACAACAGATAATTGAAATAGAACCACAGGGGATCAGATAATGGAGTTGTCAGAAAAAGACATTAAAATAACCGTGCTTCATATGCACAATGAAATACAAGCTACATTGAAATTTTAAGAAGAAAATTTGAAACTGTAAGATTGAATAGATGCCGGCGCCACGGCTCACTAGGCTAATCCTCCGCCTTGCGGCGCTGGCACACCAGTTTCTAGTCCTGGTCGGGGCGCCGGATTCTGTCCCTGTTGCCCCTCTTCCAGGCCAGCTCTCTGCTGTGGCCAGGGAGTGCAGTGGAGGATGGCCCAAATGCTTGGGCCCTGGCCCCCATGGGAGACCATGATAAGCACATGGCTCCTGCCATCGAATCAGCGTGGTGCGCCTGCCGCAGCGCGCCGACCGCAGCGGCCATTGGAGGGTGAACCAACAGCAAAGGAAGACCTTTCTCTCTGTCTCTCTCTCTCAGTGTCCACTCTGCCTGTCAAAAAAAAAAAAAAAAAAAAAAAAGATTGAATAGATATTCTAGAACTGATAAATACAAAACTTGAATTAAGAAAAGCCAGAACATGCTATCTATAATGGAGCTACTTGACTTCCATCTGATAGATACCCTCTCAGACTCGAAAATATTCGAAGCTTATGGTAAATACATACTTTTCATGCATGTAATATTTAATATGATGAAAGTAGATTTAAAAAATAATTTTACATGGGGCTGTCGTTGGGAGTAGCGGGTTAAGCCTCCCCTTGCAGTGCAGGCATCCCATATGGCTGCCGGTTCAAGACCTAGCTGCTCCACTTCTAATCCAGTATATGTAAATATACTATTATATGTATGTTTCCATACCTAGTGGTCATATAGCTCCCTATTTTTCTCACTCTGATTGTGTCAGTGGGCATCTAAATTGGTTTCAATTATTTTTGTTCTGAACTGATCTTTTATGAAACCATAATCACAATAAATATCATGAACACAGTATTTTAATGCAAAGTTGGGGAAAATGGGTCTTGATTCAACATACATATTAAACTTGAATGTCACCACATGGTATTTTTTGATCACTCATTTTTCACCTACATTTAGATGATTTATTTCTTTGTAGCAATCATTCATTACGATGCACTGAGTTTCAGTGATGAACAAGAAAATGTCCCCTTCCTAAAAGAGTACAGGGACCAATGAGGAGACAGTTAAGTAAATCAGCAATAAGAACTCAGTATAATTAGTTCTATGTTAGAAAGAATTTCAAGACAAAGAATTACAGAATTATTTCTCATCTGTCTACAGGAAATGAGTAAATATTCTTAAAGGAGTTGCATTTACTGGATACATAAATAATGACTTTCAGAACAGGGGAAGAAGAGCAGATCAAGCAGGAACTGCTGAAATCTGTACAATTGTTCACATATGGAAAATAAGAATCTAGTGTCACAGAGATAATTGCCAATATTTTGATCAAGAGAGAAAAGCTACATGTGATCATGAAAATATTCGGGAGTTTTAAACATATGAAAAATACTGCACATACTTAGTTTTTTTTTTTCCCCAAATATCCATCTAGATTCAGTGTGGGGAAAAAATTTTCTCTGGTTTAGTCTGGGAGCTGAGATACCATTTATGACACTAATCTAGGGAATTTTTAAAGTGTTCAACAATAAAATCAAGGGGAATCATATAAAAAACACACCTTTAAGCAATATAAAATGCATAGAGTGGAAAATACCTGGCAATTGTTTGAATATAGAGAAGAATGAGAAAGAGGTATAAGAGAGAACCACCTGTTTTTGGCTGCTACAATGTTTAGATGATGCTGATATACTGAAACAGGGATTTTTGGAAGTATGGCAGAATTGGAATGGTCTGTATTTTCTTCCGGAGGCATTATAAAATGAAAGAATTTATGAGTTAGGATTTTGAGGAGAGATTTTTATAAGGAATTCATATTTGTTTTTAATCAGCTTGTATATAATTCTGGTTATTGCCATAAGAACCCCCCAGATCATGATTTCAAATCATGGGCAAAGATCTTTTGATGAGTTTTAAAAAATTTAGAGGAGTTAAAACAATTTTTAAAAATGAAATAAAATAGTACAGAACACAAGCATGTGGTTTTGGTAAATATGATTTCCTAAATCTTTTTTTTCAGTTATACATAAATACATATATGTATCATGTAGAATGCATTTTTTTTACTTTAGAACACAATCACTATTGTTTTAAAGCCATTGACCTAAGGAGAATATATAGAATAAAAAGTGAGACGTTAGATCTGCAAATGCAATATCTATCATATATTATATACATGTTAGATATTGTAATATATATTGTAGGATAAGAGTTAGTGAAGGAGATGGATAAGAAACAGAGATAGGAAAGATGCATCTTGAAAACAGATGATCACAGATAATGTAGCAAAAACTTCTGACTACTGCTGAGCATGTAAGAAGGAAATATAAAAATATTGTTGGATATAGCAATAAGCAATCACAAGTCCCAATGTCTTTGTTGCTATTCCTATGAGAAACCTATGAGTCATAATTAAGAGATCTAGTTCAATCAACCACATTTCATCAAGTCTTATTGATTCAACTTTCAAATATTCAAAACTTGAGGATTATTACTCTTTTCCTTATTAACACTAGCATACTAATCCCAACAATCTCAGATATTTGTTTAATAATCTTTTAACTATTTTCCTCATATGCACTTTTAAATCTTTTTAAGGTCTATCCTTGCTGTACCCAAAATGAATCTTTTCAAATCCAAATGCACATCTAATTAATTTACCAACCCAAGGTTGACTCCATTTAATGATTCTGGTATACTGCTTTTCAGTAGTTGTTTTGTAATTGCAAATTTTGCACATGGTTGTGATTACTCTGAGTATTTCAATTTTATAAAATTATAGAAATAAGGTCTAAAGATATTTATGCCCTACTTACTAGAGTTTATTATCATTTTCATTGACAAATAATAATTGTATGATTTCATGGTGTTTAGTGTGATGTTTTGGCATAAACATATATGTTGGATGATTATCAAGCTAATTAACATTTACATCACCTCAGAAACTTCCCACTTTTGTGGTGATAGCACATGTATGAAACTTATCCCCTTAACAATTTTGAAATATCCAATATATTATTATTATTAGCTATACTTACCATACTGTGTACCTGAGAACCAGATCTAATTTCTTCTGTCTAACTGAACCTTTGTACCAGTTGGCCAACATCTTAACATCACCCCACCCTCAGGCTCTGGTAACTACTACTCTTCTATGAATTAAACATTTTTATATTCCACACATAAGTATGATCTTTTGGTCCTATGTCTGGCATATTTCGTTGAGCATAGTATCATACTTTTTAAAAATAATAGTTATGTGCTGAAATTTATGCCACATCATTACATATTTTCCCCAAACAAGGGTTTATTTAGTCTTCCCATATTATATCACATGCACATATATTTAGGTAACTATTTAGAATAGTAAGAGGCACTAAAATAGCTTACAATTTATTACCACTTAAAATAGGATTATATATGCTTGTTTGTATATATTTTCTACTATATTTGATTATATATTTAGAAGAGAATTACAGAAATAACCTAATTATTCATTCAGTGTAGAACAATATAAATCAAATTATTTCTACATAATATAGAAATGCATTTCTGATTCTTGAAAAATTCTCCCTGAAAAAGATGTAGAAATTATATTTTAACATCAATGTAAAGATGTTTTCTGTACTCTTTTATATTATGAAACCTTTTCCATTATAGACATTATATTTGGCCTCTATTTTTCATTGGCTTTTTAAAAGTAGTCTTTTAACTTTCTCATGTTAAAAAAAGATTTAAGAAATGTGTAAAGTATTTTTGGTGACCAGATTTTAAGCTAATTTATTTTACTCATTGCCAGACTCCTTGAATGGGTCAACTACATTCACTTCTTCACTTGCTAGTATTCAATGTTATCTACTATCTACTTAACCACACTATTGAAACAAAAATTATAAAGGTTTGACCTCTTAACTGTCAAATCAATTGCCCATTTTCAGCCTTTATTCTATTCCATCTTTCCGACTCATGAGATAATGTTGCTTCTCTCTTTTTGAAATTCTCCCGTGTTGTATTTAGTGACACCATTGCTCTCAGCCCGTGTTTCCGTCAGCATTCTGTACTCAGCACATCAGCTTTCTGCTAGACCTTTACTTGACATTCCCACAAACTTAAAAGTCAACATAGTCCAGAAACAACCATTTTAGAAACTGTTTTCTCTTTTTATGCCTGTATTTGATGACGAAAGTTATCAGCATCTGCCTGGTTTCTTTTGTCCTTACCAGCCCCCTCTTTTTTTAGAACTGAGTCCACTGATTCATCCACTTTCTGATTCCATCGTAGGCTTTCTTGTAAATTAATCTTAATTGGGAAAAGGAAACTATCAATAGTCCCAGAAACATATTTAGAAGTTTCAGAGTTAAGTAACTCCCACAGATCAGTCATATTCATGCTTTTCCCTAAGATTCTGTATTAAATCCTCTTTGTTGATAGTTTGCATAGGTGCAGTAATCAATTTTTGCTCATAATCTAGGTTTCTAGGTTCCCTTCCAAAAATTGTATTCCATTCCACCGTTCACTGCATCCACCTAAACTATCTACAGCACAAATTCTTTCAGATGATCCATCTCCTTAAAATTATTTAATACACCATTTCTATTATCAGTGTGTGATTAAAAAGTTCAACAATTCAATAGAGTCTTGTATCCACCCAGTAGTCTCACTCCCAATACAGTTTCTTCAGGCAGCTATTCCATAGTATTCCTTTCTACATAAGAGTATTGTTGATTTGGGTGTTTATAATCCCTCTAGTAGACACTTCAGAAATATAACATTGTCAAAAGTCTCCTGAACATGTACTATTCTTTTTTATATAAAAGGTAGAGTTGCAATATGATCAACAGTTTCACAATAATTAAATTTAAAGATGTAATATTTATTCCAGGCCAGCTCTCTGCTGTGGCCCGGGAGTGCAGTGGAGGATGGCCCAGGTGCTTGGGCCCTGCACCCCATGGGAGACCAGGAGAAGCACCTGGCTCCTGGCTCCTGCCATCGGATCAGCGCGGTGCGCCGGCCGCAGTGCGCCGGCCGCGGCGGCCATTGGAGAGTGAACCAATGGCAAAAGGAAGACCTTTCTCTCTGTCTCTCTCTCTCACTGTCCACTCTGCCTGTCAAAAAAAAAAAAGATGTAATATTTAATATTCAGTTCTTAAAATAGCCTCTCATTTAGAATATTGGAGACCATATAATGGGACTACATGGGACAAGCTCTACCATATAGGCATTGGATGGGAATATCATTGGCTCAATGGCAGGCAATTGCATTAACAAGTACACACTGATATATAAAGTATATGGTAAGAACACCTTTAATTCTAGACATGCAGTAAACATCAGGAGGTCAATGAATGAAGAAGGAGTCTGGGTCATTCAACAGAGATAATATTACCTTACCTACAGGAGAAGAGGCATTGATCATGCGAAAGACATAACTTGCCAAGGCAAGGCTGGATATTATCCATGAATTAAAAATAGGAAGCACAACAGAGACCTAATTAGTTGGGAAAGGCAGTATTATGACAGTAAAGAAGCAGAATCTGATGAAACTCTGTGGGCTGGGGCTCATGATTCAATTTAACCTTTGCAAATCATCATGTCCATGGGGTAGGGAAGAAATCTAATGAGAACTGCTAAAGTTGGCTTTGTGGGAGATTAATGGCTATAGACTAATGTACAAAAATGTGCTTGTTCTAGACACTACTTTTCCCTTGGAGGAATCCCAACTTCTTAAAAAATAGTCAATTCTGTTTTAGTTTGTGAAGGATACAAAGTTTCTAACATTGAAGACTCTATCAAATAAGCCTACAATGTAAGTTGAATCTAACCACATACAAAGGAAGTTCTAAATTCTATATCATGGTAAATATATACAGTTCTAAAATATGTCAAATTTACATGAGTATATTTTTTCAATATTGTAAAAACTATTATCTAGTAAGTTTCATTTTTCAGTAATTGCTTGTCATATTTCCATTATTGCCAAACAATAAACCAATGATTTTGATCTTATCAAAATAAACAGCTATAAAGGCTAAAATTTTAGCTGTAAATGCTATAATTTTTAACACAGAGATTTTATCTCTTAAATGGTCTATTCAAGGTCCCTACATTTAATGACGTATAAAATTCCTGATGGCTCTTCAAATACTAAAATGTATGTATGCCTATTTACACCTTGAAAAAAATTTCATGAATAAATAAAGAATATATTTTGGGCCCCCAAATATAACATGATTGGATATCTCTTCAATAGTATATTATGCTTTTTATTTTAATGTTATGGGCATCTAGATATATATATTCTCTCTCTCTCTCTCTCTCTCTCTCTCTGTGTGTGTGTGTGTATGTGTGTGTATCAGCACCAAGTAACTGATTTTTAAAACTACTAGACTGCTATATGCATGCACAGTGGTAAATATAATAATAATATGAGAAATGTGATTTTCTTACTAGATAAAACTTCAGTCTGTAATATTTATTTTATATTGCCAGCCTAAAAGAAAAACACATGACAAATATAGGTGACAAGTAACAAAATAAGGGCTGGCACCGCGGATCAATAGGCTAATCCTTCACCTGCGGCTCCGGCACCCCGGGTTCTAGTCTTGGTCGGAGAGCCGAATTCTGTCCCAGTTGCTCCTCTTCCAGTCCAGCTCTGCTGTGGCCCAGCAGTGCAGTGGAGGATGGCCAAGTCCTTGGGCCCTGCATCCACATGGGAGACCAGGAGGAAGCACCTGGCTCCTGGCTTTGGATCAGCTCGGCGTGCTGGCTGCAGCGCAGCAGCCGCAGCGGCCATTGGGGGTGAACCAATGGAAAAAAGGAAGACCTTTCTCTCTGTCTCTCTCTCTCACTGTCCACTCTGCCTGTCAAAAAAACAAAACAAAAAACAAGTAACAAAAAAAAATCTGAAAACATATGATGTAATATCCAAAACTTTCAATATTTCTACTTTAAGCTTTTCTTAATACCTAAATATTAGTTCTATTGAAACATAAAAAGTGACTCAGGATTAAAAACAAAATTGCTATAGAATTAATTGTTTCAAGCATTCTAGTAAACTTTACAAAGAGATTATTGCAGATCAAGTGGCCAGGAAAGTCTACAGATATTTTAACAGGCCATTTTTTTCTTAATTTAACATTTGTGATCAAGTCAATTCATTCATTAGTAAATGTTACAAGCATCAGAATCCTGAAAAATAATAGGTATGATAGTTTCCTTCAGCAGCTCTAACACACTACCCACAGCTAAGTGACTTAAAATAATAAAGTCCATTCTCTTGTAGTTCTGCAGACTGGAAGCCTGATATAAAGGCATCTGCAGAGTCAAGCTGGTTTCTAAAGGCTTTGGCAACGGAGCATTTCCTTGCTTCTTCCTAGCTTCTTGTGGTTGCTGGGAATTCCGGCCTTTCCTTGGCTTGGAGCTGAATGATGAATATCCGTCCCTATATTCACATAGCTGCCTTTCTTATGTGTCCCTTTTTCTCTTTTGTATAATAATGCTAGTTATACTAGATTCAGAGCCCACCCTGTTCTAGTATGACCTCATGTATTACATCTGCAATGACCTGATTTTGAAATATGGCCATATTCTGAGATTCCAGGAAGTACTCAAAGTTTGGGTAGGTACTACTCAATCCAGTGTGCTAGGCAAGTTTATAACTTTCTATATGTCTTTTTCTTAGAAATAGATCTTGAATCAAAGACAACATGATTAAACAGATTTTCTTCTGCATTCAAGTTACAGTAAGTCTACTTCCCTAAAATTTATTAAAATCTTAAAATATTGAGATGGTATTATTTCAGTAAGGGCTGAACAGCGTGCAAAATCATTGACATAAATGGATGGGGCCATTTACTGTAAATGTCGTTATATATTTGATAGAGGAGATGTACAATTTGGACCAAAGGATGGATGAGGTGTTAATGGGGTTAATTCAGTGTGCTGATGAAAATATTAGCTGAGGTAGTACAGCCTTAAAGCAATAAAACCTTATATGCAGCAATTTGAATAATCTCAGTTCTTCAAAAATTCATGTGAGGGTTCATTAAGGTTAAGAAATTCAGGTGTAAGTCAAGGTAACTCGTATCAATCATTCATTATTTAATAAAATTTATTGAATACAAACTATGTGTATAGCTCTATGTAGTAGCTTTGCAGTACAATGAGAAGTAGCAATTGGATTTATAGTACAAAACCTTGAATAAACATTTGTATCTGAAGATCTGCAGTGATTACAACCTGAATCATGAAGGAATTATAATGCCTTCATAGTCCTTTGACTGAAAATGCATTTTAAAGAGCTGCATATAAAACACAAAATATGAAAAGACAGTGGAAAACAGTTTGTCATTAAATGTCATAACTTTTAATTATGTCTGTTAGTTGAAAAGCAGAAAATATTTATAGAATTCTAACAATCTTATATTAAATTAGGAAAGGATTTTAAAGTGAATTGTACTGTGTTCCATTCTTTGTTCTGAATGTGCTTCTCAGAGCACTGAGAACAATTTCTCTCTGTCACTGAAGCACTTATTATTTAATTCCAGCAACTCAACTGAGGAGTTGAGATTTCAGCAGTGTATTTGTATCGACTAAGGACTCCTATAATTGCTTAAGAGGTCAGCAGATTTTCTTATATCTTAAACTACGTCTTTCAGTTAATGAAAACTTTCTGGAAGCTATATTGTTTGTTTCAGGCATTCAGACTACTGTTCAGCAATTTCCTACACCAGTCCTTCGACTTGGAAACAAGTAACCATTTTGCCACTGTGAGACATTTTGGAAATGTTTGAAGACAATCAGCTCCAAATAATTAATCTGATATTGCATTATTTTCATACAAAATTTGAGATGACAGCTCTACAAAAGACATTGTGTTGAGTAATTACTTAGCATATTTTGCAATAAAACTAGCCAGCTCATTTGGAAAATTAATTAGTATATAGTAAGTAAAGATTTCAACAGTTAGCACCCACACAGAGACACAAAATATAAAGTACTGTTTGAGTACTAGTTATACCATTAATTCACATAGTACAACACATTAAGGACAGAGATCCTACATGGGGAGTAAGTGCACAGTGACTCCTGTTGTTGATTTAACAATTGACACTCTTGTTTATGGCATTAGTAATCACCCAAGGCTCTTGTCATGAGTTGCCAAGGCTATGGAGGCCTTTTGAGTTCGCCAACTCTGATCATATTTGGACAAGGTCATAGTCAAAGTGGAAGTTCTCTCCTTCCTACCGACAAAGGTACCTCATTCTTTGATGGTCTGTTCTTTCCACTGGGATCTCACTCACAGAGATCTTTCATTTAGGTCATTTTTTCCCCCAGTGTCTTGGCTTTCCATGCCTGAAATACTCTCATGGGTTTTTTAGCCAGATCCAAATGCCTTAAGGGCTGATTCTGAGGCCAGAGTGCTGTTTAGGACACCTGCCATTCTATGAGTCTGCTGTGTATCCTGCTTCCTATGTTGGATCATTCTCTCCTTTTTAATTCAATCAGTTATTACAACAAAACAAACAACCCACTTAAGAGATGGACCAAGGGCCTCAATAGACATTTTTCAAAAAAGGAAATCCAAATGGCCAACAAACACATGAGAAAATGTTCAGGATCACTACAATCAGGGAATTGCAAATCAAAACCACAATGAGGTTTCACCTCACCCCAGTTAGAATGGCTCACATTCAGAAATCTACCAGCAACAGATGCTGGAGAGGATGTGGGGAAAAAGGGACACTAACCCACTGTTGGTGGGAATGCAAACTGGTAAAGCCACTATGGAAGTCAGTCTGGAGATTTCTCAGAAACCTGAATATAACCCTACCATACAACCCAGCCATCCCACTCCTTGGAATTTACCCAAAGGAAATTAAATTGGCAAACAAAAAAGTGGTCTGCAGCTTAATATTTATTGCAGCTAAATTCACAATAGCTAAGACCTGGAATCAACCTAAATGCCCATCAACAGTAGACTGGATAAAGAAATTATGGGACATGTACTCTATAGAATACTATACAGCCATAAAAAACAATGAAATCCGTTCATTTGCAACAAAATGGAGGAATCTGGAAAACATCATGCTGAGTGAAATAAGCCAGTCCTAAAGGGACAAATATCATATGTTCTCCCTGATCAGTGACAACTAACTGAGCACCAAAAAGGAAACCTATTGAAGTGAAATGGACACTTTGAGCAATAGTGGCTTGATCAGCCCTTGTCCTGACTGTAAATGAAGAACTTCATACTTTATCCCTTTTAGTATTGTTTTTGTTCTACTTAATACTATAGGTTGAATCCTTTAATTAACACACAATTATTCTTAGATGTTTAAATTTAACTGAAAAGTGATCCCTGTTAAATATAAGAGTGGGAATAAGAGAGGGAGGAGATGTACAGTTCAGCACATGCTCAGTCGGACTTGCCCCAACGGTAGAGTTAGAAATGTGTCAGGGGATTCCAATTCAGTCCCATCAAGGTGGTTGTACCAATGCCATCTCACTAGTCCAAGTGATCAATTTCTGTTCACAATTGATCATAATGATAGCATTAAGAGTCAAAGGAGTCACATAAACAAGACTAGTGTTGATAAACTCTTTTAAGAAAATTTACCAGAGGCCCAGCATTTTGGTGTAGTGTGTAAAACCACTGCAGGTGACAGCAGCATTCTATATGGGCACCTATTTTGAGTCTTGGCTGTTCCGCTTGTGATCTAGGTCTTTACCAATCCACCTGGGAAAGCAGCAAAAAGATGGCTCAACTGCTTGGACCCCTGCACCCATGTGGAACACTAAGAAGCATCTTCAGATCTGCCCAGCTCCGGACGGCCGTTGTGACCATTTGGGGAGTGAATCAGCAGATGGAAGACCTCTCTCTCTGCTTTTTCTTCTCTCTGTTTGTTAACTCTGCCTTTCAAGTAAGTAAATAAATCTTGCAAAAAAAGAATTTGCCCAATTTATCTTTTTAAGTTAGTACAAATTTATTCATAATACATCATCATCAGGCTTTTAATGTCTTCTCTTTATCTTATTGGTGATGATCTGTTTTTTTTTTATTTTTTGTCATTCAGTCTGAATACAAGTTTATTAACATACTGAACACTTCAAAGAATAAGCTTTTGCATTTATGATGTTCTATATGGATTTCTCTTTTTTGTTCCAGTGGTTCATGTTCTTTAACTGTTGCCTTAATTTTTTTTTCCAATTTTATGTTTCATATGCCCTTCTTTTTCTAAGAATCTACTAAAGCTGGGGAAAAATTCACAGGTGGAATATTCTCCCGGATTCTCAGAGAGTCAGGAATTCTTCCAACCAGCATAATAAAAAAAAAAAAAAAAAAAAAAAAAAAAAAACCCTGTAACACAGGGTGTTAAGTACTGTTTTCAGAAAGATAATTGCAGAAATTTGTGCTAAATTAAATGAATTACTAAAATTACCTAACAAAGCTTTGAAGACAACCATTGAAAAAGTCAAATAATTATTCAGGTAACGTAACTGCACCTGAGAACAATTCTTCAAAATATTTAAAGAAATGCAAAAACTCGATCACAAAATATGAAATTCACCATACCTGGCATCCAATAAAAAATTAGATATTCATTGACAGAAAAATCTATGATATACAATGAAGACAAAAACTAATCATATAAACAAACTGATGAATTCTGTTATTTTTACTTGTTGAACTCTTTATTTAGTGGAGCATTAAGCCTTTGACTTCAATTTAAATTAAAAATATGTTATATCAAAAATTAAAAATTGAGGAAGGAGTGAAGAAGGAAGGGAAGTATTACATTCTTAGACTTGTACCTATGAATTATTTTGAATCTTTTCTCTTTGTATTAATATCACATTAACAGGAAAATTAATGATAAATATGCCATATAGTAATTGTCACACATTTGCTGTAACCCTGAGAACTTATGTGCTAATAAATTGCTTAAATATAAAATAAAGAACAAAATATAGTGTATATTATAGAATTTGTACACCAGATGCATGAGAAATATGTATTAATAACATATCCCTTTTTACAAAGGTAGGGGTAATTTTGGGTGGCAAGTAAACATGAAAGATATAAGAAAGGTCCCAATTTCTTTTTTATTTATTTATTTATTTATTTGATAGGCAGAGTGGACAGTGAGAGAGAGAGAGACAGAGAGAAAGGTCTTCCTTTTGCCATTGGTTCACCCTCCAATGGCCCCCGCTGCTGGTGCACTGCGGCCGGCGCACCACGCTGATCCGAAGCCAGGAGCCAGGTGCTTCCTCCCCTGGTCTCCCATAGGGTGCAGGGCCCAAGCACTTGGGCCATCCTCCAGTGCACTTCTGGGCCATAGCAGAGAGCTGGCCTGGAAGAGGGGCAACCAGGACAGAATCTGGCACCCCGCCTGGGACTCAAACCGGTGCCAATATGGGATGCCAGCCCTGTAGGCAGCAGCTTTACCCGCTAAGCTGCAGTGCTGGCCCCTACATCAGTCTTTTCATACATGTTATTGAGAAAACTGAATAACCACATGTACAGAAATGAAACCCGATTCCTGTCTTTCACAAGTACAAGAATCCACTCAAAATGAATTAAAGACCTAACTGGTAGACATGTAACTTTGAAACTTGTATAAAAACGCATACAGATGTTTCAGACAATGGAATGGGCATGGATTTTTTGGGTCAGATACCAAAAGCACAGGAAAGAAGAGTAAAAATAGACAAATTGTATATCACCAAAATGAAGGGTTTCTGTACAGCAAAGAAAACAATCATCAGAGGAAAAGACGGCATACAGTTTATGAGAAAATATTTGCAAGTTCTACACCTGACAAAAGGTTAATTACCAGAGCATGTAAGGGACTCAATAACAAAAGAGCAAATAGTCCAATTAAAAAATGAGAAGTGTGTCTGAACAGACATTTCTCACATGAAGATAGTCTCATAACCAAGAGATACATCAAAAATTGCTCAACATCATTACTCATCAGGGAAATGCAAATTAAAATTACAATGAAATATTATTCCACTTCAATTAGATTGGCCATTATGAAAAAAGAATGTGGAGAAAAGGGAACCCTAGGATGCTATTGGTAGAAATGGATAGCCATTCTGGAAACTGTATGGAGATTCCTCCAAAACTAAAAATAAATAAATACATAAATACATAAATAAAATGGAATTATGATACAATCCTGCTATTCGAGGACTGGATATATATATGAAATGAAATCACTCCGTTGAAAAGACATCTGCACTTCCACATTTTTTGCATCACTATTCACAATATCGAAGGAGTGCAAACATCTTAAGTGTCTATCAGTTGATGAATAGATAAAGAAAATATAGCACATAAGCACAATGAAATACTATTCAGCCATGAATGGATGAAATTTTATCATTTGCAGAAATATAGATGACATTAGAGGCTGTTATGTTAAGTGATATGAGTCAAGCACAGAAAGACAAGTATTATATTACCTCAATCATAGGTATAAGATATAAAAATTGGTCTCATAGATGTTGAAAGTATAATAGTGTTACCAGAGGCTGGGAAGGAAGGGATTAGAAAAAGATGATTAATGGGTGCTATGAATTAGCCAGATCAGAGCAAGAATTTTTGGACTTTTATCACCCAGTAGGTGACTACAGATCATGAAAATAGTGTATTTCTCTAAATAGTACCACAGGAAATTATTTTGTAATATTCTCCCCATAAGTAAATGATAAATGTTTGAAAAGATAGGAATATTTATTTTGATTGTACAATATACATATTCATATATAGAAACATCATATGGCAATTCATAAAAATGTATAATTTTATGTGTCTGTTAAAAATTAAAGCTAAAAATACATAAAATATAAAACATTGTTCTACTTATATAAAATAATTTACATATAATTTTATAAATAATTTTTATATATAATGTGTACTTAAATATTATATATAATATATAATAAATTTTTATATATTTTATATGTAAGAAGTGTATGACAATAATAGCATACAGATTAACATCCTTTGTTGTAATATTCTTATTTATATGTTATATTGCTTAAATTAGATTGTGGTATGTTTGCATGTTGTAAGCTCCAAATTAATCACTAAAATTACAAAACAATGAATATACTCGGTGTACTTATAATTACTCTAATATTTCAAAGCAATGCAGAAAATTCTAAAATAATTTCACAGTGAGCAGATTCGAAAAAGATAAGACAAATATCAAGATGCTAAATTTACTCACAATAATGTGAACAATCACACTAAATGTAAGTGGTTGAAACACTCCAGACAGATTATCTTGTCTGATTCCAGAAAAGGAAAATCCAATATTTTGCTGATACAATAAATCAAAACATATCAGCCAGTAGGTTAAAAGTAAAGGAATGGAAACAGATGTTGTTTGTAAGCAATAAAGGAACGGATTCACTGGAGCCTGGATATTCTCTCCAGGCTGTAGGGCTAGGTTAGTCCTAGCTCGCATTGCCTGTTTCCTTTCTCTCAAGGATCATTTTCCTGTGCTTCTTGTTCAACATTGGAAAAGCAGTTCTTTCATATATTTCGTCCTGCCTATAGTTAAGGAAGAGGGATAAATCTCTTAATGTGTTGTGATCAGAAGTAGACATTCAGAATGCATTGGCCCTGCCCCTAGTGTTGACTATTTCACTCTTATTTCTTGTGAGTGAACCTCTGCCTCAGCCTTCAGGTAGTTTCCACTTCCACTTGGTTAGAACTATGCTCCATATTGGTATTTTAGCTAAATAGGGTTACTGCATTTACATTTACTTCATTTGAGTTTAATTTTTTCCCCCAACTCTCTGCCAACAACTTCAAGAATACACTGAAAACAATATGACATCACTAGCATATTCCAATTTCCTGGCATCAACTCCAGCTCAGGGGCCAATCATCTTATCAAAGAATCTGGGCCTCACTAATATCCTCTTCCCAGACCATGTCATGTGACATTCATCTCACAGAATATAAATACTTGGACCTTGCTAGGGAAATACTTTTTTCACAGAGTTAGCTATTTTCTTTGATGCTTATTACTTGGAGGATATTTTAATTCTGAACTTCAGCATTTCTTGAAACTGTAAATATCATGTTTGGAGATATAGAGAACAACCTATAATTAGTCCTAACTTCTAGATAGAAGAAAGCAGTGACTTGGTTCTCTGCTAACTGAGAATATTCTTGTGGACAAAGTTGTTTCCTCAAACCTGGAACCTGATTTTGGACATGTTGCTGTTATAAATTCTTTTGGAGCAAATAGGCTTCAGCCTTAAAGAGTATTTTGCTTACATGCTATAAAGTGACAGACATTAAGAGGTATTGGAACCACAAGATTTATCAACTATCACTTGGGTAGGAATTAGTTTCTTTCTTTACTTCTAGTAATTACTTAAAATTATAAATGTAACGCTATGTGGGAAAGAATTTGAAATATTAATGAATGACTGGTGGGGAAAGGGAATTCTTGATAGGGAAGATGAATTGGGCTGAAGGGAAAACACCTGTTTTACAATTTTGCCTCAGTGTAACATCAAACATCTGATTTTAAAAGTGGTTGTGATACATGTGTCTGGATTAACTATGATAGTCACAAAAATGGCCACTGACAAAACCATACAGAAAACCATAATTTATCCACCTTGGTAATATACATCATCAATATTTCTGTCACTCTCTCTCCTCTCTCTCTCTCTCTCTTTTTTTTTTTTTGAAAGGCAGAGTGGACAGTGAGAGAGAGACAGAGAAAAAGGTCTTCCTTTGTCGTTGGTTCACCCAACAGTCATTTCGGCCAGCGCGCTGCAGCTGGTACACTGTGCTGATCCGCTGATCCGAAGCCAGGAGCCAGGTGCTTCTCCTGGTCTCCCATGCGGGTGCAGGGCCCAAGCACTTGGGCCATCCTCCACTGCACTCCCAGGCCACAGAAGAGAGCTGGACAGGAAGAGGAGTGACCGGGACAGAATGCGGCGCCCCGACCGGGACTAGAACCTGGGATGCCTGCACCGCAGGCAAAGGATTATCCTATTGAGCCACAGTGTGGGCCCTCAATACTTCTCTTAAGGAGGATTGAGCAAATCAGTTCTAAAAGGAAACAGATCTTTGAAAGATAGGATCTGAGAAGAGTTCCATTCTGGTTTATAGTTCAGCAACGTATGGTTATTTTAATAGCTGTTTTCAGTTCCTTAAAAAATGACAGAATAAAGAAAATGCTATTTAAGAAGTAACCACAACTCAAGATATTTGGTCCTACATGGTCATGGGTCTTCTAACAAAAACTGTGACACCTGACTATGGAAGGTATATTTGTCTCACCTGATTTCTTAGTTCTGAACTGTGTCGGGGAAGGGAAGAAGACTAAAAACAATAGCAGAATCCACCTGCTCTAAATGGCAATCTTATTTTAGTAGCAGAACCAGACTTTCCGGGCAGGGCTGTTCAAGAGAGCATATGCTTACTTGAATCTGTTCATGTCCAGGGAATACAAGTTTCTTGACTATGCCTGTAGCTGTGAAAGCACAAAGACTACTTTGAAATGTCTACTTTCATTTTTGCAAAAAAAACCCTCATTTATGGCTAGAAGATGTTTGTGTTGCTGACAGTTTAAGTTTTCTAAAAGATTGCATGAGTAAGACAAGAGAAAAAATAGGGAGAAACAGGAAAAAAATGAAACATTTTTACATAGATAAGCCTCCATTTCTCCATGAAGACGTCACTCATTCAAAACCTTGTGAATTATGACGGCTAAATAACTGTGGAAAGCATCATGGTCTGGCTTCATTTCCACTGTAACTTTTTCCTGTTTTCTGTTTGAAACATTGCTCTTCAGTAGGCCATTTTGAGCTTGAAAATAGGTACTTAGAAAACATTTGGTAAATATTGTTAACAATTGTTGAAAACAAAGAGAAAATAAGGGCCGGCGCCATGCCTCACTTGGTTAATCCTTCACCTGCGGCGCTGGCATCCTATATAGGCGCCATTTCTAGTCCCGGTTGCTCCTCTTGCAGTCCAACTCTCTGCTGTTACCTAGGAGGGCAGTGGATGATGGCCCAAGTGTTTGGGCCCCTGCACCCGCATGGGAGACCAGGAGGAAGCACCTGGCTCTGTAGCGGCCATTTGGGGGGTGAACCGATGGAAGGAAGGCCTTTCTTTCTGTCTCTGTCTCTATCTCTCACTGTCTATAACTCTACCTGTCAAATAAATAAATAAAAAAAGAAAACAAAGAGAAAAAAAATCCAAAATGAAGTCAAATCACTCTATGTTTATTCTCTGTTCTAAATTCAAACTAATTTCAGTCCCAGTGTTATGCTGTGAGCTGTGTGTATGACTCCTCATGGCTCTCATTTACTTGTTAGTACAATGTGATACTGCCTTTTTGGCCACAATGCTAAAGCCATTTCCCTCCAATCTGCTATCTTTTACCTGTCCTGGCTCTTAGTTCTAGCAGTAGCAATTCTTGGGGGAACTTCTACTGATAATTAACTTGGGAAAAGCTTCTCGAATCCTAACACAGGATCTCCTTGTGCTGATTCAGCCCAAGAAGGTGTGGAGGTAGTGAAATTATTGAAAGTCAAGAAATACATTATTCCTTAGGAAACAATGTTTTAGTGAATTATGTGATATTAAAGCATTTAAAATAATAGGCCCTGTTTGTACTATTTGAAGAGGTAAGACCAAAACACCCCTATAAATCCTAGGTTTACTTATTTATTTTAGGAATTTTCATTTCTTCTTGTTTACTTTTATTTAAGTCATACAAGTTTCACGTATGTCATATGTACAGATTAGGAACACAGTGATACGTCCTTTCCTACTTGCCCTCCCACCTTTGCTCCAACCCTTCTTCTTCCTCCCTCTCTTAATTTTTCACATTCTTTCAGTTTACTTAATGATCGTAATTTTTATCATGATTTAATTAGGATAATAGTAAATTGGCCTATAGGAAAAACATAGAAGTTACTAAAAATGCTTCCTTAACAGTAGTTATTTGGGGCCAGTGCTGTGGTGTAGCAGATAAAGCTGCAGCCTAGCAGTGCAGGCATCCAATATGGGCAGTGGTTCGAGATCCAGCTGCTCCACTTCTGATCCAGCTCTCTGCCATGGCCTGGGAAAGCAGTGGAAGATGGCTCAAGTCCTTAGGACCTGAACCCACATAGGAATACCGAGAGGAAGTTCCTGACTCCTGGCTTCAGATCGGTGCAGCTCCAGCCATTGCAGACAATTGGGGAGTGAACCAGCAGATGGAAGACCTCTTTCTCTCTGCCTCTCCTTCTCTCTGTGTTAACTCTGACTTTCAAATAAATAATTTTTTTTTAAAGTAGTTATTTGGGGTTAATTCTATTTCAAAGTCCAGCTGTACACATCCATAGGAAATGAAAATTAAGTAAAATGATTAACATGAGTAAAATCCAACTTTCAAGTGTTTCCTCCTACCTATATGATACCCATTTTTATATATGTATATATTAAGATATGCAAGATACCTAATAAGAAAATGGTTTCTTGTGACAAAACATAGGGTGCTTAAATGCTGAACAAATTAAAAGCCTTTAGCATCATAATGATGAGTATCTACAATATTAATATTAAGGATTGTAATACAAAAATAATGCATAATCTCCTTGATTTGTACAATTTAAAAAATTTCATTTGGCTAAGGGAACAAAAGTCCATCCCAGAGCAGTACACCATTGGAAGAATCCAGAAAGGAAGAGCAAAAAAATAAATCAGTCAAAAAATATGATGCAGATGTTTGGGGCTACAGTGTTCAGTTCATACCTGTTATTGGTCTCACCCCACTCATTTTCCATCTTTCCAAGAAAATTTCTGTATTTTTTTGCTTTTTTGATGATGGCTTAATTTCATATTTTCAGGTAAAACATGAAATTTACATGTTTCTATAATGTTTTCATGTAAAACATCAAATTGTATTTTTTCATATAAATTTATTGCTTTTTCAAATATAGATTTTTAAAATTGATAGATTAAGGGTTGGAAGAAAGCTAAAAGTTTATACTAGGTTTGTAGTCTTGGTCCAATATCTTTTATTTGTGTATATATACAGGCATACAGATACATGCTATATATATTGCTATATATATTTGCATATGTATCATTTTTTTTGACAGGCAGAATGGACAGTGAGAGATAGAGACAGAGAGAAAGGTCTTCCTTTGCCGTTGGTTCACCCTCCAATGGCCGCTGCAGCCAGCGCGCTTTGGCCGGTGCACCACGCTGATCCGATGGCAGGAGCCAGGTGCTTCTCCTGGTCTCCCATGGGGTGCAGGGCCCAAGCACTTGGGCCATCCTCCACTGCCTTCCCGGGCCACAGCAGAGAACTGGCCTGGAAGAGGGGCAACGGGGACAGAATCCGGCGCCCCGACTGGGACTAGAACCTGGTGTGCCGGTGCCACAAGGCAGAGGATTAGCCTAGTGAGACGTGGCACCAGCCACATATGTATCATTTTATCTTTAAAATTTGATATCCAATTTAGATAAATAATATTGCAAAATATATATTAAAATCATATTATATGCATAAAAATTTTATTTATTTTCACTTTATTTGAAAGGGAGAGACAATAGAGAGTGAGCGAGGGAGTGCTTCTATGTACTGAACCACTTTCCGAATGTCAGGGCTGGGCCAAACTGAACCCAGGAGTTGGGAAGTCAATCCCGGGCTCCCACGTGGATGTCAGAGACTCAAGTACATGAGCCATTTTATTCTACCTCCAAGGGTGTACTTTAGCAGGAAGCTGGATCAGAAGGAGAGGAGTCAGGACTTGAATCAGGCATTCAATAGGAGACGGATGTCTCAGGCAGCATCTTCTATGCCAAATGCTTGCTCCTGTACAATGCTTTGTGTTTGTTATCTAGTTTGACTTCTATATTAAGACTGTCAAAAAGGCATTCTAAATATTTACAATTGGTATGATATTGTCTTGATTTTTTTCAGGAGTTCAAGGAAAAATAATAGTACATAATTTTGTATTTTTAATAAAATTGCTTCATGGTTCTGTCTGTTGAATTAAGAAGAAATTCTGGGCAATTGTCACTTTCTTCCACCTACAGTCTGAATGGAGAGAATTATTAGGATCTGAAGGAAGATAGTGCAAATAATGACAGGAGCCTTGGTCTCTTGATGATTCCATGAAACAAAACTCCTTTCCCTCTAGAACCTGAAGCCTCAATTTGAGTTATTGTAGCATTTAGCTTAAGTCACTAATAAATCATTCATCCTGAGGATCACACCTATAGTATTTTTTGCCTTGTTTCTCTAGGAAGTTTACTTCTTGAACTTGTAAGCATAAAGTGAAACTAATTTTATAGATATAACTCAAGTTCCATGTTTCCGATGTTCAGATCTGGCTTGTATGAAAAACTAGTTTCCTTTAATTTTGAAGGTATTTGCCTACAGGAATAAATGGAAAAAAGTCATTAACCAAATTAATCAATACTGAAGTTATCTTGACTCTCAAGTTTATAAAATATTTTCCATCCTTGAACAAAACTAAAATTTGAGCAGCATTATTTTGTTCCAAAGACATGTCAATATTTTTTAAACTGGACTATAATATAAAGATAGGCAAATTGGTTTAATGAACCCTACAAATCATAAAATGATCACTGGATATTTTAGAAACATAACACATTTTACACTCTGTGATTTTCATTAACATTTCTGTAGCCTTTTTTGGTTGAACTAAACAAAAAAAAAGTCAAATCTGTCTGCACAAGATAATATTTCCATGCTTAAAAAAGAATGAGAGAAGTGAGAACTAAATATTACTTGATTAGTGGATCATAGTAAGTACTATTTTTAATTATTTGTTTTTTTTACGATGACAATTTATTGTTTGGCAATTTTCCAGCATGCTTTATTCGCTCTTGATTTTAAGGTTTAGTTATCTTCTGAATGGAAAATAAGCTGTGAAGATAGATAGGATCTATGAGTACTTTATACTTTGAGTATTTCTGAGATTATGAAAAGTTGTGTTACACCAGTGACTTTTTCCTAACTGTATACATAATCAATTTGGAAAAACAGATGTTGAGATAATTTCATAGTGCTACACTCCTAACAACATACAGATTGAAAGGTACCTGATAAATAAAAATCACCATATTCTATCCTCTGGAAGGGGTTCTGTAATTTTTACCAGCCGAGAGTAAAATAGTTTGATCAATGGAGAAAATAAAGAAGATTCATGCAAAAGTTGAAAAGCCTTAAAGCTCTCATACCTTAGAGATGAATGATAAAAATAGATTTATAGTTTATTATTGTGGAAATTACATATTAACTTTATTATCCAGATAATGCATTCAACAAAAGGAAACTACTTGCTACTTGTGATTTAAACAAAATTATTGATTTATTCGAAACTGACACATAAAAAGACAGAGATCTTCCAACCACTGGTTCATGTTCCAAATGTCCACAGCAACTATACTTGTGCCAGTCTGAAGTCAGGATCCAAGAACTCCATCCTGCCCTCTCACGTGGGTAATTCATCATCTGCTGTTTCCTGGGCACATTAACAAAGGGCTAGACCAGAGGTAGAGCAGCCAGAACTGAAATTGACACTCTGATGTGGGATGTAGGCATCCCAAGTAGTGGCTTAAACTGTTGTACCATAACACTGGCCCCTATTAGTAATTTTTAAAATGATCACATAATTTAAAACTATTATCTAACTTTACACTTGCCACATAAAGTGTAATTTATGTGAGATATATACATAAATATATAGTTTATTATTTCAAAGGTGAATCAGTTAATTTTGGAAACAGAAAATTATGATACAATAATAAGTTCTCAAAAATATAAATAAATTTCTATACATGGTTAGAAATTTGAAATAGCTGAATTTTCATGATTTTTTTTAGTTTTTTTTTTTAAACTTTTATTTAATGAATATAAATTTCCAAAGTACAGAATATGGATTACAATGGCTTCCCCCCCATAACGTCCCTCCCACTCACAACCCTCCCCTTTCCCACTCCCTCTCCCCTTCCATTCACATCAAGATTCATTTTCGTTTCTCTTTATATACAGATCAGTTTAGCATACATTAAGTAAAGATTTCAACAGTTTGCTCCCACACAGAAACATAAAGTGAAAAATACTGTTTGAGTACTAGTTATAGCATTAGATCTCAATGTATAGCACACTAAGGACAAAGATCCCACATGAGGAGTAAGTGCACAGTGACTCCTGTTGTTGACTTCACAAATTGACACTCTTGTTTATGGCCTCAGTAATCACCCTAGGCTCTTGTCATGAGCTGCCAAGGCTATGGAAGCCCCCTGAGTTCACTGAGTCTGATAATTTTTAGACAAGGCCATGGTCAAAGTGGAAGTTCTCTCCTCCCTTCAAAGAAAGGTACCTCCTTCTTTGATGACCCGTTCTTTCCACTGGGATCTCACTCACAGAGATCTTTCATTTAGGTTTTTTTTTTTTTTTTTCCCAGAGTGTCTTGGCTTTCCATGCCTGAAATACTCTCATGGGCTTTTCAGCTGGATCCGCATGCCTTAAGGGCTGATTCTGAGGCCAGAGTGCTGTTTAGGACATCTGCCATTCTATGGGTCTTCTGGGTATCTCACTTCCCATGTTGGATCGTTCTCTCCCTTTTTTATTCTATCAGCTAGTATTTGCAGACACTATTCTTGTTTATGTGATCCCCAATTATTCTTAGGTGTTTAAATTTTAACTGAAAAGTGATCCCTGTTAGGAATTTGGAAAACATTATGCTGAGTGAAATAAGCCAATCCCAAAGGGACAAATACCACTTGTTCTCCTTGATAGGTGACAACTCACTGAGCACCAAAAAGGAAACCTGTTAAAGTGAAATGAACACTAGGAGAAACGGTGACTTGATCAGCCCTCACCCTGACTGTTGATGAGCAACTTGATATTGTATCCCTCTTAGTTTTTTTGTTTGTTTGTTTGTTCCACTTAATACTTTTGGTTGAATACTGTAATTAATACACAATTATTCTTAAGTGCTGAAACTTAACTGAAAAGTGATCACTGTTAAATATAAGAGTGGGAATAAGAGAGGGAAGAGATGTGCAATTCGGGACATGCTCAAGCTGACTTACCTCAAACGGTAGAGTTAGAAACATACCAGGGGATTCCAATTCAACCCCATCTCACTAGTCCCAGTGATCAATTTCTGTTCACAATTGATCATAATGATAGGACTAAGAACCAAAGGGATCACAGAAACAAGAATAGTGTCTGCAAATACTAGCTGATAGAATAAAAAAGGGAGAGAACGATCCAACATGGGAAGTGAGATACCCAGCAGACCCATAGAATGGCAGATGTCCTAAACAGCACTCTGGCCTCAGAATCAGCCCTTAAGGCATGCGGATCCAGCTGAAAAGCCCATGAGAGTATTTCAGGCATGGAAAGCCAAGACACTCTGGCAAAAAACAAAACAAAACAAAACAAAACAAAACAAAAAAACAACTAAATGAAAGATCTCTGTGAGTGAGATCCCAGTGGAAAGAACAGGTCTTCAAAGAAGGAGCTACCTTTCTCTGAAGGGAGGAGAGAACTTCCACTTTGACCATGGCCTTGTCTAAAAATTATCAGACTCAGTGAACTCAGGGGGCTTCCATAGCCTTGGCAGCTCATGACAAGAGCCTAGGGTGATTACTGAGGCCATAAACAAGAGTGTCAATTTGTGAAGTCAACAACAGGAGTCACTGTGCACTTACTCCTCATGTGGGATCTTTGTCCTTAGTGTGCTATACATTGAGATCTAATGCTATAACTAGTACTCAAACAGTATTTTTCACTTTATGTTTCTGTGTGGGAGCAAACTGTTGAAATCTTTACTTAATGTATGCTAAACTGATCTGTATATAAAGAGAAACGAAAATGAATCTTGATGTGAATGGAAGGGGAGAGGGAGTGGGAAAGGGGAGGGTTGTGAGTGGGAGGGACGTTATGGGGGGGAAGCCATTGTAATCCATATTCTGTACTTTGGAAATTTATATTCATTAAATAAAAGTTTAAAAAACAAAAACAAAAACAAAAAAGAGTGGGAATAAGAGAGGGAAGAGATGTGCAATTCGGACATGCTCAAGCTGACTTACCTCAAACAGTAGAGTTAGAAACATACCAGGGGATTCCAATTCAATCCCATCAAGGTGGCATGTACCAATGCCATCTCACTAGTCCCAGAAATAGCAGAATTTTCATGATTATTAATAATGTTGATCAGCTTTTCATATACTTCATTGACATTTTAACATGTTTTGGGGACATTTCTATTCAAATTCTTACACATTCTTATAATAGGTTTTGTTTATTCTTCTTCTCTTCTTCCTCCTTCTTTGCTATTGAATTGTAAGAATTCTTCCTTTATTTTGGATATTAACTTCTTGTCTTAAATGGTTTGCAAATATTTTCATTCTTGCTTATTTTCTTTGCCAGGCAGAATCTTAATATTTATGCAGTAACACTTGTCTATTTTTGGCTTTGTTGCCTATACTTTTGGTATTATATCCACAAATACACTGCCTCAACCAATGTCATGAAGCATTTATCCTGTGATTTTTCTAGGGGTTTTACAGTTTTAGGTTTTCCACAAAATGACAATGAGCTACCATCCCATACCTGTTAGGATGACTATCATGATACAGTGAAGTAGCAAATGGTAGTGATGATGTGGAGAATTTGGAATCCTTATATCCTGTTTAAGGGGAATGTGAAATGGGGCAGTTGCTCCGTAAAATAGTATGGAAGTTCCTCAATAAATTACACACAGAACTATCATATCGGATAATCCCACCTGCGGGAAAATATCCATAAATAATGGAAATCTGAATGTTGAAGAGATACCTACAGTCCGTGTTCATGGCAGTATTGCTAACAATAGCCAAGATATAAAATCAACCCAAATATAGGTGGCTAAGAAAATGTGGTCCATATATATATATATATATATATATATGCAGAATGGGATATGATTTAGCTTTAAAAATAGATTCTGCTTTATGTAACAACATAGATGAATCTGGGGGCATTGTTTTTCTTTTAAGAATTATTTATTTATTTGAAAGTCAGAGTTACACACACAGAGAGAAGGAGAGGCAGAGAGAGAGAGAGAGAGTTTCCATCTGCTGGTTAGTTCACTCTTCAACTGGCCGCAACAGCCAGAGCTGCACCTATCTGAAGCCAGGAGTCAGGAGCTTCTCCTGGGTCTCCCACATGGGTGCAGGGGCCCAAGAACTTGGGCAATCTTCTAATGCTTTCCCAGGCTATAGCAGAGAGCTGGATCGGAAGTGGAGCAGCTGGGACTAGATCCGATGCCCATGTGAGATGCCGGCACTTCAGGTGGAGGCTTTACCTGCTATGTCACAGCGCGGGCCCTCGGGGCATTGTTCTAAGGGTAGGACAAATTCTCTCAGTCCTTGTCTATGTTGTTGAGGGACAGTGTTTTTTTTTTTTTTTTTTTTTTTTTTTTTTTTTTCTTCTTACTATTATCTTGAGGTCTTTACTTAGTGTAGGATTAATCTTATGACTATAAAATAAACTAAAAGTAGATCACTGTATATGTTAAGAGTAGGAATAAGAGGAAGGAGGAGGAAAGGAAGATAGGGTGGAAAGTATCACTATGTTCATAAATCTGTATGCATGATATACATTCAATTTATATGCTTTAAATAAAATAAAAAATAATAAAGAGGGACAAATTCTCAATTTTTATATTTTTACAATCCACTTACATGGAATATCCAGAAAAGTCAAATATGTAGAAACAGAGTATAATGGGTGGTTGTCAAAGAGTAGGGGTAAGGGAAATGAAGGTTTGTTCAGTGGGTTTGCACTTTTTTTAAAACAAGTTGCACTTCAACAACATGAACAAGTTCTAGAGTCCTGCTGTACAGTAGTGTGTCTATGGTTATCAATATTGTATGAGGAGTAGATGTTTAGTGCAGCTGTTAAACTGTTGCTTGGGTCACCTAAACCAGAGTGCCTGGGTTCAAGTTCCAATTCCAGTCTCTCTTTCAGCTTTCTGCTAGTGCATACCCTTGGAGGCAGCAGGTGATGGCGTAAGTATTTGGATCCTTTAAGTATTTGGATCATATGACACAGCCAAATTGATTTCCTAGCTTTAGCCTGGCCCATCCCAGCTGTTTCAGGTATTTAAATAGAGGAGTAAACCAGTAAATGGTAGATTTCTAACTCTTTCTCTCTTGCTTTCTCACTCTCTCTGTTTTTCAAATAAATAAAATACATAAATTAAATATTTAAAAAATGCTGCACGGTCCTCATATTGTGCAATTTACATTTTGTTAGGAGGGCAGATTTTATGTTAATGTTCTTACCAACCACTATAAAATAAAAAGAAACTTGAAAGGGTCTTCACATGTTCATTACAATGCCACAAATTTGGATAATTACTAGTAATTGTCATGTCACAGAGTTCTAAGTGTGTTCCTTTGATCATTCTGTCCCCAAGAATTTTAATAACAGCATATGAAAACAATTCTTTGCTCAAATATACTTGAAAAAATAAAGGGGTTATTAAAACTAAAGAGGTGGCATTAATTTTCATAGATTTTTAACACTTTGATTTACCACATTGTGCATTGCAATCTTTAGGAGAAAGAAAGTAATACATTTTCCACACTTACTTTACCATGCAATGATTAGAGAACAAGAAATTTTGGGAACTGTCATTCTATAGCAGTACTTTCAAACTATTCAGAGTAAAAGATTTTAAAAACCTACTTTGCTTGGTTTGATGTTTTTGTAAAATAAAACAAAAAGATTATAAAAACAAAACAAGGACTATAACTTTTGAAACCCCTCATTTTATTAGATTCAAAAGCCATAAAGCTAACCTGTCCAGTAGCTATAAATATTCCAACATGCTCGCTCTCATTTTCTGTGCCTTATGTCACTATGTTCTGTAAGCACACAACTGGGTACTGGTGCTCCGGTGCAGTAAGTTAGACCATCACCTGTGACTACTGTGCCCCATATGGGATTGCCAGTTCAAGTCCTGGCTGCTCTGCTGTGGCCATTTTGGGAGTGAACCAGTTCATGGAAGATGAATTTCTGTCTCTTCCACTATTGCTTTGCCTTTCTAAACAAATAATTGAATTTTGTTTTAAATGAAAGCACAGAGCTGTAGACTGACAACAGTGCAGGGCACATATATATTTTCAGTGGTAATATTTTCTGGAATGCACACTTTGTGAACATTGGATTTATGTCAAATCCTTTGTTCTCCTTCCATTACACTTGTGGCAAATCAAAAGAAGTGTTAGGGGGCCAGCACTGTGGTGTGGCAGGTGGGGCTGCAGCCTGCAGCGCCTGCATCCCATGTGGGCGCTGTCCAGACCAGCTGCTCAGCTTCCCATCCAGCTCTCTGCTGTGGCCTGGAAAAGCAGTGGAGGATGGCTTGAGTAGCTGTGCCCCTGCACCCACAAGGGAGACCTGGAGGAAGAGTCTGGCTTTTGGCTCCAGATTGGCCCAGCTCTGGCCATTGTGGCCATTTGGGGAGTGGGCCAGTAGATGGAGATTTCTCTTTCTCTCTGTCTCTGCCTCTCTGTAACTCTGCCTTCTAAATAAATAAATAAATCTTTTTTTTTTTTAAGTGTTAGCCAGCTTTTCTTTGAAACTTTCTATTGAGGATAACTAAGTAACTTCCAAAGTATCCTATTTTTCTGCCTCCCTCCCCTGCTCCTTTCTTTCTTTCCTTGCTTATAGTAATAATGATCCATTATTTAATAAGCCTTTCTTTAAACTCTGTAAGAGGTGTGATGCAACGTTGTTTTCATATATGGATACGGTGAGAAATAAAAGAAATACCATCTTTGTTTTTCTCTTAGGGGATGGTATGTAACATAAGCGCAATAATTTCATAAAAGAATATCGAACATGAGTAATAAACATAAGAGCTTTTTACTATATTTGTAATTTTTAACTTCTCCATATTTTTATATTCAAAATGAGTTACTTGCCTGACAATATCTTTCTAGTAACTCATATGTTTAGATAAATTACATTTATTTAATTACAGATATGGTTAATTTTAGGTCTACTTTCTTGGTATGTATTTCTACTTTTTCCTTCTCTGTATTATTTTGGATACATTTCATTTCTTCTAAATACACTATTTTATCTCCACTATTAATTATTTATCTGTTTATTTTTAGTAGTTATTTTAGGAATTGTAATATTTTTCCTTTTCACAGGCTACTTTTAAATAATAATAATAATGTCACATTTAATACATAATGTAATAACCTTTCAACAATATGTACCATTCTCCACCTCTGTATTCTTTCTGCCATGTGTCTTAATGACCGTATAATGCATTACTACTATTTTGCTCTTATTAGTTGTATAAATCTTAAAAATATATAAATTGAGAAAACACTCTTTTTATCTTTTCCTATATATTTGCCATGTTCTGGAGGGGAGTCAGTCTTTATTCCTTGTATAGATTTATTTTCACCAGGTATAAAGTTCCCTCTAGGTGAAAAATTCCCTGGAAAATATTTTTTCACTATGCTTTTTGAAACAAGTTTTTGATAAATATGCATTTACACACCCCACAATTGTCATTCCATTGTCTGTTGGCCAGTGGAGTTTCAGATGAAATGTCTCTCATTATTCTTTCATGCTGCATATGTGTGTCTTCCCTTGCACTATTAAGATTTTTGTTTTTACCAGTGGGTTTGGATATTCGGTTATCATGTGTGTTGTGTTTTTCTTCACATGTTTTCTGCTTGAGTACACAAGAGGATTGGTGAGTTTATTTTTTTTATCTTTTTTATCATATGGTCATTTGTCTTCTTATCTGTTACTTATCATTTTCAAGTTTTTGATTGTAAACTTAAACATATATACATAATAACAGTCTTGAATTCCTTATCTGCTACATTCATAATTTCTGAAATTTTCATTTTGTGATAGATTTATTTCTTTGCTTGAGGACCATTTCTTTTTCTTCTTTGCATGCATTTGACTGCATACTAGACATTGTTAATTTTTTATGACTAAATACTGGATTTTTGTGTGAAGTTTGGATTTTATTCTGGCAGGCATTTAACTTATTTGAGAATCAATATTTTGAAGTTTAAGTTTTATTAACAAATTTGAGTCCATATTAGCCATTGTTCAGGTTTTAATTTAGCCTCATTACTAAATTGTAACCCTTTACATACTGTTAGGCAATGACCTATGTTATGAAATTTCTCAGTTACTATTCTTACAGTTGTTTGTGCTTTGGGGACTTTTTGACCCATTTATTTTCCTGTTTATGAGGAGTTTCAAACTAGACATATAAAATTCATTACTTATCTGAAGAGTTGACTGGTTTTGTCCTCTCGTACAATATCTAGCCACCACAACCTCTCTGTTTTTTGACAGGCACAGTGGACAGTGAGAGAGAGAGAGAGAGAGAGGTCTTCCTTTTCCGTTGGTTCACCCTCCAGTGGTCGCTGTGGCCGCCGTGTTGCACTGATCCAAAGCCAGGAGCCAAATGCTTGTCCTGGTCTCCCAGGTGGGTGCAGGGCCAAAGCACTTGGGCTGTGGGGAGCAGCCCGGACTGGACTGAGTTACTGGAATTAAGACTTATTCTATGCATCTGCTCTCCCACAATATGGCGCTGGGAGAGAAGTAAACAGCTTCCGCACAGCTGCTTCCAGTTCAACCAATAAACTGTAGGACTTGCTCCTGATTGGAGAGCAGCGTGCTCGGCGTGTGGGCAGCCGAGTTGGGATTGGCGGAGGAGGACTATAAAGGAGGAGAGAGACGGCATGCACCGGGAACATCTAAGGGGAACATCTAGCTGAAGGAACGCCTGTGCAGCCCCCGAGAAGAGCCGGCCGGCGGTGTGCTGCTCCCCTGCGGAGGTGGGGAATGTGGCCAGGGGGAACTGCCCTTCCACGGAGGTGGAAGGGATAGTAGCCAACCCGGGAGGAACCAGCGGCAAACCCGGGAAGGGCCGAGCAGACGAAAGAACAGCGCAGGGTCCTGTGTCGTTCCTCCACGAAGAGGGGGAGCGACATTGGGCCATCCTCCACTGCCTTCCCGGGCCACAGCAGAGAGCTGGACTGGAAGAGGAGCAACCCGGACAGAATCCGGTGCCCCAACCGGGATTAGAATCTGGTGTGCCGGCACTGCAGGCGGAGGATTAGCCTCTTGAACTATGGCACCGGCCACCACAACCTCTCTGAATATTCAGGGAGATCCAGAGCTCTTCGGGGATTACTGCTTTATAAAATGCAGCCTGAAAGTGACTCTAGGAAATAGTTGGGAACACCACAGAGCACATTTTGTTGCATTCTATTTGATGAAATATTACTCATCAATAAAACAAACTAGTGAGACATGTAGTAACTTGGATTTATTTCAAAGGCTGAGTGAACAAAAAGCTACTCTCAAAAAGACATAGACTGCAAGATTCAATTTATAAAACATTCTCAAAATGACCAAATTATTGAATGGAAGGAATATTAGTGTTCACCAGGGGTTAGGAATGCTGAGGGATCTTTGTGATAATGGTTTAAGCCTGTATCTTGATAGTAGTTGTGTTTTTATAAATCTATACATGTGATAAAATTGTATAGAATTATGTACTCAAATTGTACCAATTCAATCTCTGGGTTGATATGTAGTTATATTCATTATGTCTGTTTGCAGGAACTAGATGAGGGTCATGGGACTTTTTAAACATTTTTGCCACATTATTTTTTAAACACATTTTCTGTGAAATGATTACAGAATTATTTAAATATTGAAAGTGCATTCTCTTTCCTCAAGGAACATCCTAGCAACAGATTTGTTCATTGGTAAATTTTGTCCAATAGATAAAGGAGTAACCATACAACAATCTGAAATAATTTTCTTGAAAAATAGAGGAAAAGAGATACTTTCTGATTCAATTTCTGATACCAGTTTAACTTTTTATGAAAAACTCACAAGTAGGTTATAAAATAATAAATATTGTCACTAAACACCCTTCATATCTATATAGATATAGATATAAAATAAAGCTCTGTGACTAAGTGTGTTCTATCTCTCCCTCTCTCTCTCTCTTTTTTTTTTTTTTTTTTTTTTTTTGGACAGGCAGAATGGACAGTGAGAGAGAGAGACAGAGAGAAAGGTCTTCCTTTACCATTGGTTCACCCTCCAATGGCTGCTGCAGCCGGCGTGCTGCGACCGGTACACCGCGCTCATCTGAAGCCAAGAGCCAGGTGCGTCTCCTGGTCTCCCATGAAGGTGCAGGGCCCAAGGACTTGGGCCATCCTCCACTGCACTCCTGGGCCACAGCAGAGAGCTGGACTGGAAGAGGGGCAATGGGGGCAGAATCTGGGGCCCCGACCAGGACTAGAATCCGGGGTGCCGGTGCTGCAAGGCGGAGGATTAGCCTATTGAGCTGCTGTGCCGGCTGTTTTATCTCACATATGAGAAATTAACCCAACATTCAAAAATCAAATAATATAAATTACCATACTAAAATAATGATGGAGAAAATATTAATAGAAAGAGAAACAAGTATCTGCAAAACTGGATATTATGTATTGATAAAAATAGTATAAAAAAGATATTAATGATAATCTTTGTATCTAATGAAGGGCATCTACTTAAATTTCAAAGGTAACAATAAATTTGATGCTGATCTGTTGATGGTTTTGCTATAAAATTACAACCAACAAAAATCCTAATCAAATTTTGACTTTTCTAGTCAACATTGTAATGAGATTTTTAGTCATGATAATAAGGCAAAAAGTATATATAAGATGTATGCTTTGAAAAGGAAATCTTGTAACCATGTATATAAATGTTTCTAAAGAATTAAAACTAATCAGTAAAAATTTAACAATTTAAAAATGCAAGTTCAGCAAAGTGTCAAATATATATTGATAGGTTAGAAACAAGCAAATGAAAAGAAAATTACAACATATTGAGTTTTACAATGGAAGAACAACATATAAAGCATATAATAAGCAATTTACTGATGTATATATAAAAGATGTACAATGAACTATGCAAAATAATACAAGATAATTTTTCATCTTAAAGTTTCTATCTTCATTATTCCCAGGTGATCTACAGCTTTTACATAATGGTCACAAGAAAATATCAGGCAAATTTTTAAAAAAATATAAATTGTCAAGATATATGGCAATGCAAAATATCTGGAATAGTCAAAACACTTAAAATCCATAATTGACTATTTATATTACCTATAATCAATGCTTACTATAAAGTCAATTTAGGCTACATTTGGCACGAGGATAAAAAATAGACTAGCTGAGCAGAATTAATAGTACAGAAATAAACCCAAATATATAATAAGAGAATAATTAGAGTAATGCATGTTTTTATGGATTTTGAGATTATCTTACTAAGCATATTAGAATAATAAAATACAGAAATATCTATTCTTTTCTTATTTGGATATCAGGTTAATACATGCAAAACAGAACATAAACAACACAGTGTAATTCGTGAAAGACATGAAAAATTTTGTAATTTGAAAAAGTCTTGAACTTATATGTCCAATGACCCATGCCACTAAGGTCAAGAACTACAAATATTTATATCATGGTCCTTTGTTTTTTAATAGTAAAAATAGCATCTTCAAATCATCAGGCAAAAAAAAATTGATACAATTTATCTAGGAAGGAAGGGAAGGTTTTAGACTTTAGTTTATAAAGAAGAACGCTAGAAAATAATGAGTCAAATTCCGTTTCAATAATGTGATACATATGGACCAGTGTGGTGGTACAACAGGTTAAGCCACTGCTTGTGATGCTGGCATCCTACATTGAAGTGCCAGTTCGAGTCCCAACTGATCCACTTCTGATCTAGCTCTCCTGATAATGTCCTTGAGAAACCGGCAGAAGATGGTCCAAGTACTTGGGCTCCTGACAGCCATGTGGGAAACCTGAATGGAGTTCTGGGCTCTTGGCTTTGGCCTGGCCCAGCCCTGGCTGTTGTGGTGATGGAGAATGAACTAGTAGACAGAAGATCTTCAGTCTCTCTCTTTCTCTCTCTCTCTCTCTCTTTTTCTCTCCCTCCACCTCTCTCTTTAACTCTCTCTCTGTGTGTGTGTGTCTCTCTATCTTTGTTTCTCCCTCTCTCTCAGTCACTCTGAGAGAGTGACTATTTATTTCAAAAAATAAAATAAATATTTTTTAAATAGTGTTGATAACTACTAATGTCAATTTTATGTCATAAAAAGAAACATCAGAAACATAGCCATCAGTTCTGTGGTACTAGGCTAGAGGATATGCTAGATGATATTGGGGGAATGTCTTATTGGCTTGAACCAAATTCTGCAAGAGACAACTTAACATACAGCAACCATTCTGAAGCAGAGATAAAAGAAGGATAAGGTAGTTTTCCAAGAAAGGTGCTTTTTACAAGCCAACTCAACAGGGAGGAGCTTCATTTGTCCCTTCTTTTCCTTCCTCTGGCTTTTCAGTTTTCATTTTGTGGCTGGATCTTCAGCAGCCATAGTGGATTATGTGAAGAGCCTTTGAATTGAAATGATGAACTTGGCAGTAAAGCAGAAAATTTAATTAAATATCTCAGTCATTGATGGTTCAGTAGAACCTACATTAGACCACCTGCCTCTAGGTTTCCTTTATGGAAGAGAAATAAACTCTGTTGGTTAATACACTGTTCTTTTTTTTTCTACTCTATCTAGTCAAAATTATCGATAACTGGTAAAACTGGATATAATAAATAAGAAAACAAAATTTTAGTCAAATATTTGGTTATTAATATCAAAGGAATATTTTAACAATGTTATGTAAAATGTCATGCAAATTAATGCTTATTAGAAGATCAAAGAGTTATAGATTTTCACTGATTACAACACTAAATCTTAATCACTAGGGAGTTATGCACTAAATCCTTGCCTTGCAGAACACTGATCTAAGCATCTAATTATTTACATGAATTTTAATATAGTTTGTCTTTTTGAGGGAGCAGCAATTTCTAGGTAATCAGGATATTTAAAAAAATAAGTATTAAAGGTATCATCCATATAAACACTGGAAGATGTTGCTACAGAAATTTAACTGAAAATTCAAATAGTTTTTTTCCAGCTATAATGAAGTGAGTCTTAATAGCTGGAAGCAAATCTTTTGACTTATAGCAGAACTGGGAGGAATCTGCCACCAAAGAGTACTGGGACAGGTTAGAATCACTGCTTTTACTCATTATTGTAAAGGCTACTGCATTTTCCTGATTATAAATTTATTTTGTTAATGAAAAATATTCAAAATATTATCATATATTATGGAAATATTGAGGGGAGATATATTGAAAATTGATGTCTATATAATTATCTGTTAAGGGGCATCCAGCAGTATTTTTAATATTAGTAATTTTTAACATTATTGTTTTTTATTTTAGAGATGCTGAACTTGTAGGAATGCTTTTGTGTTGTGATGAGGTCCACATGTATCTGAAGGATTGAATCTCAATTCTGGGTGATAGAGAATAAGTTAATGGTTATGAAAGTTGATAATCTGTTATCTGTATGTTCTGGATTTAATGTTATATATATATGTAATCAATTTTCCCCTAAAATTGAATCAAACTTTCAAGGTTCTAGGTATAATAAATTTTATTCTAAAAATCTAACTGAAAGCTCTATTTTAGCTAGTTTAATAAAAATTCAGCAGACTGATGGAATCAAAACATAATTTTATTTAATTAAAACTATGGAGTTTTCATCATTTAAGTTAGTATAAGAAATATTTTTAATTTATTCATGTATTTGGGAAACACACAACTTACCTATAAATTTCAAACAATTTTGATTTGTAGATAGGTGACATATATTCACTGCATTTGCTCTCATTACAGATAAAATAAGAATATGCAGGTTATGTAAATCATATTTCTGATAAAAATACTCTTGTTTAAAATACTTTTTTTTTTTTTGACAGGCAGAGTGGACAGTGAGGGAGAGAGAGACAGAGAGAAAGGTCTTCCTTTTCCGTTGGTTCACCCTCCAATGGCCACCGTGGCCAGAGTGCTGCAGCCGGCGCATTACACTGATCCGAAGCCAGGAGCCAGGTGCTTCTCCTGGTCTCCTATGCGGGTGCAGGGCCCAAGGACTTGGGCCATCCTCCACTGCACTCCTGAGCCACAGCAGAGAGCTGGACTGGAAGAGGGGCAACCGGGACAGAATCCGGCACCCTGACCGGGACTAGAACCCAGGGTGCTGGTGCCGCAGGCAGAGGATTAGCCTATTGAGCTGTGGTGCCAGCTAAAATACTTTTGAATTATTTTTGCATCCAGAGAGATTCTCAAGGACTTGGATGAAAATTCCAAGTAGAGAGAAATATATTCTAGTGGATTTTTCAGAAAAAAATATTATATAATGATTAAATTTCAACCAAAATTATGAAAATCTCAAACTGTTTACTAAATAGTTTAGTTTCCATTGTATAGAAAAAAGAATAAGAACTTATTCTTGGTGTCACTTAATCTAAACAATGCAGACAATATTGCTGAAATGTCTTTAAAAGGGTATGTTGGCAAGGTATTTTCTGATTGTTTTAGCTTAGAAGAGTTATTCTACAAAATGTTCTTCCATACTTCCAGACTTTACAGCAATCTGTGAGGAAGTATGGAGGAATGTGATGAAAATTACAGTACTATAGGCCTAGGACATTATTTAGATTTGATAATTTAAACTCAAGCAGTTTTCTCTTCATCACAGAAAGTCTAATCATTTTTAACCTAAGTTTTCCTGCTTTTTCACTACATTAGTAGGAATCACTAAAAAGGAACCCTGGGTCCAATCTACCTTGTAGCATTTGTTGTCTGAGGGATGGGGTAGAAGGGGGCAATGCAAAGCATTTCAATGACAGGGAAATTGGAAGTCATCCAGTCCAAGTTATTTAATTCATGAAATAAGAAAATGACTCAGAAACACTGATACCATGGAAGAGCCCAGATTGTAAATCAAAACTAATTTCTAAGGTCCCTGATTTTTCCCAAATCAATGCTCTACTAGGGCATTTCTTTCAAGTATTTGTACAAGTGAGAGAGAATTAACTCAAACTAAAACACAGAGTATATTGGTTCATGAGACACCAAGAATTATAAATAACCAGGTCGTGTGAAGAATGGAACTGCACCCTGCAGAAGGCATTGAATGACTGGGACTGGGTCAACCAGGTAATTGCTCTGGGCTCTTTTATTATATACCTTCCTGTTCAGTTTTATTTACTTATGTTTCTGGGTGGAGAGGTTTTGCTTTTGTGTGTTTGTTGTCTGGACTAACTGTACACTTTTCAAGATGCATGATGTGGCTCCTGAATTTGATAACTTCTGTGCTAACTGGTGAGAGTTAACATTGACACTCTCTTTAGTCCCAGGGAAGGACTTTGATTGTCCAGCTAAGTTCACATAACCAACTGTGGTTCTCTTGGCTATAGTTGGGGAAACAAGGATATGATATATGGAGACCTCAGCAGTAGCTTTGAAGGCATTGACGTAAGGCAGCCCGATTTTGTAGAGGAGAGAAGATTATTTTATCTCACAGGACCTGTTACTTCAGCACTGATGTTCTTCCTGGCAGAGTCCCAATGTGGCAGAGAACATCACAGGGAGACAAGGGGCAGAGCACCCTGTTCTAAATGTTATGTAGTCTCTCATAAAGCCATTCGCATTTAATCATGGGGGATTCAACTTAATGACCCAATCCAAATCAATCACCCCCCAAAACCCAACCCTTATCCCACACAATAGTTAGGTTAGTTTTCTGTCCTCTTAGTACCATTGACAGATGACTCTAGGGACAAGACTTTAGCGCATAGATCTTTGGGGACATTCAACATCCAAACTAATATCCAAAGCTTAGAAAATAGGATTTGGAGCACATTACGCTAACTCTAAGAGATAGCCATAGGAGACAGAAAATGTTAACACACTGGCATTATTGCATTGCAGCCATCAGTAAGAGGTTATAATATGCAGACCCCTTACAATACCTTCTGAAAAGTGTCACAGAACAAGAGCATAAGTATATGAATTTTCTTTTCAACAGCTTTACTGGAGAAATTTTACAGTGAATCTTCATATAACTAATGACTATTCTTAACATTTTGCTATAATTGAATTATAATTTCATTATCTATGTTGTGGTTTGAATATGATTCGGCTCCCCAACTAATGTATGTATTAAAACCTCAAAATCGTAGATTTATGAATTGGGTGAAGACTAAATTCAATCATGATTCTTGAATATAAGCCCTCAGAAATGATTGATTTGCATTGGAATGAGGAAGGGTTTATAAGGTGAGAGCACATGAATGAGCATGCTCCTTGTCTCTGCTTCTTGGCCTTCTATGTAATCCTCCCCACTCATACATTCTGCATTCCACTGCCTACGTCAGCCTGCAGACCAGTGAGACTTCCTGATCTTGCACTGTGAACCTTCAAAACCATGAGCTGTAATAAACTTAATTCTTTCATAAGTAGCTCGTGTCAGGAGTTTAGTTATAGGGATGAAAATCTGATTAATGTATCTGTATATCCATTTACCAATACATTCTCTTATTTTAAGAAATTTCAATGAAAGATGTAGCCATCATTAAAAGTCACCATTCAATATGTTTAAATATATTTCAATATTTATTTTCAGTTCTCACTTTTATTTTGCTGTAAAATTTATATAAGGTAAAATGAGTAAACTCTACACCCACCTTCTGATGAGTTCTGTGAAATTTATTTTGTAACAATAACCCCTATTAAAATCAGGAACTTTGTCATCACCCAAATAGTTCTCTCATGCTGTTTTACAGGCAGTCTCTGACCCTGACACCAAATGGCAATCACTTTTCTCATTTTGTTCCTGTCATAGATTTGTTCTTCTATTTCAAGAAATGAGTGTTATTATATAATTGGGATCAATAAGGTATACTTTATCAGCATAATGTTTTTGATCGTTATCTGCGTTTGTGTATCAGTAGTTCATTCTTTCACTGCTGAATATTATTTTATAGTATGGATATATCACAGCTGGTTTATACATTCTTATATTAACAGAACATGTCCTATTTCTAGTTTGGGCTTATTATAAACATATTGTACATATAATTTTGTGAACCTACACTTTTATTTATCTTGTATAGTTATCTTGAAATGAAACTTCAGATCCAGAGGTCAAGTACACATTTGTCTTTTTAACAATCTGGCACATCTTTTTCCACAGTGACAGTAGCTTTTTGTCAGTAACACTGATGAGAGTCTCTTTACTGTATTTCCTTTCCAACATTTGGTGTCATTCAGTCTTTTAACTATTGCTGGTAACACGTAAATTTTCCAAGTATGTTCCTTATGAAGATTTCTTTTTGTTTATCTTAAGCTCTCCACATTTCTGTATTAATTTTAGAATCAGCTTAACATTGTCCAGAAAAAAATACTGCTGAAATTATGGTTGGAAATTATAGACTTTGAACCTATAGACGTGCTCAGGAAGAATTAAATTAAATTAAATTTAGAATTTTCTAATTCATGACCACATTATATCTCTTAACTAAGTCTCCTACTATTTTATAATTGTACATTTTTATTTTATATTTAAAATTCTCAATATGATCTTTTCATTTATTTATTTGATGTTCATATACATAGTGAAGTGATTGCTGCAGTCTTGAAAATTAGCATACCCATGATATATATATATATATAGTCACCACTACATTGTATTTACAGTAATGGTACTTAAAATGTACACCCTTGACAAATTACCAAAATACAATATAGTATAACTGACACTACTCAGGTTGTATATTTGATCTTTAGACTTACTTATCCTCCATGACTGCTAATTTGCATACTTAGATCCTCATCTCCTCACCAACGCCCAGTAAATATGATTCTAACTCTCTGTGTGCTCATTTTTTAAATGAAAATGTTATGTATAAATGAGGTAAAGCATTTTTTCTGTGCAAAAGTTGTCGTTTAGCATAATTGCCTCTGAGTTCATTATGTTGTCATAGATAACAGGATCGCTTTCTTTTCTTTATGCGAATAACATTCCATTGTATATAATTCCATAGTTTCTGTTTAAAAATTTTTTTCAACAGGCAGAAAGACACAGGTAGAGAGACATACAAATCTCATATTTCCTGCTTCACTGTTCAAAAGGCCTCAAATACTGGGATTGGGTGAGTGAAGTCAAGAGCTTGGAACTCAATCCAGATCCTGCATATATGTGGCAGGAACCCAGTCACTTAAGCAATCACCACCACTTCCTAGGTTCTGCATTAGCAGGAAGCTGGTGTCAGGAGCTGAAGCCAAGTATGGAACTCAAGTATTCTTATAAGGGATGTGGGCATCTTAAGCTATCCCACTACAGTCTGTTAGTTTGTTCATACTCTTGGGATCTTTCATGTACTTGTGTAGTGTCCTGCCTTTCTAGAAGCTCAGCCATGGCTCTCTGCTCATTTTTTTTTTTATATTAGATGAGTTAATAAACTCCACTCCTTTTCTGACTCATTATTTGTGTGGGTTTATGACACTGGCCTTGATCAACTTAATATAGCAATACATTTTAGACAAGATCAGAATTTTAGAAATCTGTCAATGATAGCATATGAACCAATGAGAAAGCAAAATGAAACTTGCTGAAATAAAAACCCGACTGTAAGAAAAATTATGGGAGGCACCATGGCACAATAGGTTAATCCTCCTCCTGTGGTGCCGACATCCCATGTGGGCGCCAGTTCTATTCCCGGCTGCTCCTTTTCTGATCCATCTCTCTGCTATGGCCTGGCAAAGCAGTAGAAGATGGTCCAAGTCCTGGGGACCCTGAACCCACATGGGAGACCAGGAGGAAGCACCTGAATCCTGTCTTCTTATTGGCACAGCTCCAGCCATTGTAGTCATCTGGGGAGTGAACCAGTGGATGGAAGACCTTTCTCTGTGTCTCCCTCTCACTGTCTGTAATTCTCTCTCAAGTAAATAAATAAATAAATAAAATCTTTAAAAAAAGATAAAAATTATGGGAAATATGTATTCAAGTCTTTCTAAATACCTATTATGCCATTTTGTGACTAACACAAGCTCAGCACATGACTGAGGACTAGGGAGAGAACTGCTAAAACATGACACATATTCCATATTGTAATGAAACAGGTATTCACTGAAGCCACTTTGGCCAATTTTGTTCATCATTTAAATTTAAGATGACAATGTATAAAGTGTACACTTAGTTTTCAGATCTTTATTTTCATTTAACTTACCTGAAAAAATTTCTATTGCATGCTGCTATAGTCAATGATCATTAAGGGGCAATCTAAAATGTCACACTATTAATGAATAAGAAGTAGAAACTTAATTTTCACCATTCCTTTTTTTCTCTTACAGGTCCTTACAGAAATGTTAAAAATGGGTTACTTCAAATATTCAATTTTAGAAAAAAAATGGTTCCTAGAACACATAAAATGTTATGTAAAATATTGTGATTAATAAACCCAATTTTCTGTTTGATATCTTTCTTAAAATATTAAACATGTGAAATGAGGAGAGCCTTTGATAGTTATCTTTGAAACTCACATTAAATTAGCACTCTTGTAGCTGTTCCTTTACTCTTGAATCTTGTCTGAGTTGTGATTTTACAATGATCAGTTGTAGTAGGCAAAGTAACGCAGAATATTTTGGTGGGGTTCATACAGATTTATCTGAAACTCTAATGAACCAAGTCAGCTGCTTGAATAATTTAGTTTTAATTCAGAGAGTAAATAGATGAAGGTTTTCAGAGTTTATGAGAGAAGTTTGTGATGAAAGACATGAAGTCAACTAAATATATTCAGAAAGATTGTGTGTGTGTGTGTGTGCACATGTGTGTGTATACTGGAATTAAAAAAGAAAAAAAGAAAATTTTTAGAAAATTAGTTATTTTCTAGATTCATCAACAATATCCAGAATTAACTGTAAATTAATTTTAACAACTTTCTCCCAGCTTTATTTTTGCTGTATTATTTTTTTCCTTTAATTTTTAATTAGATAGGTTCATTATGCTTTGAAGGTACAATTTTAAGAATATACTGATATTCTCCTCCTCCCTCTGTGTTCACTCCCTCTCTCTCTCCCTCCTACTCTTCTTGTTTCTCCCTTTTTTTTTAGTTTTTGGAATTAAATATTTTAAATTTATATTACAGTAAACAGTCTTGATACTTTGACAAATAAGTTTAACGAGCAATATCAATAAGACCTTAGTTTGGTGGGAATAAAGACAACTGCTATAAACAATAATTGAATGGAAAAATGACCATTTCACTCATATATAGTAAATTTTAAGGTAATCACAGATCATTAACACTACAGTAGTATGACATTCTTTTTTTTTTTTTAAAGATTTATTTATTTATTTGAAAGTCAGAGTTACACAGAGAGAGGGAGTCAGAGGGAGAGAGAGAGAGGGAGAGAGAGAGTGGTCTTCAATCCACTGGTTCACTCCCCAATCGGCTGCAACTGCCGGCTGGAGCTGGACTGATCCAAAGCCACGAGCCAGGAGCTTCTTCCAGGTCTCCCACGTGGTTGCAGGGGCCCAAGGACTTGGGCCGTCTTCTACTGCTTTCCCAGGCCATAGCAGAGAGCTGGATTGGAAATGGAGCAGCCGGGACTCAAACCTGTGCCCATATGCGATGCCAGCACCGTAGGTGGCAGTTTTACCCAATATGCCACAGCACCGGCCCCATTGCATAACATTCTTAACCATTTTTTCACAAAGATATAAAACAGCTTTACAAAACTATATTTGCCACGATACTGATACACACAGACATTTCTTTCTTTTTTCTTTCTTCATTTTTGTTTATTTTTTAAAATTTTATCTCACATATACAAGGGAGATTATGCAGTATTTGTCTTTCTGGGTCTGGCTTATTCTACTCAACATGATGTCCTCCAGTTGCATCCATTTTGTTGCAAATTGCAGAATTTCATTATTTATATAGCTGAAGAATATTCCATTCTGCATTTATACCACAGTTTCTTTTTCCATTCATCTGATGATGGACACATTGGTTGATTTCAGATTTTAGCTATTGTGAACAATGCTGCTATGAACAAGGTGGTGCAGATATTTCTTTGATATAGTGTGTTCAAGTCTTTTGGGTATATAACCAGTAGTGGGATTGCTAGATCATATGACAAGTCCATTTCCAGTTTTTAAATAAATATCTATACTGTTTTCCACAGTGGCTTCACCAAGTTACATTCTACCAACAGTGTGTAAGAGGTCCCTTTTTCCGCATCATCAGCATTTGTTATTCTCTCTGTTTTTTATTTTAGTCATTGTGACAGAGATGAAGTGATATCTCATTATAGTTTTGATTTTGAGTTCCCTGATGAGTAGTGATGTTGAGCCTTTTTTTCACATATTTGTTGGCCATTTGTATTTCTTCTTTTGAGAACTGTCTATTGAAGTCCTTTGCCCAGGATGGTTGCTTTTTTGTTGTTGAGATTCTTGTTGCTGCTATATTCAAGATATTAATCCTTTGTCAGATAGGTGTTTTCCAAACATCTTTTCCCATTTTGTTGGATGTCTCTTCACTCTATTGATTGTTTCCTTTGCTGTGCAAAAGCTTCTGGTTTGATATGGCCCTATTTGTTTATTTTTGCTTTTGTTGGCTGTGCTTTCGGGTCTTGTCCAAGAAGTTTTCCCCTTCACCTATGTCTTGGAGTGTTTCCCCTACATTTTCTTCCATCAAATTCATATTCTCAGATCTTAAATTTAGGTCTTTGATCCATCTGGAGTTGATTTTTATATATGGTGAGAAGTATGGATCTAATTTCATTGTTCTACAAAAATAAATCTAGTTTTGCCAGCACCATTTGTTGGAGAGATTATCCTTACTCCACTGTATGGCCTAAATACTTTTATCAAAAATCAATTGTGTGCATGTGGATTAACTTCTGGGCTCTCTATTCTGTTCCATTGATCTGTTTATCAGTTTTTATACCAGTATCACATTGCTTTATTTATTACAATTTTTTTGGTATGATTTGAAGGCAGGTGTTTTGATGCCTCCAGCTTGATTTTTCTTGTTGAGAATTTCTTTGGTCATTCTAGGTCTTTTGTGAGTCCATATAAATTTTAGAATTGTTTTTTTCTAGTTCTGTAAGGAATGCCATTAGTATTTTTTGGGCATTGCATTGAATCTGTAGATTGCTTTGGATAATGGAGATAATGGAGACTTTTTTTTTTTAATTTTTTTAAACTTTATTTATTTATTTATTTGAGAGGCTGGTTTACTCCCCCAAACACCTGCAAAGGCTGGGGTTGAGCTGAAGTGAAAGTCAGGGGCCTGGAAGTCAATCCAGGTCTCCAATTTGGGTGACCGGGATCTAATCACTTAAGCCATTATCACTGTTTCCCCAGGGTCTGCTTTAACAGGAAGCTGAAGTTATAGCTGGAGTAATCAAACCCAGGTACTCCAATGCGGGCTTCCTAACTGGTCCCTTAACTGCTAGGCTAAACACCCACCATGAATTCACTCTTTAATTGTAATAGTTATCTTTATGGGTTTTCCATGTATAATCATATTGTCTGCAAATTATGACAGCGCTGTTTTCATGTCTAATCTTTATGATGTTCATTTTCTTTTCTTTTTTTTTTAAGTTTTATTTAATGAATATAAATTTCCAAAGTACAGAATATGGACTACAGTGGCTTCCCCCCCATACCGTCCCTCCCACCCGCAACCCTCCCCTTTCCCACTCCCTCTCCCCTTCCATTCACATCAAGATTCATTTTCGATTATCTTAATAATGGAGACATTTTAATGATATTAATTCTTCCAATTAATGAGCAAGGAATATCTTTCCTTTTTTTGTGTCTGTGATGATTTCTTTCACCAATGTTTGATAATTTTCCTTGTAGATATCTTTCGCTTTTTGGTTAAATTTATTCCTAAATATTTTATTTTTGTGACTATTGTAAATGGGATTTGTTTCTTGATTTCTGCTACTGTGAATTCATCATTAGCATACAAAAAGCTATGTTTTTTGTATGTTTATTTTCTTTTTTTTCCATTTTTTTTAACTTTTATTTAATGAATACAAATTTCCAAAGTACGACTTATGGATTACAATGGCTTCCCCCCAATACCGTCCCTCCCACCCACAACCCTCCCCTTTCCACTCCCTCTCCCCTTCCATTCACATCAAGATTCATTTTCGATTATCTTAATATTGTATGTTTATTTTATAATCTGCAACTTTACAGAGTTGGTTTATCAATTCTAACAGCTTCTTGGTGGAGAATTTAGGTTTTTCTATGTACGACATCATGTCATCTAAATGGACATCTTGACTTCCTCTTTTCCAGTGTTAATGTCCTTTATTTTTTTTCTCCCTAATTGCTCTCACTCAACTTTCAGTACTATATTGAATAAGATTGGCTAAAGTGGACATCCTAGTCAAGTTCAAGATCTGAGGGGAAATGTTTTCACCTTTTCCACATTCAGTATGATATTGGCTATTGGTTTATGATATATAGACTTTATAATTTTTAGGAATGTTCCTCTACACCTAATTTGAGGAAGGTTTTTTTTTTTTTTTCATTTGTGGAAGGGGTATTGAATCTTAAATGCTTTCTCTGCATCTATTGAGATAATAATATAGCTTTTGTTATTTGTTCTATTGATGTGATTTATGATGTTTATTGATTTGTGAATGTTGACCCACCCTTGCATTGCTGGGATAAATTGCACTTGAGCTTGATGAATGATCCTTTTGATGTAGTTTTGGATTCAATTTGATAGCATTTAGTTGAGAATATTTGCATCTATGTCCATTAAGGATACAGGTCTTTAGTTTTCTATTCATGTCATTTGTTTGTTTGCTTTAGGTAGCAAAGCAATTCTGGCCTCATAAAACCAGTGTGGCAGAATTCCATCCTGTTCAATATTTTAGAATAGTTTGGAGAGTGTTGGAGTTACTTCCTCTTTGACTGCTTTGTGGATTTCAACAGTAAAGCCATCAGGTCCCAGACTTTTTCTTGATGTAATACTTTTGATTACTGCTTCAATCTCAGTGTTTTTTATAGGTCTATTTTGGTTGTCTGTATCTTTTTAGTTTATATTGGTAGATTATATAAATCCAGAAATTTATCCATTTCTTTGAGATTTTCCAGCATATGGTTCTTCATAGTAGTTTCATAGGATCCTTTGTATTTCAGTGGTGTCAATTGTAATATCTCCTTTTTTACCTCTAATCTTATTTTTTTTCCCCTTGTTTTCTTTGCTAGACTGGATAGAAATTTATCTATTTTGTTTAATTTCTCAGTAAACCAACTTTTTGTTTTGTTGATCTTTTGTATTTTTTTTGTTTCAATTTCGTTTATTTGTGCTCTGATCCTTATCATTTCTCACATCCTGCTGATTTTGGGTTTGTTTTATTCTTGTTTTTCTAAATCTTCTAGATGTATCATTAGATCTTTAAGTTGAGACATTAATGTAAGCACTTAATGCTATAAAATTCTCTTTCATACTGCTTTTTTATATCCCACAAGTTTTGATATAATGTGCTTTGTGAAGTGAGTTTCTTGAGTGAAGCATATATGGTGGGGTCATAGGATGCTTATTTTTGACTTTAAAAAATGCACATATATGTATAACTATAAAATATTACAATACAGAAGTTTATAACATTATACCTAATTCTCTACTTCTGAGTTTCCTTTCTCTTTTTTTATAATAATACTTCTAAGACTCATAATCAGCAGAATTCAGAACAGCAGAATTCAGAACAAGTCATGCTAGGGGCCTTACTCCCTGGACCTTTGAATGTGCACATCTTACTTGCTATATATGATATTATGGAAAACAAAATAAAAACTGTTGAGAGATGCCATAGTTATAAAAATGGTGCTTTATTTTTTCTCTTTTCTTTCATTTCACTTGAGAGTTGACTGTAGGCTTTGCAAGTATCATAAAATTCATGCTGCTATTTGAAAGTTAAGTTATAAGTGAGAGACATATTTTAGCATTTACCCTTAAAATAAGTGATTACTTTTAATATTATCATGTGTGATTATACTACACTGAAATTTGTAGAAAAACTCAACAACTGGAAAGAAATAGAAAAAGAAAATTAAAAGCTGGTTTGAATTAAAAACAGAATATCCCATTCCATAGAATAAATGAAATGCTGGAAGAGTAAGATAAAGGAATACTAAGTAGAATGGTAAAATGGGAAAAAGAGTTACATATAAATATATTTTCACTGTATTTTCAGCAGTGAAAGACTATTTTGTAACATAATATGTTTATTCCACTCACAAGAATTAAAGGAATATAAAACCTATCTTATTCATGCAGCATGTAATAAACATTTAAAGCATAGATATAAAAATATATGGTGACATACACTAAAATTATTAGAATCTAGAATTACTTTGAAGTGTTGAAAGTAATTGTAAATGTTGGTTATTTTATGATTAATTTTTTGGCTATTATATAAAACTGTGATGAATATTCATGCTTGACTCTGTAGATATATAATTCATTTCACTTACTTAAATACCTGTGAGTAGTATGGTTATATTGTTCAGTAGATATATATTTTACTTTTTAAGAAATTGCTAAGTGATTGCAATATTTACTACTACCATAACGTGTGTGAGAGTTTCAGTTTCTCTATTTGCTTTCCGAAAACTGGTATGGTTCATCTTTTAATTATAACCACTCAAATAGTTGTGTAATGGTATGCTGTTATTTTATTTTAATGACTAACGATGTTGCCATCTTTTCATGTGATCGTTTATTAGTCATACATTTTCTTTGGTGAATTGTCTGTTGAATTATTTTGTCTGTTTTAAAAATTGTATTGTTTAATCTTTCATTATTGAGCTTTAGGAGTTCTTTGAATATTCTAGACAAAAGTTTTTTTTTTTTTTAATCAGGAACTGATTTCAGATATTTTCTACCATTCTGCTCCCTGTTGTTTATCTCTCTCTCTCTCTTTTTTTTTTTTTAAACTTTTATTTAATGAATATAAACTTCCAAAGTACAGCTTATGGATTACAATGGCTTCCCCCCAATAACGTCCTTTTTTTTTTTTCTTTGTGAATAAACAAATTGCAAGATTTGAGGTTTCTGTCCTAGTTCTAATTATCTAAGATTAAATAGGGAAGACTTAACTCTCTTAAAAGTGTGTGTGTGTGTGTGTATTTAAATAGCAGAAGTTTTTAATTTTGAGGAAGCCAGACTTTTCAATTTGTCCTATATTCTTCTTCAATGTAATATCTTAGATATTTGCACAGGGTGTTCAAATTGTGGCATAGCAGGTTAAGCCACTGCCTATGAAGTCAGCATTTCATGTGGGCACCTGTTCAAATCCTGATTTCTGGCTGTTCCACTTCTGATCCAGTTCACTGCCAATGTGCCTGGTAAAGCAGCGGAAGACAGCCCAAGTGTTTGGACCCCAGCACCCACATGGGAGAACTGGAGGAATCTGTTGGCTACTGGCTTTGGCCTGGCCCAGCCCAGACCTTGCCATTGTAGTCATTTGGGGAGTGACCAGTGGATGGAAGATCTCTTTCTCTGTCTCCCCCTCTGTCTCTTTCTGTAACTCTAGCCTTCAAATAAATAAATAAATAAATCTTTAAAAAAGAAGTTTTTCAGTTTGAGAAAGCCAAACTTACACATTTTTCCTAGATGTTCTTCAATATAATTTTTTACAAATATTTGCTCAGGGACCGGTATATTAGTGTGTTGGGATAAGCCACCACCTGTGGTACCTACATCCCATATGAGAGCTAGTTTGAGTCCCAGCAGTTCCGCTTGTGGTCCAGTTCTGTGATAATGTGCCTGGGAAAGCATCAGGGGATGACCCAAGTGCTTGGGCCTCTATAGCTATATAGGAGACCGGTATGAAGCTTCTGGCTACTGGCTTTGGCCTGGCCCAGCTCTGTGCACTGTGGCTGTTTTGGAAGTGAAGCAGTGAGTGGAAGATTCTCTCTTTCTTTCTCTCTCTCTCTCTCTCTCCCTCTCTCTGTAACCTTGTCTTTCAAATAAATAAAATGAATCTTTAAAAAAATAAATATTTGCCAAGGTCAATTTAGCAAAGATTTTTGTCTGTTTTCTTCTAGAAATTTTATATTTTTATATGCTTCCCACTTAGGTCAAGGATTCAATTTGTGTTAATTTTAGTGTGATAGGAGAGGTATGGACCTTAACAAATTTATGCACTCATTTTTGGATATGGATATTAATTCAACCATCAAAATTCATTGAAAAGTTAATTCTTCTCCATTGAATTGGCTTTGCCCTTCTGTCAAAAAATAAGTTGAATATATTGGTTTTCTAGACTCTTTTATACTGTGTTACTCTGTTTATCCATCTTTATGACAATACAATACTACCTTGATTACTGTGATCTAAATTTATCATTCCTTAACAAAGTTGTTATTGGCTACCCTATGTCCTTTGCATTTCATTACATGAATATTAGAACTAGCTTGTCAAATTCTACCAATAAGTATGCTTACAACTTAGGTGAGAAATGCATTGAATAAGCAGATTAAACAGATCTATTTGGGAAGAACTGATAACCCAACAGCACAGAGTCATCTAATCTGTAAACAATGTATAACTCTTCATTTATTTAGGTCATCATTATTTTTTTTCTCAACAACAGTTTGTAATTTCATTGTATAAGCTTTTTAGAGTGAGCTTTGAAAGTCTATGTTTTTTTTTTTCCTAAAACTAGTTTATTTATTTATTGTAAAGCAGAGCAATAGGGGGTGGGGAAATGAGAGAGAGAGAGAGAGAGAGAGAGAGAGAGAGAGAATGAATCTTCTTCCATCTGCTGGTTCAATCCTCAAATGCCCGCAAGAGCCAGGGCTGTATCAGACTAAAACCAGAGCCAGGAATTCAAGGTAATTTCCCAAATGGGTGGCAGAGACCTAACTACTTGAGCCACCAGCTGCTGCCTCCCAGAATGTATGCATGTGCAGGAATTTGAATTGGAAGAGGACCTGGGAATCTGTTCCAGTTACTTCAATATGGGATGTGGGTGTTCCAAGCAGCAGCTTAACCTTCTGTGCCACAGCATCTGTTCCTAAAAGTTCGTGTTTTAAGGCTTTATTTTAATTCATATGAGATTGAAGTTGCGGGCATAGTATCTCTTTATCAGCCATTTAATAGCTGTGGCATATGCAGTAGTATAACATCTCTAATTCCTGAAACAATAGTTTGTGTTTTTTTTTGTTCTGTTACAGGCAGAGATTCATCAGCTTTATTGTTCTCAGAGATACAGATTTTGGTTTCTAGGATTTTTCTATTGTTTTCCTATTTATTGTGTTGTTTTCTTATTTAATAATTTTCATTTCCTTTTTTTTGCTTACTTTGTTTAATAAAACTTCTTTCTTACCTTAGCTTCTTGTTATAGAAGCTGAGGTCATTGACCTAAGATAATTCTTTTGTAAAAAAGGGGTATTTAATTGATAAATGACAGACTACTACTATTTTGTAGCTTTTCATAAACTGTGACATATTACATTTTTATTAATATGTTCTACAGTATGCTCTACAAGTTTTCTGTGATTTCTGTGATTTTGCCTTTGATATATTGTCGTTAAGAAATGTTACTTAATTTAAAAAATTATCTGTAGGTTTTCCAAATGTCTTGTGTCTTTGTTTCTTAACTCAATTTCATTTTGCCTGGAGATTTTTTTTTTTTTTTTTTTTTTTTTTTTTTTTTACAAATTGGGTTCTTTTAATTCTACTAAGAATTGTACTGTGGTTCAAAACATGGAAAATCATGTTCTTTATGCTTTAGAAAATAATATATTTTGTTTTGATAGTGAAATGTTCTATAAATATCAGTTAGGTTAAGTTGATTGATAGTTTTACTCACATCTATCTTCTTACTGATTTCCTGTCTACTTTCTATATCTAAGAAGGTAGTAAAAACGTTCCAATTATAATTTTGAACTTTTTCATTTCTTTTTATACTTCTATCAACATTTCTTCACACATTTTGAAGCTATTATCAGCTACATCCTAGTTAGTATTGTAATGCTGATTTAATTAACTGACATATTTTCATTATGAAATGGATACCTTTAACTCATGTACTTGTTCTGAAAATGTTTCCCTGATTTTAAGCATCTACCCAAATATTTTTTACTTAAGTTTTATGGTATGTCTTTTGTCTTACTTTTCTTTTATCATCTTTGTGTCTTTGCATTTAAAGGCATATGAAATGAGAAGCATGTAATTAGATATTTTTATATCAAAAACATCTGTGAATTTCAGCCCCTTTATATTTCATTTGATTATCAGTGTACTTCAGTTTATCCCCTTACATTTTCTCTATTTGTCCTGTTGTACTTTAAATATTTCCTGTTTTTCTGCTTTCTTTTGCATTGTGTTTTGATTTTTCTATTTTATGTATTTTTGCTGGCTCATTAGATCTAAATCTTTCTTTTATTATCTTAATACTGCTTTAACACTTGCAGTGTACACCTTTAACTCATATAGTCATTCAATCACTAAAGTGTTTTTTACCATTAAACAACTGGTATACTTTCATTATCCTCTTTTGGTGTTTATGACACTATTGTCACACATTTTATTAAAAGTCCTGTTATAAATACTTTAATATATTATTTATTTATTTTAAAGATTTATTTACTTATTTGAAAGTCAGAGTTACACAGAGAGAGGAGAGGCAGAGAGAGAGAGAGAGAGAGAGGTCTTCCATCTGATGGTTCACACTTCAATTGGCCGCAATGGCCAGAGCTGCGCCATCTGAAGTCAGGAGCTAGAAGCTTCTTCTGGGTTTCCCACGTGGGTGCAGGGGCCCAAGGATTTGGGCCATCTTCTACTGCTTTCTCAGACCATTTGAATAGGAAGTGGAACAGCCGGGACTTGAATCGGTGCCCATATGGGATTCCAGCACTTCAGGCCAGAGCGTTAACCCACTGTGCCACAGCGCCGGCTCCTATTATTATTTATTGAAACATGTAGTTACCCTTTAAGAAGATTAAATACAATCTTACATATTTTTCAGTGCAGTCCAGATTTAATTCTGGTATATTTTCTTTTGCTTAAATGACTTCATTTAATAGTTTTTTAAGTACATGTCTGCTGATAATGGATGTGTTCAGTTTTGTATCTGAAAAATGTTGTATTTTCACTGGGTATTTAGCCTAGGAGTTAAGATGCCCCTGTTCCACATTGGAGTGCTTGGGTTCAGTTCCCAGTTCTGGATCCTGACCCCAGTTTCTTGACAATGCAGATCCCGGGACAGTGGTGATGGTTCCAGTAACTTGGTTCCTGCCACCACGTGGGAAACGGATTGTCTTACTGGCTATTGGCTTTGGCTCAGTCCCAAACGTGTGGGTTTTAGTGAGTGAACCAAGAGATGGGAACTCTCTCTCTTTCTCTCCCTCCCTCTTTCTTTCTTTCTCTGTGTGTGTGTCTGTTGGCTTCCATCTTTATCTCTTTGCCTCACAAATAAATTTAAAAACTTTTTTTTGAAATTCTGGTTGGCAATTTTTTCTTTCAGTATTTTAACTGCTTAACTGCATTCTAGCTTACACTATTTCCAATGTGCAAAGTGCTGTCATTTTCTTATTTCTCTGTACATGTTAAGGCTGTTTGTTTGCTTAAGATTTTTGTCTTAAAATTTTTAGAAGATCTTACTCAATTTGATTAAGATATGTCTTGCCATAGTTTTATTTCTTGAGCTTGCATTTTGTTGATGTTACTGGATCTGTGTATTTCATTTTTCAACAAATTTGTGTTTTTTAAAATTTTCCTTATGTGTGTCTGTCTTTAAGAATCGTTTGGGACACTTCTTTGAATTGTCTCCTCACTTCTTTCCTTTCCTACAGAAACTCCATCTACATTTATATTAGGCCCTTTTTGTTGTTCTGCAGTGCAATTTCTGTGTTTTATTTTCAGTAATTTACATTGCCATGTTTTCCAATTTGCTAATTTTTTTTTTTTATCACAACTGAAGGAGAAAGAGTTAGGTATAAGCATTTCAGATAGCTGTGTTGCCTAAGAAAAGCTTTGCAAAATCTGTGGGTACCTGAATGAAAGTCAGTTAGGGAAGTCTTCTTTTCCCAGGAACAGTTCTGTCTTATCACTAGCATCCTCCATTGCTGACCCATGGGAAGTTAATGGGAAGCGTGAGCTGGTTTGCGTACTGTACAGCACTGAAAATCAAAGGGCAGCAGCTGGAATTCTGGACCAGTCACACTTCCATGTACGTGCCACATATGTTTCATTAGTTCTGAAGCTACTTTCTTAATATTCTGTAATTGTGCAAATAGATAATTATATTGTAAGTAACTGGAGTAGCTTTCTCAACATTACCAAGAGAGGTTACTATATAGATAAAGGACACCTATGCTGTCTTTTGTTACTTGATTTGAGTTAGAGTTATGATAAAAACTCATATTTTTAAATAAATGTCAATACAAGTATAGAAATAACATGAAGTATATACATAAAGATAAACGCACACACACATACCACATTCATTCAGGCATGTATATGTCTGGGATGTGTATATGCGTTTCCCGGAGACAAAAAGTAAATCCTAGCATTCTGATCTTAAGTATTTTTGGCTAAAGGAACTGGGCTCCTTGGATAAACAGTTTTTCTCAGGGTCAAAGATGAAAGAATTTATTTATTTTAAAATATTTATGTATTTATTGAAAGGCAGAATGATAGACACAGAGGGGAGAGAAAGAGAGAGAGAGAGAGAGAGAGAGAATCTTCCATCTGCTGGTTCACTTCCCAGATGTTCACAGCAGGTGGGTCTGCATTCAGCTGAAACCAGAAGCCATGAATTCCATCTGGGTCTCACACACAAGTGAGACCCAATTCCTTAGGCTATCTTCTGCTGTTTTCCTACGTGCATTAACAGAGAGCTGGATTGGAAGCAGAGCAGCAAGGACTTGAACTGGCATTCCAGCATATGATACCATTGTTGCAACTAGTGGCGTAACTTGTACCACAACACTGGCCCCTGTAAGTAGTTAATATGACCAAGGAATATGTATTTGGGCCAGGATATAAGAAAGTGTCAATTAATACAAACACACACACACACACACACATAAAGTCATGAAGACAAAATATGAGTTAATATCAGAGATAAAAGGAGAATAAAGAGACTTGAATGTTGATTTCAGAATATGACTCAGAATTTCATTTTCCTGTAAAATACATTAATTGTGTAGCTGTAAAAATGAATATGGTTGATGTAATTAGATACAAAAATGTCAATTTTTGTTTCTTAATATTGATAATTGTACTCAAGTTATCAAGGAGAATATAATTGCTTATAGGAAAAACAAGCTAATATTTTTAGGGGTAAAAGAATATCACATTTACACTTACCTCAAATCATTTAGAAACAAATTATAGAAGGTAATAGAGAGTGACTAATAATGCTTATGTAATAAAATGTTAACAGTGGAGATTCAAAGTATGTACTTTCTTGTATTGTTCTTGGTAGTGTTCTTTTAACTAGTGTTCTTATGTAAGTGTTCTTCTGTAAGTTTAAAATTAATATATGGCATGCATTTTTGAAAAGTCAAAGTAAAGTGGATCACACTTTGAATTTACTAAAAACATTTTATTATTGGAGCAAATGAGTGTACCATAAAATTGTATACAGAAACTTATTTAATAATCAGGGACTTCAAAAGTTCATGGAAATTGAATTTCAAAGTTTATTTTGGTGCAAAAATTCTGAAATCCATGCTTAGTTTTTTCATATTGCATTTCCATGAACTTTTTGATAAACTGTTGTAAACATTTTGTAGGCATCACTTATTTGGCAGAGGTTTATATGCTAGTGTTTACTTCTTGATGAACGACGTTAATAACTTTTCAAGCTGCTGTGTCCCTTTCTTGTCTTCTGTTTTAGCAAATTAAAAGATAGGCTATTTTGGGAAGTAAATGAATTCATCTTCTAATTTAAAATTCTCTACTAGATAGATCTCCTAAATATCAGTGTATCTGTCAAAATCTGGTTGATTTTCATTTGATGAAATATAAATATCCTAATTGTTGTTTCAACAACCAGAATGTGAGAAAGAGGAGGCTGGGAATGATGATGTTGACTTGTACTGTTTAATTAGCTGGATATTTCTCTGTTTCACCTTTTTAGAAATTCAAATGGAGAAATGAAAATATCTGTTTTGTGTGAAAAGTCAGAGGTAGAGGTTTAACTATCCAATATTAATTGATTAATTAAATTAATATTGCCTGCTGTGTTCCAACACTTCTCCATATGAGAGTATTTAAAAATTTTTATGAAAAGCATAGAATTCAAAGAATATTTTAAGATTCATATGATTGAAGTTGGACATATTTTCATTTGATTATTGTTTATCATCCTTGCCTGTTTTCCTGCTGGCTTGTGGTCTTTTTACCTTTTATTATTTGAGCTCTTTGTTTATTACAGCCATTAAGCCTTTGACTATAGTGTAAATTAGTAAATGTTACCTTAAAAAAAAACAAATAAAATGTTGTTCAAAGAACACACTAATTTTTGTGAAAAGATTTTGAAATCCATACATCATTTTTGTTTTTTAATGTGTTATGAACATTTTGAAAGCTCCTTATATACAATTTCATTTTTTTATCCAAATAAACTGATCTTTTAATTCTATTTCTCCCTGAACTTTTTGAAGTTCCTTCTTTGTTGAAATTGTAAAAGTTGACTTATAAAACCAAATGAGTACAAGAAGTTTCCAAAGAAAGTAACAATGTTAAATGAGTGTTAAATAGAACAAAAGACCAATCTTTATAAAATAACTACATCTAACATTTGAGTAAAGATAAAATAAGGGTCCAAGACAGGGACAGGGAAGTTCTAGACAAAAACATGGGTCACCAGGAGGAACAAAGAAGAAAGACTCCACACCATGGGAAACTTTAAGGTGTGATTTCCCACAGTTAAATGCCTTACAAAGGTCTGTAGTGACTGAAAAATTGAAGTTCTAAGAAAAGGCTGATATATTTGCCCCAAAGTATGACATCAGGAAGTGACTTTTACAAGCTTAGTATGCTGGGAAGGGAGGCAAAGTTTCAAAGACTTAAAGAATGAATTTGTAATAACTTTATCCATTTTAATATTTTTTTTGTTCTAGTACTATTGGTTGAACTCTGTAATTAACACACAATTATTCTTAGGTGTTTATATTTTAACTGAAAAGTGATCCCTGTTAAATATAAGAGTGGGAATAAGAGAGGGAGGAGATGTACAGTTCAGCACATGCTCAGTCGGACTAGAGCTTAGGAAGATTACTGACGCCATAAACAAGAGTGTCAAATTATTAAGTCAACAACAGGAGTCACCGTGTACTTACTCCTCATGTGGGATCTGTCCTTAATGTGTTGTCCAATGTGAAGTAATGCTATAACTAGTACTCAAACAGTATTTTACACTTTGTGTTTCTGTGTGGGTGCAAACTGATGAAATCTTTACATAATATATACTAAATCGATCTTCTGTATATAAAGATAATTGAAAATGAATCTTGATGTGAATGGAATGGGAGAGAGAGTGGGAGATGGGAGGGGTGCGAGTGGGAGGGAAATTATGGGGGGGGGAAGCCATTGTAATCCATAAACTGTATTTTGGGAATTTATATTTATTAAATAAAAAAAACCAAAACAGATCAATTAAAAAAAGAGCTAAAAAAAGAATGAAATTGTAATAATGGCTATGAAGCTGAGAATAAATAAAGACATTTAGGGGTGTGGGTACTGGCGCCAAGACTCCTGTACCCCACATTGGAGTGTCTGGGTTTGCATTCTGACTCCAGCTTACCACCAATGGAGTAAGTAATGTACGTTAAGTGATGGAGCATGTAATAAGGTTCTTTCCACACATGTAGGAGACCTGTATTTTATTCCCAGCACTGGGTTCCAGCTTTGATCCAGCCCTAGCCACTGTAGGCATTTGATGAGTGAACCAGTGTATGGGAGTACAGTATATCTGTCTTTCCGTCTCTCTTTCTCTGTGTTTCTACTTCTCAAATAAATTCAAAAATGAGAAAAAAATGATATTTATCTAGAGATCTCCATACTATTTCCCATAATGGCTATAGCCATTTACATTTCCACTTACAGTGTACAGAGATACATTTTCTAAGTAAAATAAGCCAAACAGAAAGAAAAATATGATATGAAAAATATGATATAAAAAAATGATATGATCTCATTTATATGTAGTATACAAGATAGCCAAATTCAGAGAAACAGAAAATGACATGAGATTGTTAGGGGCTATGATTGAAAGAATGGAGAAGCATTGGTAAAAGGCTAAAAAGTTTCAGTTATACAGAATGAATAACTTCATTATAAATACTAATATGCAATATGAGGACTATGGTTGATAATACTTTATTATATATTTGAGACTTCCTTCGAGAATAGACCTTAAGTGTTCTTCCTAAACACAGAGAAGGTAACTATGTAAAGAGATAAATAAGTTATTTAGCTTGACTATGTGTCTGTATATATATACACACACACATATATATATATACATATCAAAATACTACATTGTGCACAATAAATGCATAATAATTTTGTTAAAATTAATAAAAGATCTTTAGCAGTGAAAAAAGGAGAAAGATTATATAACATAGTAATTCTATTGCAAGATACAGATTTGATCATCTTTTCCAAGTGCACATCAAAAGATACTTAAAAAACCCATAATATATTATTTTGAATTATCAGTAGCATGAAAGAAAAAAATGCCTCCAAGCAGGAAAGAGATTACATGAATTTTAGTGCATTAGAATGTTATGTGGGCCGGCGCCGCAGCTCACTAGGCTAATCCTCTGCCTTGCGGTGCTGGTATCTGGGTTCTAGTCCCGGTCGGGGCGCCGGATTCTGTCCCGGTTGGCCCTCTTCCAGGCCAGCTCTCTGCTGTGGCCCGGGAGTGCAGTGGAGGATGGCCCAAGTGCTTGGGCCCTGCACCCCATGGGAGACCAGGAGAAGCACCTGGCTCCTGGCTCCTGCCATCGGATCAGCGCGGTGCGCGGGCCGCGGCGGCCATTGGAGGGTGAACCAACGGCAAAGGAAGACCTTTCTCTGTGTCTCTCTGTCTCTCTCTCTCACTGTCCACTCTGCCTGTCAAAAAAAAAAAAAAATAAAAAAAAAAAGAATGTTATGTGAAGAACAGATTGCACAATAGATCTTTCAAAAAATAATTTTAATAAAAGCAATAAGGTGAAGAAAATGTAAGTATTATCCAGGTTTGCTAAGCACCATGTTACACAAAAATAAAGGAAATATTACTCATTCGTATCTAAATAATGGAAAACCTATAGAGTAATTCAAGGGAAGAATAAACTTTAAATTTAGAATAACCATCAACTCTGCAAAGGGAGATATGAAAATTTCATAGGATGGAATATAAAAGGCACTCAGAAGTGTTGTGAATGCTCTGTTGCTTAATTTGTAAGCTAACGGCTTGATTCTCTTTACTTACCTTTTTAATTGTATGTTTATATTTTATGTTTCTTTATGAGTATGTTATAACATAATGAATTAATTTTTAAGGCATAATACACAGAGAAAGTCACACCATATCTGTGAGCTTCACAAAATTCCAGTACAGTCTTTTATAAAGCTGACACCATCAGTCCAAAAACTATTGGCACACTTTCTAGTGACCCTCATATTTCAGAGATGTATGTCAGTCACGAATATTTATAAATACAATAATAATACTTATTGAATACTTTTTCTTCTGCCTGAAACACCATTTAGAAGTAGATGTACTTTAGAAAACCATCTAAATATTTGTATCAAACTTTCATTGAAAGCTATTGTATAAGATTATATTTATTATTCAATTAGACAATCTAAATTTGAATACCCACTCACAGTTTCTATTTGTCTTATTCTTAGGGAACAGCCTCTCATTGTTATTTTTTTCTTGATGTGCTTATTTATAACCTGTGGAGTCCCACAGACTGAGAAGATTTTACTCTTGGAAGAGGTAACCAAAACAAGCAGCAACAAAAAGGACAGAAAATACACATATGAAATATTGAAAGCATGGTTCCTGAGGATTAATAATTTTTGAGATAAGTAAAATGGTCAGCTCCATTCTAACATTCCCATGATTAAAAAAAAAAAGAAAACTAAAATAGATGTTCTTGTATACAGAAGTTACACTTGACTTTTAGCCCTAGATTAAAGAAAAAAATATTACAGGAAAAAAGGAGAGTGCATACTTTCCATAGAACTTTGAAAATAGTAACTAACTAATGATACTTGAAAACCACTTAATACTATAAAGTTATTTTTGCATGAAAAATGTATCTTTTATATTTTACTACTTGTACCAAGTTATGGGGTGTGGTGTTTGGCATTGCAGTTAAGTTGCCTCTTGGAACACGCACATCACATACCAGAGTGCATGGTTTGATTCCTGGTTCCTCTGCTTTCAATCTACCTTCCCACTAATGCACACCCCAGGAGGTGAGAAGTGATGCCTCAAGCACTTGAGTACCTGCTACATACATGGGAAACCCAGATGGAGTCTCAGACTGCTGGCTTTGGCCTGGTGCAGTCCTACCTCTTGTGGCATTTAAGTAGTGAACCAGCAAATGGAAGATCTCTGTCTCTTTGTCTTTAAATTAAAAGAAAAGAATGTTTAATTAAAAGCAATGTTTTAATGCTAAAGAGAAATAATGCATTATGAAAGTTAGAAAAATTACTTGCATGAATTAGAAATAAAAAGAAAATGAAAGCAGAGTCAAATTATACTTTAAAATCTGCTTAATAAAATCATTGTATAAATGTAACATTTTCTTTTTTATTTAAAATTTATTTTATTTATTTGAAAGGCAGAGTTACAGAGAGAGGTAGAGACAAAGAGAGAGGTCTTCCATCTGCTGGTTCACTCCCCAGCTGGCTGCAATGGCTGGAGCTGCGTTGATCTGAAGCCAGGAGCCAGGAGTTTCCTCCGAGTCTCCCACGTGGGTGCAGGGGCTCAAGTACTTGGGCCATCTTTCACTGCTTTGCCAAGCCATATTAGAGAGCTGGATCAGAAGTGGAACAGCGGGGACTAGAACCGGCGCCCATATGGGATTCCTGCGCTCAAGCCAGGGCTTTTACCCGCTGGGCCACAGCGCCAGCCCCAAATGTAATATTTTCTTAAAATAAAGTTTTGCTTGATGTTTCAAAAATTAACAAATGAAAATGGATCTGCTTTGGTTGAAAATGCCAGTGGGAAGTAGAAACGTCATCCAACCTCCTATTTGCTAAATATCTTCTAGGTCTCTTTTAAAGAATATTAAAACTTATTTGGAAGTGTTACAAAGGGGGAAAAAAATGAGAGAGAGAGAGAGAGAGAGAGAGAAAGAGACAGAGGTCTTCCATTCACATGTTCACTCCCCAAATATTTTCAATTACTAGGGGTAGACCAGGTGGAAGCCAGGAGCCTGGAACTCCATCCAGGTTTCCTGTGTGGATCTCAGGGGCACTTGCACATTTGCCCCGCCTTTCCAGGTGCATTAACAAGGAGCTGGACTGGAAATGGAAACAGCAAGGACTTGAATCACTGCTCGGATTTGGGATGCTGGTGATGCAGGCAGTGGCTTAACCTGCTGTACCACAATGCCAGCCCAAAATTTCTTCTCATACACGTGGAAAACATCAAGATGAAAGTATTGATTCCCTACAATCTCCTCTTGTATAAAGTGTTCTTATTTCCTGTAAAAAGTATGTTATTGACTAAAACAAAGCGATGCAGGAGCCCGTGGCTCCTGGCTTTGGCTTGGCCCAGGCCTGGCTGTTGTGGCCTTTGAGGATTGGAACTGCAGATGGAAGATCACTGTCTCTCTATCTCTCTCTGTAATTCTGTCTTTCAAATAAATAAATAAAATCATTTTAGAAACATGCAAATTAATTACTAACCTAAAATGGATTAAGTCTCCAAAAAAAAAAAAAGTGTACTAAAAATATAAGTTGAGATGTTAAGAATCCAACAGGGCAGTTTGACTATAGGCCAAAGCTTAAGAAAGGGATGGTGCTGTGACATAGCAGATAAAGCTGCTGCCTGCAGTGCTGGCATCCCATATGGGCACCAGTTCGAGTCCTGGCTGCTCCACTTCCTACCCAGCTCAGTGCTATGGCCTGAGAAAGCAGTAAAAGTTAGCCCAAGTCCTTTGACCCCTCCGCCCGAGTGAGAGACCCAGAAGAAGCTCCTGGCTCCTGGCTTCAGATAGACACAGCTCCGACCCTTGGGTCATCTGGGGACTGAACCAGCGGATGGAAGACCTCTCTTTCTCTTTTTCTCTGCCTCTCCTTCTCTTTCTGTGTAATGCTGACTTCCAAGTAAAATAAATAAATCTTCAAAAAAAAAACCAAAATTTAAGAAAGTAATTCTTGATTTCTCTATTAACAGACTCCTTATCCCCCTACAAACTGAAATAGTGACACAGTCAGAGCCCTAGAAGAAAGCAACAATAATACTGAGATAAAACAAGAGCAAATAACCTTCTTTTCTTTCTAAAATGAAGCTTATTTCAAAACAGAAGAATAATTATCTAGCATAGGGGTCTCCTAAATTAGTGTATTATGTAACCCTGTTAATTAAGTTTTTTTTTTTTTTTAGTGTGTGCCCTCTAAATATATGTGTATTTACCTATGCATCATGTTAATGCACTCTACTGATAGAGATTTCAGAGTAGAAAACAAAAACAGAACCTAAAAGATGATGGAATCAGAATAAATACAAGCAAATGGCTAATGATTTTCCTCCGTGTCCCAATTTGGAGTGGTTTGGTTCTTCATGTTACGTTGATTTTTTTATCCTCCATTGCAACAGGTGTAAAAGGAATAGGTAAGAGTAGCCTACCAGCATCCTTGGTAGATATCTGTTCTATCTCATAAGATAAGGCCATGCATAATATTAGAGTAAGAATATGAGATTTATAAATGACATTTTACAATGATGGTGTTGACAGGTCTTGCATATCTTATTCTAAAATTATATGCAATGTTACAGTGGGAGAATCAACTGCTAATAATTTTGAAAAGTTCTTAAAGTTGCTTTTAACTGAGTCAATTAAACCAGATTGTTCTTGATTTTCATTTTGTTACAGCACAGTTTATTTTAGTTTTCATTATAAATCACCCTTTGGAATAATTTAAATTCAAAATAGAAACATTTCTTTGGGTTCATCATGAAGCGAAACATAATAACTACATAATATTCATTAAGATCACAATTTATTTCTTGAATGTTAAGTGATTAGTACATATAAGAATTATTATTTTTTGTTCTTGTTATGCATAATCCAAAATGTAGAACTCATCAAGTAAAAAACTATTGATCCTCTCCCATAGGTGTTCTTCTGTTTGAAGGATTTTCAAATTTTACTAAAAACTTTTCAAGCCTCATTTGGTCCCTCTTTCCATATTCACCTTTAATAGACGTTTTGCCTTCGTATTACATCATGTAACATCCATAAAATTATGGAATATAAATGTGCAAGAAAAGTTATCTTGGTATTGTTAACATTTATTTATTTGTTTTCAATTATTTGTTAGGGGGAGGGAGAGAGAGAGATGAGGGAGGGAGGGTGAAAGGGAGAGGGAGAGGGAGAGGGAGAAGGATGTGGGGGGAGAGAGAGAGAGAGAGAGAGAGAGAGAGAGAGAGAGAGAGAGAGACTGACTCCCTGTGCTGGTTTACAATCCAAATGGCCCTAACAGCCAGTCAAAAGCAAGGAACCAGGAATGCCATCCAGATCTCCCAAGTGGGTGGCAGAGATTCAAGTCATCAAGTTATGATGTATTTTTCAAGATGCAACAATTTCTAGGGCCAGCATTTTGTCACAGTGGGTTGAGCAACTTCTGTGATGTCAGCATCTCATCTAGGAAAAGTTATGACTTCTGCCAGCTCCCTGTTAATGTGTTTGGGAAGGCAGAGGATGATGGCCTAAGTCCCTGAGCCTCTGACACCCCTGTGGGAGACCCAGATAGTGTTCCAGGCTCCAGGCTTTGGCCTGACCCAGCCCTGTCTGTAATAGTCATTTGAGGATTCAACCAGAGGATGGGTAGAAGATATTTTTTCTCTCTCTCTCTCAATCTCTCTCTCCCTCCTTCTGTCTCTCTGCCTTTCAAAAAATAATTTTAAAAAATGAATAAGTTTTTCCATTTTGCTGCTCATATTTTAATCACTTTTGCTAACAAAATCACATAATCATTATTGAAAATTACTTTATCTGACTATGGGACATTCAATTCACTTTTTATTTATTTTTTTAAAGATCTATTTATTTATTTGAAAGAGTTACAGAGAGGGACATTCAATTCACCTTTTATTTAATTTTTAAAGATTTATTTATTTATTTATTTGAAAGAGTTACAGAGAAAGAAAGAGAAAGAGAGAGAGCCCAAGGGGTCTTCCATCCACTGGTTCACTCCTCAAATGGCTGCAACAGCAGGAGCTGAGCTACTCCGAAGCCAGGAGCCAAGAGCTGCTTCTGGATCTCCTACATGGGAGTGGTAGCTCAAACACTTAGGTCATCTTCTGCTTTCCAAGGCCACAGCAGAGAGCTAGATTAGAAGTGGAATAGCCGAGATTCGAATCATATGGGATGCTAGCACTGCAGTGGCAGCTCTACCTGCTAAGCCACAGCGCTGGCTCCTCACTTCACCTTTTAATTAATGATTGTTAAAGTATCTCTGATCAGAGAGAATGACACTACCTAGTTTAGAGTAAGAAAATTTTTAAAAAGATTTATTTTGTTTATTTGAAAGGTAGAGTTACAGAGAGAGGTAGAAACAGAGAGAAAGATCTTCCATCCTCTGGTTCACTCCCCAAATAGCTACAATGACCAGGGCTGGGCCATTCGAAAGCCAGGAGCCAGGAGCTTCTTCTGGGTCTTCCACTTGGGTGCAGGAGCCCAAGGGCTTGCACCCTTCTCTACTGCTTTCCCAGGCGCATTAGCAGGGAGCTGGATCGGAAGTGGAGCAGATGGGGCTCAAACCAGCACCCACATGAGATGTCGGAGCTGCAAGCCAGAGCTATAACCTACTGCGCCACTGCACCAGCCCTAAGAAAAAAATTTTTCAGAAGAAACTAATAAGAAGGTAGAGCTTAAATAGACAACACAAGATAATTGGATTTATAGATTTCTGAAGCCAAAGGGAAGCAAAACCATGCAAATATCTAGTAATCCTATTAAATTATATCTTCTTAGGTTCCCTCAATCCCATCATATTTCCTTGGTTGCAGAAACTTGGTGGAGAGTTAATATATTGAATGAAGTTATCTTTTGGTCATAACACATAATCATGATGTTAATAATTGAAGCTTATCCATACTACTGGAAAAACTTCTAATAAGCAGAATGAGGAGATAATCCACAGCTGAAATTTGTTGTGTTTAAATCTAAGGATTGTTAACATGAATCTTTCATTTTAAAGATATGTTTATTATTTGAAAGGCAGAGGCAGAGAGAGAGAGAAAGGTCTTCCACTCACTGGATTCACTCCTCAGATGGCCGCAATGGCTGGAGCTGTGCTGATATGAAGCCAGGAGCCAGGAGCTTCTTCCAGGTCTCCCTCGCAGGTGCAGGGGCCCAAGGACTTGGGCCATCTTCCACTGCTTTCCCAGGCTATAGAAGAGAGCTGGATTGGAAGTGGAGCAGCCAGGACTCAAACCAGTGCCCATATGGGATGCTGGCACTGAAGATCTGGGCTTTAACCACTGTGCCACAGCGCAGGGTCCAATAGGAATCATCTTACTGAATTTCACTGGTGTCCAGATAGGGCCTGATATTTCCCTTGTTTAAAAGTTTTTAAAAATGAGTTTAATGAGGCTAACTTGCCTACTTTAAATATGTAATAAATACTGAAGCAACAAACTTCAGACTTTATCAAATTATTACATTTGAAATCTCTATTTCCAAGTTGTCACAAAAATTTTAGCCATTGGAGTTTTGAGTATATTTTCAATTATATTTGAAAGATACTTTTGAGAATATAGATAAAACTTATACCATGACACATATTTTGCTTCTGATGAATTGGAAAGAACAGCACAGTATTGACTATGAATGTTTCATAATATGTACTGCTGGAAAATATTTCATGTTAATATACAAATTAACAAGATCTTTTGAGATACAGAGCTTTATTTATATGGTTGTTTCTGTATTGAGATACTTTCTAGCTACATGTAATTTGTTCAGGATTTTTTTCACAGGAAGAGATGTTGAATTTTATCACATGAATTTTCTGCATTTACTGATATGATCATATAATTTTTATTCTTTATCCTGCTAATGTGGTTTACAATGTTTATTGATATACTTATGTTGAGTCATCCTAATATCTTCAGGATGAAACCAACTTGAAAATGATTAATACTACTTTTAATGTGCTGTTGAATTCAATTTGCTAGTATTTTGTTGAGTTTTGCTTCTATGTTAATCAATAATATTGGCATGTAGCTTGCTTTTTATTATTGTTATAGTGTTCTTGTCTGGATTTGGAATCATGGTAATGCTGGTCTAAGAGTCTGTTGAGAAGGATTCCCTCCTCTTCTATTTTTATGAATAAATTAGGCACTCTTGTTTTTAATTCCTATAGCAGTTTTTAGAATTCAACAGAGAAATTATATGTTCCTAGGTTTTTCTTTGACTGTAAACTTTTTATTGATTCAATCTCACTAATCATTATTGGTGTGTTTAGATATCATATTTCTTCATGTTTTACCAAACAGTTATACTTATATCACCTAAGTTCACAGGTTTCAACAGAATTTTCCTGGATATTTGTTTTAGGAATATTGATCATTTGATACATTTTGTTTTATATGAATATATTTATATAGTATTTATGCTTCATACACATAAAAATGCAGAATATTTCAGGATAAGCTCAATCTGCAAATATTTTTTTTCATGTTCAAATCAATTTCAGTTTCCCATGCATGGCCTGTAAGATGAGAACTAAGATTGACCTTGCTTCATTGATAATATTAGATGGCTTCCTATATTAGTTGAAATTGTTAGTTATGCTAACTTTTGCTTTCTGGAACACATACTATAAACTTGTTCATACTACAAACTTGTTCCCTGGCTGTAATATTTCCTTTTTAGGCTATCTTTTGTGGAGGTAGCACTGTAGATAAAAGTATAACACTTTAACTCAATGCAAGCTACTCTATAATTTCTACTCCTACCATTATACAATCAGATAATATTTATGAGTCAAACCCAGGTATTCATGACAACTGTGATAAATCAATGAAGAAGATACACAATAGTTTGTGTCAGCCTAGTTTTTATATTCAGTAAACAATACTACATTTATAAACTACACTAGAAATTGCCTTAGAAAACAAATCCTATTCAGAAAAATATTTTCTCATTTAATTTCTTATTAAAGTCTTTTTGAAATTCTGCTTCTCTATGAGAACTTTTTGTTGATAATTGGAAAATACTTTGATCTCTCATTCATTACACCACAGTTGAAGTCATAGGAATCAAACTGTTTAGTAATATATGTTTAGTAGCATGTAATTCTGTATCTAGAAATTGTTCTCTCAAGAAGTCTGTAGCCCATTGGTTATTCACATATATGTAAGAATAATATTATGACATCAGACTCTCTGAAAGTTGTAGTTCAGGGAAGTGTGAATTATTTCATCTTTCTACACCTTGGTTTCCTCACTCAGGAAATGGAGATGCCATTGATGCATGATTTGTATATTTGTTAGACAGCGTAATGTATATCTGCATCAATATACAGAGGTGTGGTTCTCACAGTTCTAGAGGCTGGCAAGTCCAGGATCAAGGCACCTGCAGACTAGTGTTTGGTCAGAATTCTGCTCTCTGCTTCAAAGATGGTGTTTTCTCCATTTCCCCACATGACAGAAAGGGAGGGCAATTCTGTTCAACCTCTATGATATGAGTGGGACACTAATTCATGAGGGCTCCAACCTCATGATTTAGTATCTCCGAAAGGCCTCACCTCTTAATGCTATCACAGTTGGAGATTAAGTGCCAAGATACAAATTTTGGGGAGACATCAAGATTCAGATCTTAGCAATTAATCATAAGATTTTTATGAGTCAATGAATAGAAGTTAAGTAAAAATCCAAGTTCAAGTAAAAATTCAATTATCTTAAGCTACTACTGATTTTATGGCTCTTAAAGGAACACTTTTAAAGAGTGGAAATATTATGTAGTTTGAAATGTTATAAATCAGCATGAGATTCAGCTCTGATCCTTATAAGTTGCATGACCTTGAGCAGTATATCTGATTTCTTAAGAATTTTATTTTCTTTATTTGTGTTTGGAAAAAATGCAAAAAATTGTTTTCAAGTACTAAATATATGTGTGTGTTTCATGTGTTTAATTTAATGGTGTTTTTTCACATGGTTTGGTTTTCCTTAATCTTTATCAGGTAAATAGTAGTTTACATCTCTGATTTTGAATTAAAACCATACAGAATGATAGATTTTTATATAAAAGAGAAGCTTAATTAGGGGGTCTGGGTGTTTGTCCTAGGTGGTTAAGAGGCCAGTAAGAAAACTTGTGCACGGTAACAGAGTGCCTAGATTTGAGTCCTGGTTCAGCTCTAGATTCTAGTTTCCTGCTAAGGTGCATTCTGGGAGGCAGCAGGTGGTGTCTCAAATAGTTGATTTTCTGCCATTCATGTAGGAGACATGGCCCACCTCGAGCTGTTGCCAACATTGAGGGAGTAAACCAGAGACTGGGAGCTCTGTTGGTCTATTTATTTGCCTATCAAAAGAATTAAGAAGCTTAATGATAATATTATTTGTTCTGCATTTTTGGGACACTGAAACCCAACATAATATTGATGCTTCATTTATAAACAACATAATATTTGAATATTGTTAAAGCCAATTTTTTCACAACTGTTAAAATCTTTATCCAACATTTATTAGATTTCAATCAATGAACCAGGCTTTCCTCATGGTTATAATATTGTGTGTAAAATAAAAAATAAAAATCTCAATATAATATTTTAAATGGGAAAACATCAAGGTAGCATTTGAACTCTTTACTAAATGGAGTCTGTAATTATAAAGTAAATTTAAAATGTTATCAAAAAGTAAAAAAGAAAAAAAGAAAAGAAGGAGGATGGTGGGAGGGAAGTATCAGTATGTTCTTAGAACACTATCTATGAACTACATGGAATCTGTTCTCCTTATACTAACAAAAATTCTCCTTATCTATCCTACCAGTTGGAAAGATGTTCCATTTCACATTTGACTATTTTTGACAGCTATGCTGTGTAATATTTTACATACAATAAAATCTCCTCAGTGCAGGTGTATAGGTTTTTTTTTTTTTCAAAAGGAATATGAGTGATTGTTATTTTAGAAAGGGATTGTATAGCCACATATGGGAGTGTGGAGAGGTTTCTATGATGTGGGGGTAGAAGCTGAAAAGAAAAAATGTAGGGGCCGGCGCTGTGGCACAGTAGGTTACTCTTCCACCTGCATTGCCAGAATTCCAGATGGGCACCAGTTCGAGTCCTGGGTGTTCCTCTTCCTGCCCAGCTCTCTGCTATGGCCTGGGAAAGCAGTGGAAGATGGCCCAACTTCTTGGGCCCCTGAGCCCCTGTGACAGACCTGGAGGAAGCTCCTGGCTTCTGGCTTCGGATTGGTACAGCTCCGGTTGTTGCGTTTGTTTGGGGAGTGAATCAGCAGATGGAAGACTTTCTCTCTCTCACTGTCTGTACTTCTACCTCTAAAATAAATACATAAATATTCTTTGTTCTTTTTAAAAAGAAAAGAATGAAAATAATGCCATATTTAGAAAGGAGGGTAGGCTGAGTATATGAAGCGGCCTGGCACAGCCTGGCTAGAGCAGGAGAAATACATGGAGACCCATGATCCTCGACACTGGAACACAAGTTAAGGAAGAGATCTTTTGAGATGCACAGCTGACAATTGGGTCTCATGTGAATAACCTCTAACTGTAGCTTTAGAGTTCCTTAGAGAAAACAAAGTCATAATAGGTTTAGACACGTGAGGTGAGAGTAGTCAATGACCGTGTTTTGTCCGCAATCTTCATTCTAAATCTTCTTCCTTCATATGTTTTAGAATTTAAAGTTTGGTTGTAATTCACCTCCTCATGTAAATAGGAATACTATTATAAGCAGTGGAGATTCAATAAAGAACAAAACAGACAAATATCAGTCCTGATATTTCAGAGCTTCTACTCAAAGAAGAGGAAACCTGACTATCACTAATCAAGAGAAATAAGTAAATTATGAAGAAACTGCTATGGTGATTAGAACAAAGCGGGGCAATAGAGTAACAAAGGGGACAATGTGTGTAAGATGTGAAAATTGAGGACAAATGGCCAGAAAAGGCATAATTAAGAAAGTGATATTTGAGTAGAAACATCAAAATATCTTACCCTAACATATTGTGCTGCTGAAAGTAATACACCTTTTAAAGATAACTTGTGCTCAAGGTATCCTTTTAGTGGATGAATACAATTAAACTTTTAGTTGAAATGCATCAGCCTGACTGCAGCATGCCACACAGATTTAAGGTGGATAAACTTCTAAGTAACACAATCCCTTAAGAGGTTTCTGAGAAAGTCTGGCGAGTTAGTGGCAAATTAAAGCAGAAATCACAGGGGTAGGGAAGGAGCTTTGGCAAGAAAGGAAACGCAGATGCAAGAAGTCCTTAGAAATGAAATTGACACTACTTTCTAACAAAATGCGTGTAGAGTGTGGGAAACCACGAATGCTCAGAAAATTCCTAGATTTCTCTAAGAAGTTATAGGGTACATGTGTTAGCAAAGGAAAGCTTAAAAGTAATATGGCAAGACTGTTAGCTTTGTGAAAGTTCAACTCCCTAGCTATCTAATATGAAGATAGGAAATATACAAGTACTCCTAATGCCTGGTGTAACACTTGCTGTATAGGAGTTCAGTGACTATTTGTTGAATGAATGAATGAATGCATGAATGAATAATTGTGTGAAATTTAAAGTGATTGTGACACTGAGGAACTAGATAGATGAGCTTTCTAAGACGCAAGCTCTCAAATGAGTGTATGGACTTGGTAGTCATTAAAATCAAAGTAGTGGTTAAAACCAAGAAAGTGAACAAAGTTGCAAAGGCAAACACATTTACAATAATCAGTAGAGTTAGATTGATCAAATACATGAATATAAGAATTAAGGTGGTAAGGCAAGCACAACACAAATGGACACCATTTTTACTTTTCATTTAGGTTTCACTGTTTTTACCATTTTAGAACATTCATTCTCTCTCTCCTCCCTCTCCACTCCTCTCATTTTCCTGAGAGTAAGCTGATGATAAGACATCCCTTCATCCCTGAAAACTGTAGGCACGTTGAAAAGGACCCAGCTGCTCATTGCCATCATCAGGTCAGGTTGTTGACACTTATTCAAGAAAATAATACAATCCATATATATTATTCAGAAATCACCAGTTGTTTCAATAATGTCATGTATAGCAAAAGGTTTGAGTCCAGGAGGTTGTATTACATTTCTTTTTGGTCTGGCATTTTGAGGAATTTATCCATTTTCCCTTGACTTTCATAAAAGTTACAGACCATTTGTAAAATGTTCCTAGAATCATCCTCAATTTCAGGTAATCAGTGTTTTCTTCAACTGTTAGTTTCCTTTGGACAAATATCTTCAAAAACAGCAATTGGAAAGCATATTTTTAAACAAAGGTTAAATTTGTTTACTATAAGATTAGACATTTTAAAGTTAACATTGGGGGCCAGTGCTGTCGAGCAGCAGGTTAAAGCCCTGGCCTGCAGCGCCAGCATCTCATGTGGGCGCAGGTTCGAGTCTCGGCTGCTCCACTTCCAATCCAGCTCTCTACTATGGCCTGGGAAAGCAGTAGAAGATGACCCAAGTCCTTGGAGACCAGGAAGAAGCTCCTGGCTTTGGATCATCTCAGCTTTGGCTGTTGTAGTCATTTGAGGAGTGAACCAGTGGATGGAAGACTTCTCTGTCTCTCTGGCTTTCTCTCTATGTAACACTGTCTTTAAAATAAACAAAAATACATCTTTAAAAAAATAAAGTTAACATTGCCTGCACCAGGAATTTTGGTCACAGACCCAGCGGTACCAATACTATGCTGGGGAATTAGAAATCATAGGCGAATGAAAAAAAATGCCATAGGAATATCTGACTAAAAATCAACTGCACTTTTCTTCATAAATCAATTCTCTATTTGCTGTAAGTTTTGGACTAGATTCGAGAGTTCCAAAAACAATGATGTTTATTTTTGCCAGTTCATAACTGTGTCACCTTACTCTGCCATTTTCCACGTCATTCCTATTAAAATACTCTTATTTTACATATTTCCTCATTGTCTCTATAATGTTTACAAATATAATTGATTATGGATCTTATATAGAAATTCCATTTTTTTTTGCTTGTGCAAGTATTTGAAGTTTTCATTTATGGGCTATTTGCATTTTTGACTTTAAATTCTTTCATATTCTGCCTACCTTCAGCAAAGCACCCAAGAATGATATATCTTTTGCAAGCACTTAGACATACTTATAACACAACACTTTGTGGACAGAAGTCCTGCATGGGAAGTTAGTGCACAGTGACTCCTGTTGTTAATTTAACAATTAACACTCTTATGTATGATGTCAGTGATCACCCAAGGCTCTTGAAATGAACTGCCTAGGCCATAGAAGCCTTTTGAACCCACAAACTTCCTTAGAGTTTTCATCATGAAAGGGTGTTGTATTTTATCAAATGCTCTCTCTGCATCTACTGAGATAATCATGTTTTTTGTTCTGCAGTTGGTTAATGTTATGTATCACCTTGATTGATTTGCAAATGTTGAACCATCCCTGCATATCAGGGTTAAATCCCACTTGGTCCAGGTGAATGATCTTTCTGATGTGTTGTTGGATTTGATTGGCTAGAATTTTGTTGAGGACTTTTGCATATATGTTCATCAGGGAAATTTGTAGTACTCTTTCTCAGTTGCATCATTTTCAGGTTTAGGAATTAAGGTGATGCTGGCTTCATAGAAAAAATTTGCAAGGATTCTCTCCCTTCCAATTGCTTTGAATGGCTTGAGACATATTGAAGTTCGTTCTTCAGAGTATGGTAGAATTCAGCTGTGAAGCCATCATCCTGGGATTTTCTTTGTTGGGAGGGTCTTTATTACTTATTCCATTTCTGTCTTGGTTATGGGTCTGTTTAGGTTTTCTTTTTCTTCTTGGCTCAATTTTGGTGGGTTTTCTGTCTCCAAGAATCTATCAATTTCTTTATTGGCATATAGCTCTTGATAGTAATTTCTGATGATGCTTTTTATGTCTGTGGTGTCTGTTGCTACATTTCCTTTTTCATCTCTAATTTTATTAATTTTGTCTTCTCTTTCCTTTTTGTGATTAGTTGGGCCAATGGTGTGTCAATTTTCTTTATTTTTTTTTAAATAGCTCTTCATTTTGCTGATCTTTTGTCTTCAATTTTGGGTTTCAATTTTGTTGATTTCTTCTCTAATTTAAATTATTTCTTTTTTCCTACTAGTTTTGGATTTGGTTTGCTGTTGTTTTCTAGATCCTCAAGATGCATTGATAGGTCTTTTGTTTTGTGCCTTTCCAATTTCTTGATGTAGGCACCAACTGCTATAAACTTTCCTCTTAACACTGCTTTTGCTTTATCCCATAAGTTTTGATATGTTGTATTGTTGTAGTTATTGATTACAGGATTTTTAAAATTTTTCTTTTGGTTTCTTCTATGACCTAGTGTTCATTAAGGAACATGTTGTTCAGTCTCCATGTGTTTACATATGTTCTAGAGATTCCTGAGTTGCTTATTTCCAGCTTCATTGCATTGCGGTCCCAGAAGATGCATGGTACGATTTTAATTTCTTTGAATTTGCTGAGACTTACTTTATGATCTAGCATGTGGGCAATCCTAGAGAAAGTTCCATGCATTGCTGAGAAGAATGTGTATTCTGCAACTGTAAGATGGATAGTTCTGTAGATATCTGTTAGGAACATATGGTCTACAGTGTCAATTAATTCTGTGGTTTCCTTGTGGATTTTCTGTCTGGTTGATCTGTCCATTACTATAAGTGGGGTATTGAAGTCCCCCATTACTATTGCATTTGAGTCTATGTCTTCCATTAGATCCCTTAACATTTCTTTTTAAATAGCCAGGTGCCCTATAATTAGGTTCATATACATTTATAATAGCTACATCTCCCTGTTGAATTGATCCCATTATCATTACATAGTGTCCTTCTTTGTGTATTTTTTTTAGGGTTAGAAATCTTCTTTTTTTTAACTTTTATTTAATGAATATAAATTTCCAAAGTACAGCTTATGGATTACAATGGCTTCCCCCCCATAACGTCCCTCCAACCAAAGTCTGTTTTGTCTGATGTTAGGATGGTCACAACAGCTCTTTTTTTTTTTTGGTTTCTGTTAGCATGGAATACCTTTTTTCCATCCATTCACTTTCAGTCTGCATACATCTTTGTTGGTGAGATGTGTTTCTTTTAGGCAACAAATAGATGGGTTTGTTTTTAATCCATTCAGCCAATCTGTGTGTTTTAAGTGGAGAATTGAGGACATTTACATTCAAAGTGACAATTGATAAATAACAACTTTGCCTGCAATTTTTCCATAAATATTCCTATTATTTACTTTGTATTTCCTTTGTAATTTTACTGGGTAATTTTCTTTCTTTACCTTCTTAAAGTAGTGATGACCATGTTTTTGTGTTTCTGTGTACAGCACACATCCTTAAGCATCTTTTGCATGCTGGATGGGTGGTCACAAATTCTATACATTTCTGTTTGTTATGGAAGGTCTTTATTTCACCTTCATTCATAAATGAAAGAGTTGCAGGTTATATTATTCTGGATTGACAGTTTTTTCTATTAAGACTTTTCCTCTTGAAATCCTTTCTTTATGTTTTACTGTGGAGAGTTTGATTACAATGTGTTGTGGTGAAGATCTTTTCTGGTCATGGGCTTCCTGTACTTCCATGTCCCTTTCTTTTTCCAAATTAGGGAAGCTTCTTGTTATTATTTCACTAAAAAACTGCTATAATCCTTTCTCTCTTTCCATGCCTTCAGGAATTCCTGGAACCTGTATGTTGGGTGGTTTAATAGTTTCCTGTAGATTACCAACAGTGTATGTTAGTTTTCTAATTTTCTCTTCTTGTTTTTATCTGATAGTATAGTTTCCTGTGATTTGTATTCTATGTCTGATATTCTTTCTTCTACATAACCGATTCTATTGTTAGGGCTTTCTACTGTACTTTTTAATGTTCTATAGAATCTTTCATTTCCAAGATTTTATTTTGCTTTTACTTTAAGATCTCAATTGCATGGGAAAAATTTTCTTTCATGTCATATACAGATTTCATTAGTTAATGCATTCACATCTGATTACTTCTATGTAATCATAAGATCAATTTTTAGAATTCCATTTCTTCCATTTCTTCAAACTCTCCATCTTCTCAATCTAGTATTGAAGTGTTGTATTCTTTTGGGGATATAACGTTGTGTTCCTTATTCTTGTTTCTTGAATTGGTGCATTTATTATTTGGTATTTGTGGAGATACTCAATTATTTCTTCTTTGTTTATTTGTTGTGGAGGTTTTTACCTTTGGACTATGTCTGTGTAGATTACTGGAGTGTCTGCTTTCAGGGAATATCTAGAGGAATGTGGTGAGTGTGGCCAGCGAGCTCTGTTAAGTGCTCCAGGATAAAGGGAGTGTTACAGTGACACCTAAGTTGGTTGTGGTAAATCATTTTTCCTTTTTTTTTTCAATCAGAGGTGAGCTTTTTCTTCTGTTGGCATAGACTCAGCTCATTTGCTCCCCTCAAAGGAGACCAGTGCCTGGGCACTAGCCCCAGTGGGTATATTTTTCCACACTTCCAAAACGACCACACAAAGGATCTGTGCTGTCCTTGCTGTAAGCAGATTCCCCAGCAGTGTGTCTCACCAGGGAACCAGGGAACCAGTAACTGCCCAAAGTCCCAGCCATACCTGAGCCCTCCCATGCAGCTTCAGTGTTTTCCAAGTCCCATAGTCTCAGTGTTTTCACAGTCCCAGCACACAAGCCTCCCATAGTCACAAGCACCCAGCCCCCAATAAATTCTCCCCACCAGACTCAGGAGTCTCTGCTCGGCTGGTTGCTGATCTCAAATACAAGCTGGCACAGCTGTTATGTATGTCCAAAATGACGCCCATTCTATCAGCTTGTTAAGGATTCCACTGCGAGGTGATTGTGGAGAGAGAAATGTGCTCTTCCCTCTTATTTTTCCTCCTCTAGTTTGGCAGGTACACTATCTCCCACAGGGCTCCAAGCCAGATTCCTCCAGGCTTTTCATGCAGCATTATTGCCAGTGGCTTGGGCTGCTGCAGTCTGGTCTCATCTCTCTCTAGAGCTGGTGCAGAGGCTCTCGGTTACCATGATCCTCCTGATTTGTGCCTGCCCACATCCTCCACATTGGTCTGCTGTGTCCCTCTAATTTGCATGGAGTTTCCTCCCTAACTCTTCCCTGACACTGAACTCTCTCCACTTTTTTAAAAAAATTATCTTCTCTTATGCTAGAGCAGTAAGTTCCTCCCTACTCTGCCATCTTAATGCCTGAAAAAATATATTTTTAAATTTAATTCTAAAGACATTGTATACATGTGAAAAGAAATGCTGTTACTTAATTGACCATAACCAATAAATGCAACCTAACCCATTTAGTCACCAACAAAACTCTACAAATAATGACATATTATTCTCTACATGCTGTTGCTCATTTCAACATATACCTGGCTTTAGTAACCACACAAGGATTCAGTTTAGAGGATTAAGTCATGAATTACATGTTGAGTTAATCAGAACATGGTCTTCTTTTTTTTTTTTTTTTTTTTTTTTTTTGGACAGGCAGAGTGGACAGTGAGAGAGAGAGACAGAGAGAAAGGTCTTCCTTTTGCCGTTGGTTCACCCTCCAATGGCTGCCGCGGCCGGCGCGCTGCGGCCGGCGCACCGCGCTGATCCGATGGCAGGAGCCAGGAGCCAGGTGCTTTTCCTGGTCTCCCATGGGGTGCAGGGCCCAAGCACCTGGGCCATCCTCCACTGCACTCCCTGGCCACAGCAGAGGGCTGGCCTGGAAGAGGGGCAACCGGGACAGTATCCGGCGCCCCGACCGGGACTAGAACCCGGTGTGCCGGCGCCGCTAGGCGGAGGATTAGCCTAGTGAGCCGCGGCGCCGGCCCTGGTCTTCTTTTAATAGAAATAATAAATAATTAATGTTATAATATTATTATAGAAGAAATTTTCGGATTATTTGGGTTGAAATAATTGAATTTTCACTAAATCTTTCAATCCCATTTTTTCTTTTCATGTTTATATAACACAGACTTTCTCTCTCTCTCTCTTTGGTTTTCTTAAAATCCTCTGAAAATATGGCAATTTATTTTTTTAACCTGTAAATGTTACCATGCTTTGTAATTCTGTTCTCTGCTTTTCTTCCTGACAGCTGTCAGATGACAGCTGACCCTTTGGTTTACACACCAAGATCTACTTCTGTGCTTTGCTCTACTGCACTGAGATTTTTTTTCTTAATGTTTAACCAAAACAACCTGATGTCTCTGGACTGCAAATAAGAATTACTCTGGGAAAGGCCTGGAATTTGTTCCATTACAGACTGGAAAGGGGCCAAAGGCTGACTACTTGATTTTGAGTGTAGTGACAGATTTAGAATCTGTTTTCTCAAGAAGCCAAGGGATTTGAAACACGTTCAAAGCCTGTCCTATTGTCCAAGATTAGATATTATAACCTGAAATCTTGGCCATTATTTTCTCAACTTGACAACAATTGGTGGTATTGAATGTGAAGATCATATGAGAATTCAAATGCACTTAAAAGAGAGAGAAGATGAAAAAGAATTTCTTTCTTTCCTACATTCAATTGCATTAAGATAAAACTTTAATTCTGAAAAGATGAGTTACTGAAATAGGAATGTAATATTATTGTGGGGACAATATTCTCAGATATGCAAACCAGTTAAAATAAGAAATAAGAACTTAACATTCTCTTAGTTGAAATATATTTACAAAATCAAGTACTTTTACTATGCTGGATATTTTCCTAGGGACTTTCTATACATTATTTTAAGTAGTCCATATACTAATTCCATAAAGTATGCTTTTTTCTTTCACATTTTACATAAGTGAAAATTGAGGATTCTAAGCATTTAGTTGGCCAAGTAACAGTCTCATGAATAATACACTAGCCAAGGGAGAATAAAAATTCCTTATCTTTTTGAGGTTAGCTTCTATACCATAAAAATAAAAGTTGTTATCTGCATCTTTCTTAGATATTATAAAAAGAAAAAGGACATGGAAGTTAACTGGATTCAACCATCATCTATCTTGAAATGAACTACTGAATCCAGAAAACTGGGATAGTAGTAACAAATATAAACATACTTGGTAAAAATTGAACAAATAAATACAGAACTTAAATTTCACAAATTGTAACCTGTTTTTATCCTTTTCTATGTAGAAATATTAGAAAAAATACACAAACTCTGAAGGATCAATGTATCCTACAGATGCTGTCAAACCAAAACCATGTAGATTCGAATGTGGTAATGTGGTCAGTACAGAGAAGTCACTAACATGAGAGATAGCAGCCCAGAAAGATGAAAAACACCTCAATTTACCACTATACATAGTGTGCTCTCACAATTTTCTATACCTACCAATCACATCTAAGGTTACAGTATTTTATTTCATCTTGTGTAAGCATGTTATGTTGGATGAGTATTTATTAACATGGCCATAGTATTAAAGATTGTTCTGTATAAGATTATGATTTAAGTTGGTAGACTAAGTAAGGCCTATTTTCCTCTCTACTGTGATGTAGCCTTATCTAATCAACTTCAAGCAGAATAGAAAAAAAAAGTATAATCTTTCCTAAGCAAAAGAAGATTCCTTCTACTGTCCTTGAAGCATAATAAGCTTTTATCTGCCTTCAGACTCAAACTGGAATATCAGATCTTCTGGAATTTCTAGTCTTTCAATCTTAGGGCTAGAACTACACCATTGGCTCTCTTAGTTCCCTAACTTTTCAACTCACCCTGCAAATCTGGGAACATAATTTCACATTCTTTCATAATTTCATGAACCATTTACTTTTAATAAATTTCTATTATATGTACATTTTGTTGGTTCTATTTATCTGAAGAACCTTGACTAATACATATATTATTAAGTGATTTACTGTTACTATGCATAATTTTAATTTCAATGTTTATTGACTTGGAAAGATAAGTAAATAAAAAATAGATATTTAGTTTTATTAAAATCATGTCATGATAATGGAAATATTTATAAAATTTATTTTTTGTTACATTAAGCCATGTTATGAAATATGAAGTCAGGTATGACGTATTTTGAGTTTGATTTTTGTCTTGATGATATATATTTTTATTTTAAAATTTTTATTTATTTATTTGAGAGAGTTACAGACAGAGAGAGGGAGAGACAGAGAGGTTTTTTTTTTTTTTTTTTTGGACAGGCAGAGTGGACAGTGAGAGGGAGAGACAGAGAGAAAGGTCTTCCTTTGCCGTTGGTTCACCCTCCAATGGCCGCCGCGGCCAGCACACTGCATCCGGCGCACCGCGCTGATCTGAAGGCAGGAGCTAGGTACTTCTCCTGGTCTCCCTTGGGGTGCAGGGCCCAAGCACTTGGGCCATCCTCCACTGCCTTCCCGGGCCACAGCAGAGAGCTGGCCTGGAAGAGGGGCAACCGGGACAGAATCCGGCGCCCCGACCGGGACTAGAGCCCGGTGTGCCGGCGCCGCTAGGCGGAGGATTAGCCTAGTGAGCCGCGGTGCAGGCAGAGAGGTCTTTCATCTGCTGGTTTACTCCCCAAATGGCTGCAAAGCCAGGAGTCAGAAGCTTCTTCTAGGTCTTCCATCTGGGTGCAGGGGCCCAACCACTTGAGCTATCTTCTAATGCTCTCCCAGGCCATAAGCAAAGAGCTGGATCAGAAGAGAGCAGCCAGGACAGGAAGTGGTGCCCATATGGGAAGCTGGTGCCGCAAGGTAGGCTTATCCTACTATACTACAACGTTGGACCCTACTTGGTGATCTATGTTAATGTTACCTTATAAACTCTCAGATATTATACATAAGTTTTATTACAGATTATAAACTGCTTCTTATACAATTTCTTAAAAAGTAGAAAAAAATAGTGAAATTCTTTTTATAGCAATGGATGCCCTGGGAAAACATACCCATAAGAAAACACTTAGTAGATGTCTTCCTTGTCTAACCATTGTCTTACATGATTTTCATGTTAATAAGTATTTGTTGACAAGGCCTTATTGGGTAACTTACATATTCATTTTTCAATCTATATTGTCTGGTTTTAAAATTAACCATATTATACATAAGCAAATATATATGTATAAAAACAGAACATCCCACAATGAATTAACAGTATAAATGTAACTAGCTGTACACAAATTCCCTCTGACTTAGTTGGTAAATAAGACATCAAGAAGTTATAAAGGCATTGCAAACACCACTTTTAATAGCATAAATTGCATACACTTTAGAGGAATGTCCTATGGGACTATAATAAGTGCTATCATTTATTGCAGGCAAATTATACGCCATACATTGCCCAGAATGCTTGTAACAGGAGGTTAGAGATGGCTTTTTTTACTACATCAGAGGACACTAATTCCTTTGATAATTTCTGGAAATTTTAGGGCACTAGAAAAGGCTAATTAATATGTTCCACCAAATATTTTGCTCCTAAGTAAGCAAATTTCAGTAAGTATGTTGATATTTCCTGCGCTGGTCTTACACTCTGGAGGTGAGAGGCTTCACTCTAGGAGGCTCTAGTCTGGGACTGTTGAAAAGGTTTTCAGACCTTACATTTCGGATTGGTGGCTGGCACTGTCCAAAGGTCTTACTACAGTCAGAATAAGTTTGCATCCTCTTAATGTCTCATAACAGAAATTAAATTCCAACACTTGGAGTGTTGGGGGGACATTAAAACCTTAAGTAAACAATAACAGTTGGTATTTGTAGAGTGTTTAGAATAGCTCCTAAACTAAAAGGGGTGCAATGCAAGGGTTTGTTAAAGAAAACAGATGAACAAGGAAGCAGTTTTCAAGACGAAACACTTCTGATTCTCCATAGGGAGCTCAGTATGTGCAATTAAAGTTCTCCCAATAATTTTTTACCTCTTGTTAGGTTGTTACAATGTCTTTATATGCTAGATTTTGTCTTAATTTTTAAGATGCAGAAACTGAGCCTAGAAAAATTAAGTAATTATAAAAACTATGTATTTAATAATTTGTAGAGTTGGTAACTAATTATCATCCAGATCTAGCTTAAGGATTGTAATGCTAACCCAAAATTAACTTAAAAATTGACAAACATACAGAGTTTAATCCAGAAAAAAGTTGAGGGACACACATCACTGTAAGTATTAGAGACCTTATAATAGTAATAAGAACATGTTATAAACAATTTCATGCCAGCGTATATTATGATTTGGATAAAAATGGCCAAATTCCTTGTAACTTATCAAAAGTTGAAAGGACATAGAGAATCTGAAGGGACTTGCACATGCATATAAACATCTTTAAATTTGTTTAAGCCATTTCTACAAAACTCCAGAACAAAATAATTTTAGTGGCGGATATTATAAATATTTAAGTGAGAAATACTACCAGTTATATAAAAACTTTCAGAAATTATAATAATGCAGCATAATTCTTTTACAAAACCTTGCCAAGTTAATAAAGGAAAATTAAAAACAAATTCCTCATGAACATAAGTACAAAGATCTTGACATACAAGTATATTAATTTAAGCAATGCATAAAATATATTTTTATTGCATTACATTCAACAAAGAAAGCCAGTAGGAGATTAGATAGATGGGTGATAGAGAGATATGACAGTTAGCTTTATTGTAAGTAATTGCCTAACATGATTATAGGAATCTAGTAAGTGTGAAATTCATATGGCAATCAATGTATTAGTCAAGTTTGTGCTGCTATAATGAAATATCTGGGCAGGTTACTTTGAAAAGAAAAGAGGACTATTTTGGATCCTTGTTTTGGAGGTGCAAGGCTTAGAGGCCTCATGTAGCAATTTTTTTCTCTTTGACAGAGTCAGGAGGAAGCACAGAGTATCACATGGCAAGAGATAAGACATGCACATGCCCTTCTCTTTCTGTCTGTGTGCCTCTCTCACTCATCTTAGAAAGCCAATAGGATCAATCGTGGGAGCTCTATCCTTATGACTTTATTTGATATAATCACTTCCCAAACGTCTCGCCTTTAGACACCTTAATCAGATTAAGTTTCTACTCTCTTAATACCATTAAGAGACTTGGAGAATTACACTCCTGCATAAATTCTTGAGGACAAATCATCTTCAGACCATAGCTCTCAGGAAGAGAAGATCATGACTAAGATGAAATTCTATGGATAAACCAAAGCTTCCTCCACTGACACAAATTCTTTTTTCTATGGAGAAATTCTTAGCTCTGATTTGAAGACCTTCTAACAGATGAATTAAGACTGCCAAGGAAATTTACCCAACATGATCTCATTTACTCATTTACTTTTAATATCAACTGATTAGAAACTTTAATTATTTTTGAAAGAAATTTTCATAGCAAAGCCCAGATTATTGTTTGATTAAAAATTGGAGACTTTGGTCTAACCAAATTGATACAGTAAAGTTATTCCAATATTACATGTATACCAGCATGCAATGTTTATATAACACTTGAAAACAAATTGAATTAATCATATTAACAGAATAAAGAATAAAGATGATGTGAAATTCAACACTCATATGCTCAATATCTTTTGATTTTTGAAAAATACTTAAGAAAATAAATATAGTTATACATTCCTTGCATATCTATCTGACCAAGAATATATATCCTAAATATAAAAATAACTTTTTACAGATAAATAACAGGCAGAAGAATTCAATAAACACTCCAGAAGAAAATATATCCATGACCTCTAGGCATATGAAAACATGTTCAACACTATTAGTAATTAATGAAATGCAAAATAGAACCATGATGCAATATCATTATAGATTTGTAAGAATAGCTACAACTTGGAAGATGGTGCAGTTTAAAAGGTGGTAAAGATATGCTGCAATCAGTAGTGGCAAGGTAGATGGATGATCACTTTGGACATCTTGGCAAGGTACTAAAATCATAAGTGAAATAAATGACCAACTTTGACAATATAAAATCTGATCAAAAAAAGCTGAATTTCTTAGATGACATACAGTATAAAATTCTTTTTGCTGTATAAATATAAGAATACATTGTGGAGATCCATGAGCTGAGCTCAAACCCTCCAAAAGCAATAATAATAATAATAATAATAATGTGCTCAAAACAATCCCAGCTCTTCTCCCTTGAAAATAAATGTTTCCCATATTATATTATGCAGAACATTTTATCATTTTGTGTTTCTTATTCTGAAACTTGTCCCTACTCACTGATATTTTTCATAGATAAGAATCAATTCTACCTTACAGGTCTTTTGCTTCCTTAAAAGACTTAAAATGTATGGTTTCACAAATACCAATATAGAAAATATTACAAAATATTACAAATATTACAAAAATATACAAATGGTTTTAAATTGCTAAAGCTTTATATTTCTTTTTACATATTTACACATTTCCATTAAGTTGTCTAGTCATTGGAAAACAAGTATAGGAACACCTTTAGGTGAAAGAGAATGCACATTTCCTCAGATTTCTCCATCCATAAAAGTCATAAGAACTGTAAGTAACATTGGATAAATTGAGTGTAATAAAAGCATTGAGTAAACTGATATCATCTAGTATTACAATTGAAATTCTGAATATAAGAAAATAGTTATTTTCCTTTAACACCCCTGAACTAACCATACAGGTCAGAGTAGTACTGCATAGTTAAAGGAAACAGTTTTAATCTGATCTACACAGAAAACAAGGGCCCCGTGTCTAGGTGTGGGACTTTCAGGTTTCTTTTAAAGGCTTCTGAGGAGATGAAAATCAAAGAAAATTGTTGAACTTGTACCATCAGAGTGTGTGTACATTCTGTTTTTCCTCCATTCCTACTTGAAGTTAATTAAAAATAAACTAAACCAAGGAAAACAGACAAATGGGAAAGAAATCCGATAAAATAAAAGTGAAATAAAGTAGCAGAGGATATGAAAATAAAGGCTTCGCAAAGGGCCAAACAAGGCTGAAACCTAAATTAAAACATATTAAAAATGTGTGGGATGTAAATAACTGGCTTGTACAATAGAAAATCCTAACTAATTAATGTTGGATTTCTTGGAGGGCATAGGGTATAGAACTGTTCCTGATGTGAAACTTGAAAAATGTGTTGCACAGAGCCATTAGCACAGAGCTATTATGACTCCTCCACTCCTCTTGTTATAGAAGCTTGGCAGTCAGTCAGTCACCCACCCAAGTTAATATTGATTTGAGGAAGCATATATGGACAAAGCTCTTGTCAGAAATACAGAAGAGACAAAATATTACTAAATAATATAGAATTCTCCAATTTTTTGTAATGATGGGGCAAATTCAATTTTGTCATTACCCATATAGAATTGCTAATGTATAATTGAAGCACAAATGACTTTTATATCAGCCAGTCTTTCTTGCAGCATAAAAAAAAATTGATAGGAAGAGTTTAATCTAGTGTTATGTATCTCGTATGACAATTGCATTACTGCAAGCTATTTTTTTTGGTCTATCATAATTTATACTATCAGAATCAAATTGTAATATATGAATGGTATTTAGGTTTTTAAGTCATTATAGTGAGAGTGGAATTAGCACTTTAGAAAAAAGTGCCATTCCAAATTTCATGAGGAATCCACAAAAAATGTCATTGTGTCTGTTCTTATTATCTAGTTTCCTTGTCGTATCATGGATCATAAAGAGATTAAATCTGAGATACAGAGATCAGCTATCTCTGTATATAGATTATTATGTATATTGGAAATAGCTTGATGATTTTTCAGTATAAAAATATAGGTTTCTTGCATGTGGGCTTTGCTGAGGTTATGTGAATGCTTTATTTTTAAATGTTAACTATAAATAAATAAATGACCAATATGAGGGGTCTTACTGAAAACTAGAAGTAGAAGGTAGAAAATGGAGACTAAAACTGAAAATATATAGGAATAAATATAAATATAATTTTATCACCCTTTGTTGTAAATATATTGAAGGTATAATTTGCATATTCATTTTAATTCAAAATGGGAAAAAAATAACTATTAAAAATTGCATTGAAAGTAGTATTTATAGGGGCTGGCACTTTGGCATAATAGGCTAAGCCTCTGCCTGCAGTGCTGGCATCCCATGTGAACGACTGTTTGTGTCCCGTGTGCCGGCTACTCCTCTTCTGATCCAGCTCTCTGCTTGTTGCCTGGGAAAGCAGGAGAAAATTGCTCTGTACCAGGTGGGAGACCTAAAAGAAGCTCCTGGCTCCTGGCTTTGGATTGACTTGGTTCCGGCCACTGGGGTCATTTAGGGAGTGAACCGGAGGATGGAAGACCTTTGTGTTTCCCTCTCTCTGTCTAACTCTACCTCAAAACGAAACAAACAAACAAACAAAAAAGTGGTATTTATAAATGGGCCTATTTGAAAAATATTTTGAAAAATTGTAAAGTGTAAGGGGCTGTCCTGTATTAGTGACTGTGTCTCAGATTATTAATTATTTTGAGATCAAGTAGAAGAAAATTTCATATCTTACATATTTTTGTTGGTTCAATATAATATATAGCATAATTTAAATGCTAAGTAAACTTTAGTCTCAAAAAAAATGACATTTTCTAGATATTCCTGTTCTATAAAGTGAAATCCTTTATTCCATAAAATGAAATCCTGTATTCCTAGCTCTATGCCATGAATAGAACTTGCTATTTAATATTGCCTCTTTTTACAAATTTAAACAGAAAGTTAAAAGTGCCACATTTAGGGCAAGTCTTCCTTTAAACCAAGCTGTGTGGTAATCAGTCATCTGCTATAAACATGATTCATCAGCTCTAAAAATGTATGTGTATATTTTCTATAAATAAATAAATAAATAAATAAGATTAGGGCTGGCATTGTGGTGCAGTGGGTTAAATTGCTCTCTTGCAATGCAGGCATCCAGTATGCGAGGGTCAGTTCAAGTCCTAGTTGCTCTGCTTTTGAAGCAGCTTCTGGTATGTGCCTGGAAAGTCAGCCAAAGATTCCAAGAGTTTGGGTACCTGCTACTCATATAGGAGACCAGGATGAAGCTCCTGATACCTACTTTAGGTCTGTCCCAACCCTGGCTTTGTGGCCATCTGAGGAGTGAAGCAGTGGGTGGAAGATCTCTTTCTCTCTCTCCCCCATTCTGCCTTTCAAATAAATAAATCAATCTTCAAAAATATATAAAAAAGCAGTCTAATTAGGTAACACAGCAGCCTCATATACTTATTATAGTAAAATAATCAGAAATGCTTTGTAAATGGTCAGATGCTTAGACTTGAAGTACAAATTCAGTAATGTAAAAGCCTATTATATTCTCGTATTATAATATGAAGTTCACACGATTCTAGACTCTGAAAACATGATAGGATAATGGAGAAAAGGGAAGTATGGATTATTCAGTCAGCAATGAAGTCAACAAAACCACTATAAAAATATGGTGCTTGGGCGGGCAGGCAGTGTTGTGGCATAGTGGGTAAAGCTGCCACATGCATTGCCAGCATCCCATATGGGCACTGGTTTGAGACCCAGCTGCTCCACTTCCCATCCAGCTCTCTACTATGGCCTGAGAAAGCAGTAGAAGATGGCCCAAGTCCTTGGACCCTTGCACCCATGTGGGAGACCTGGAAGAAGCCCCTGGCTCCTGGCTTTGCATTGGCACAGATCTAGCTATTGTAGCCAATTGGAGAGTGAACCGGTGGATGGAAGACCTCTATCTGCCTCTCCTTCTCTTTGTGTAACTCTGACTTTCAAATAAATAAATCTAAAAAAAAAGAAAGAAAATATGGTGCTTTGGAAACTTTGTGATCACCGGAAAAGAACTCACACTTTTTATTGTTATTATCTGAATTGTTTGGGCTGATGTAATTCATAGTTCAACTGCACTTCATTTGTCATATGCAGTTCTACCACTAAATTTATGTACCTAAACTCCTTCACCTTAGGATAAACATAAATGTATAATCACCTTAAGTTTTAACTTTAAAATTACTTCTAAGAACTATACCATCTACAACATTTGCAATAGGAACAGCTCATGTGATTCAACGTAACTCTGACATTTTTCAATTTTACTACTTATGTATTATTTCCAAGTAAGTTAAACTAAGGTGTTTCAACTTTATTTTTGTAGAATTTTAATCTTTTTGTTGCATTTACTGCCTAAATAAATTTACTACATTTGTCTGAAGGAATCTGATTTAGAAAAATCTGAATGGTATAATCCAATATTTTGAGAAATTTCTATGAAAAGTATTTTGTGGGTTCTGTTGGTTATCCAACTCAGAGACTCCAAAAGTGAAAAAGAACTGTATTTAGGATCTTAATAGTTGCAATTTGGAAAATTCAGATTCAGATAAGTCCAAGTCAGTTTTCCAGAGTTGGCAAGGGAGGTGGGAGCTAATATGAACGAACAGGATTTATTTATGATCAATAAGTTCAATTCTTTCTTGGGAAACTTGTGTTAGCTTTGAAGACAAGGCCTGAGTGAAAGAGACTAAGTGATTATACATAATAAAGAATGCATATACTTAGAGTCTGTAGAGTCTGTAACCTCTTCATATTCACCTTGAGTCGCTAGGTACACATTAAATTTCTTTTCTAGATGTCGACTCTGAGAAGATGAGGGTGACCACAGTTCTCATTCTTTTTTTTTTTAATATTTATTTATTTATTTGAAAGGCAAGTTACAAAGAGAGAGAGAGAGAGGGAGAGAGAGAGAGAAAAAGAGAGAGAGAGGTCCTCCATCCTCTGGTCCACTCCCCAATTGGCAGTAAAGGTCGGAGCTGCGCTGATCCGAAGCCAGAAGCCAGGAGCCTCTTCCAGGTCTCCCACATGGGTGCAGGGGCTCAGGGACGTGGGTCATCTTCTACTGCTTTCCCAGACCACAGCAGAGAGCTGGATGGGAAGTGGAACAGCTGGGACTGGAACTGGCGCCCATATGGGATGCCTGCACTGCAGGCGGCAGCCCTACCTGCTCACGGGCCCCACACAGTTTTCATTCTTAAACAGCAGCTTGAGTTATGTCTGAGTTTCTGCTTCCTACAGGGCCACCCAACCACAGTTTGAAAAACTCTTTCAATGCGGCATTCATCTTAATTTTTCTTCTTTTTTTCTCCTAAAAGGATTCAAAAATTGTTAAAGATAGGAAAAAATGACAAAATTATTAGAATATGTAATTTGTTATGCAAATGATCATGATTGGAGGTTTACAGACAATTGTTCCTGCTTTCCAGCCTGGACTTTGCCACCTGAAGTTTAGGACTTGGCCTCTCTCCACTGTGTTAGGCAGGATTAATTAAGTAGAAGAGCCAACATTCCCTCGTCGTCCGTCCCTCCAATTTAACTTCTGTGTTCATTCCAGTAGTGAAAGTAGCAGGAGACATTATTTCCATGTTGACATTATCTCTGTACTTGCTTTTTTGGTGTTACCAGAATTGCCTAATCTGTCTGGAAATAGAATAGATAGAAAAAAAGTGGCACTTTTATGTGTCTTGAGTTTCTTCTGCTAGAATCTGATTCCAATTAAATGTCTGTCTGGTCATTGGCCATAGGTACAGATGAAATAATTTAAAACATTCTTCATAAATACGATTAGGGTTTTCAATTCATTTTCTTCTATATTTCATAATGAGCCTATTATATGTGATGAGTTCAATTTTAATTTACAATAGGATAAAATAATGTTTTCAAGGTCACAAAATTGTAATGCCTATTTTATCCAAAGGATTCTGTATATTCCTTTACAAACTTTAATGGGAGATGTGGAGGTGGTGTCATTTTCTGCACTATGAATAGACGTTTCATTGCAAATCTTGGCTATAATCCTGATTTTAAAAACCGATTCACTCTAGTGACCTTGAAGAAAGGGTAAGTTGTGCATGATTAGTTTTTAAAGTTATTACAGAAATAGGTCTTCTTGAAGCATATCTGAAAAATACTAACATGTTTTGAATTTCCCTGAAGAAACACTGCACAAAAACGTCAAGTGTTATTAATTATAGTAATATATGGGAAGGAAAATATTACACTAGGGTCTCATGAAAATAGAAATGTCAACTAAAGTCATATCTAGAAATTCTATGGAATTTTTTCAAAGGCAAAGTTATGCATGTATTGAGAAATCACACAGCACCCTACATATATGTATGATTTTCAAGTTCATTAAAAATAGGGAAACAATAAAATTGCCTATCTTTTTCATACTAGTTCTCTACAAAGAAATAAATTTGTTGGAAAAGATATTATTTGTGCAGTTATTAATCACTAATTATTTTTAATCTAAAATGAATGATTTACAAGGCTGAATAAAACTGTTTCCTTAATACTTACCAGAGGTGTACAAGAGAATACTCTCTATAGGTGGAGTTTTATTACAATAAATTTAAAATAACTCTAAGACCTTTGGCATCCGGGACTTGAACTTAATGGCAGAAGAATTGCTGGAATACTGTGTTTTATTACATTGCCTTACTCTTAGACCTACGCATAAAGGTCTAAGATCTACAAAGTTTTCATCTTAGGATAATAGTATTATACTGCCAGAACTACAATAAAAATTAGATTGCTTGTTCTACTATAACACTCATTTTTCATAGTTTAACGATGCTGTGATCAGAATACACTTGGCAGTTTCATATGCATGTTAGGTCAGGTTAGCAGTCACATTCAAAGGTGGAATGGCTTTATGAAATTACGTATCTATGAAGAAAAATGCAAGCAAGCTACTTTTTTCTAAAATAGAGCTCAGTCTCAATTTATGTATGAGAAAAAATGATTTGCTTTTTTATTCATTTGATTACATGCATAAAAAAGGCACAACTTCTGTGAAAGCCATTAAGAAAAATATAATTTATATATTTTCTGAAAAAGCTGTCACAGTATAGAACAATATTCATTTGTACTCATGTACATAGCCTTTGCTCTCACATATTTGTGAAAAAAATGTACTCTGTGTACAAGGTCTTCCTAAACTGTGTTCTAAATTAAGTTACATGCTATATTAATGCATGTTCTAAAATATATTTAAGGGATTTTTTTTTTGTTTTCAGGATCAATTTTGCTTCTTTCACTAATCCTCAAAAGTTGACATTTGTAATTACTGTGAAGAAATCTGTATGTTATAATTTGAGAATGACCTAATAGTCAGTATTTACATTTATCTGCATATACAATGTTATTTTCTGATGTTTTTTCTATTCTTGACACATATTCTACTCATATTAGATATATAAATTGGTAAATTTCATGAATTATCCATGTGAAAAAATTAAAAAAAAATTTGAAAATGAACTGTTTCAGTAGACACACTCTTGGGAATGCAACCTAGCTAAGCATATTCAATTCTTTAGTTTGTGGGCTTTAATAACACATCTTTACTTGATCTATTGTTGTATTCATTATTTTTTCAGTTCTTTTTTAGGGTCTGTGTATCTCAGTAAAGTTATTCTAGTAAATTCCAAGGTCATTAAGACATTAGGCAGGGAGCTGGTGCTGTAGTGGGTAAAGCCGCTGCCTGCAGTGCTGGCACCCCATATGAGCATTGGTTCAAGTCCTGGCTGCTCCACTTACAATCCAGCTCTCTGCTATGGCTTGGGATAGCAGTAGAAGATGGCCCAAGTCCTTGGGGCCCTGCACCCACATGGGAGACCAGGAAGAAGTTCCTGGCTCCTGGCTTCAGATAGGTGCAGCTCCAGACGTTGTGGTCAATTGGGGAGTGAACCAGTGGATGGAAGACCTCTTCGTTTCTGCCTCTCCTTATCTCTCTGTGTAACTCTTTCAAATAAATAAATAAATCTTTACTTGAAAGTCAGAGTTACACAGATAGAGGAGAGGCAGGGGGAGAGAGAGAGAGAGAGATTTTCCATCTTATGGTTCACTCCCCAATTGGCTGCAATGGCCGGAGCTGTGCTGAAGCCAGGAGCCTGGAGCTTCTTCAGGGTCTCCCACATGGGTGCAGGGGCCCAAGGGCTTGGAGCATCTTCTACTGTTTTCCCAGGCCATAGCAGAGAGCTGGATTGGAAGTGGAACAGCCGGGTGTCCAAACCTGCGCCCATATGGGATACAGCGCTTTAGGCCAGGACATTAACCCACTGTGCCACAACGCTGGCCCCAATAAGCAAATCTTAAAAAACAAACAAACAAACAAAAAAACCAAAAAACTAGGCAGGAGTTCCAGGATTTCAAAGCACTTCTCATTCTTTTCTCCCAGAAAAATGCGAAGCATTGATTCTTACAAACATCCAGGGGTTCCTTCTAGTATCATAAGGTCACTTTTGTATTATTAACATTTTTCTTAAGTTTTTTTCTCATCTAAACAGTTTGTTTTCAAGCTTTTTACATTCCACAATATTGAGGGACTATACATATGTTTAAAAATGTAACAGTTTACAAAAAATTATCTTGTTATGATATTTGTGAAATTGTTTTTATTTGCATCAATGTAAAATTAAGAACATTAAAATTGTGTTAACAATAATTTAAATTAAAATATTTTAAAAAGTAAAGGCACAAAAACATGTAATCTACAGATAAATAGGCATATTTAAATTTATGTATATTTTACATACCCCTTCATTAGCTAGAAAATGTTAGACTTACTATACCACAAGTTGAAACTGTGTGTGTAGATATATATATATTCACTATGATGAATATGATTATTTTAATCTATTCACTCTAAACTATATGTATGTTGAAAATGCATATTTTGGATATTGTAAATGAGAATTACACAGCCTTGAAAACTGTCTTCAAATAAAAGATTGAAACATACTAGGGGACTCCAATTTAATCCCATCAAGGTGGCATGTACCAATGCCATCTCACTAGTCCAAGTGATCAATTTCAGTTCACAATTGATCATAATGAAAGGACTAAGAGTCAAAGGGAGCACATAAGCAAGTCTAGTACCTGCTAACACTAACCGATAGAATAAATAAAGGGGAGTGTGATCCAACATGGGAAGTGAGATACTCAGCAGACTCATAGAATGGCAGATGTCCTAAATAGCACTCTGGCCTCAGAATCAGCCCTAAAGGCATTCCGATCTGGCTGAAAAGCCCATGAGAGTATTTCAGGCATGGAAAGCCAAGACACTCTGGCAAAAGATCTCTGTGAGTGAGATCTCAGTGGAAAGAACAGGTCTTCAAAGAAGGAGGTACCTTTCTCTGAAGGGAGGAGAGAACCTCCACTTTGACTATGACCTTGTCTAAACAAAATAAGAGTCGGAGAACTCAGAGGGCTTCCATAGCCTTGGAAACTCATGACTGGAGCATAGGGAGATTACTGATGCCATAGACAGGAGTGTCAATTGGTAAAGTCAACAACAGGAGTCACTGTGCACTTACTCCTCATGTAGGATCTCTATCCTTAATGTGCTGTGCATTGAGATTTAATGCTATAATGAGTACTCAAACAATATATTTCACTTTGTGTTTCTATGGGGGTGCAAACTGTTGAAATCTTTACTTAATGCATACTAAACTAATCCTCTGTAAAAAAAAAAAAAAAAAAAAAAAAAAAAAAAAAAAAAAGAAAAGAAAAGAAAAGAAACTATCAACTCCCAACGTGACTCTCACTGGGATTAAACATGACAATAGGTCTGATCTGATTTCATCATCATTAAAAAAAAAATCATCTATTATTTTTCACTTTATGTTTCTGTGTGGGAGCAAACTGTTGAAATCCTTACTTAATGTATACTAAGCTGATCTTCTGTATATTAAGATAATCAAAAATGAATCTTGATGTGAATGGAAGGGGAGAGGGAGTGGGAAAGGGGAGGGTTGTGGGTGGGAGGGACGGTATGGGGGGGAAGCCATAGTAATCCATCATTCGTACTTTGGAAACTTATATTCATTAAATAAAAGTTAAAAAAAAATAAAAAAAAAGATTGAAACAGTCTATTTACTTTGATATGATCTTCATCATTGTGCTGTGCACTTTTAGCTTTGCTGTTTCCTCTTCACCTTGTGCTGTGGACTGAATTTTTGTGTCCCTCAAAAAATTTATATGTTGAATGGGATTCACTGTACACTTGCTTCCCATGTAGGATCTCTGTTCTTCCGCTTTTTTTTTTTTTTTTTTTTTTTGAAAGGCAGAGTTAGACAGTGAGAGAGAGAGACAGAAAGATCTTCCTTCTGTTGGTTCACCCCCCAAATGGCTGCCACGGCCAGCACGCTGCGTTGATCCAAAGCCAGGAGCCAGGTGCTTCCTCCTGGTCTCCCATGCAGATGCAGGGCCCAAGGATTTGGGCCGTCCTCTATTGCCTTCCCAGGCCACAGCAGAGAGCTGGACTGGAAGAGGAGCAGCCAGGACAGAATCTGGCGCCCCAACCGGGACTAGAACCCGGGGTGCCAGTGCTGCAGGCAGAGGATTATCCTGTTGAGGCGTGGTGCCGGCCAGGATTTTTTTTTTTTTTTTTTTTTTTGACAAGCAGAGTTAGACAGTGTGAGAGAGAGAGAGAGACAGAGAGAAAGGTCTTCCTTCTGTTGGTTCACCCCCCAAACGGTTGCCACGGCTGGCGCGCTGTGCCGATCCGAAGCCAGGAGCCAGATGCTTCCTCCTAGTCTCCCATGCGGGTGCAGGACCCAAGGACCTGGGCCATCCTCCACTGCTTTCCCGTGCCACAGCAGAGAGCTGGACTGGAAGAGGAGCAGCCGGGACAGAATCTGGCGCCCCGACCGGGAGTAGAACCTGGGCTGCCGGCACTGCAGGTGGAGGATTAGCCTATTGAGCTGCGGTGCTGGCCAATCTCTGTTCTTAATGTGTTGTACCATGCAAATTAACGGTAAAACTACTACTCAAACAGTACTTTATACTTTGTGTATCTGTGTGGGGGAAAACTGATGAAATCTTTATTTAGTATGTAGCAAGTTGATCTTCTGTATATAGATAATTGAAAATGAATTTTGATGAAGAATGGGATGGGAGAGGGAGTGGGGGATGGGATGGTTGAGGGTGGGAGGGAGGTTATGGTGCGAAAAGCCACTATAATCCAAAAGTTGTACTTTGGAAATTTATATTTATTAAATAAAAGTTTTAAAAATTATATGTTCAAGGCTAATCCACAATGTAATAGAATTTGTAGGTGGAGAATTTGTAGGTGGTTAGCATTGAGAGGGGAACGAACCCTCATTAATAGGGTAAATATTTTTTTTAAATATTACTTATTTGAAAGGCAAAGTTAAAGAAAGAAGAAGAGAGGGGGAGAGGGAGAAAAGTATAGAGGGAGAGAGAGGGAAAGAGCTTATCTTGTTCACTCCCTGGATGGCCACAATGACCAGTGCTGGGGCCAGGCTGAAGGCAGGAGCCAGGAGCCAGGAGCCAGGAGCTTTTTCTAGGCTTCCCATATGGACAAACAGGGGACCAACTACTTGGGCCATATTATGCTGTTTTTCCCTGGCTGTTAGCAGGGAGCTGGTTTGGAAGTGGAAAAGTGAACTGTTCCAGGCACCTTTATGGGATTCAGACATCACAGGTGGCAGTCTTATGGGATTCGGACATCGTAGGTAGAGTGCTGGCTCTGGGATAAGTACTCTTGCAGGGAAAAAGAGAGAGAGATGAGAGAGATGAGAGACATAGAGATAGATATATGAGAGAGAGAGAGAGAGAATTTTTTCTTTTCAAATGGAAGGATACAAGAAGGATGCCATTGCTAAGACAAGAAAAACACTCTCTCTATGAAACTACCAGGAAATAGATCCTCCAGAACTGTGATAAATAAATATGGTCGTTTAAGTCACTCAGTCTATGATATTTTTGTTGTAACTGCACTGACTAAGACACCCTGCCTTGCCATTGTGTTGTTGACTGTCGAAAGAAGAGTCCCCTCACAGAAAATGGCATTCTTCTTTTATGGAAGGGATAATAGAAGGAAAGTCTCTTTAAAAATGGTACAGTGGAGCTGAAATTTAAGCTGTGTGATAGTCACAGAGATATAGAGTATATGTTGATAAAATAATTCTATATAAGATCTGGGATTCTTACTAGGTCTTTATAATTAATTTTAAAGAAGATTTTGATGTATAAAAATGTGTTATAGCCTTTGCTAACATGTTGGCCTTCTTTATGTTTACAGTAACAAGTTGACAAAATACCTGCATTAACATTTTTGAACTTGCCTCTCTCTGTAATTGGGATGTGGTATTCGCCGTATGGTAGTCTTTCCAGGCTATGTCTTAGAGGTTACCCCTAAGAAAATACTTTTCTTTCAGCCAATTTAAATTAGCTGCTAATGCTCTTCACTCTGTTCAACTTAGTTGTGTTCATTCTCTCTGGGATTGTACTATGAGTCACTGGTTCACTGTAATTCTTCTTGTTAGTTTATTAGGTTCCCTAAGTGTAGGTGTCTCGATTTAGTTCTCACAGTATTCCTGATGTCTATAAGGAAGACTTGTTAAGGTATGTCATTGATAAATACTTTGTTATATGAATTAGTTTACTAAAAGAAGTTATGGTTAAAAGCAGTAAACTATTCTATATGATAAACAATCTGATTCTCTTGGTATTTTTAGTCTTTCAGATTTCAAACTCAGTTTTCAGTGCTTTGTAAGAGTCATTATTCCTCTCTAGTTACTGCTTTTTAATCTTCCTTGGGAACCTAAAGAGAGGGTGTCAAGAAGCATATGATTGGGAGATTTTGGTGGTGAGACAAAAGTGCAAAAATCTCTCTCACATTGTTATTTGAGCTTGCCCCCTCTATGTACACTGTTGTATTCAAATTTTAATGATCTGTTATTTATAAACCATACATGATTGCCATGACTACCACTTCATGATGAAGTTGTGTGCAGTAACTGTCTCTACCAATTTATGAAACCTTAAAATTAGAGGAAGACAAAATCTAATGAGACTCACAGGTCATACATATGATGTTTCACTGATTTGCTTGTGAGCATACAGAATACCCAATGTTATTCACATATACATAGTCTTTGTATAACAATAGATTTTCAGTTTTTAAAAATTATAAATTCAATGTAATTCTGCTTATTTTTTAATTTTAATTTTTAACTCATTTTAACAGAATCAATGTGCATTTTAGCTACAATTGTAAGAACATAATGATATTGCCTTCCTCCCTCTCTCCCTGCATTCCTCTCTCCTCCCACATTTCTTAATTTTTATTTTTTCTGTCATTTTTTAGTTTTTGAGATACTGTGTTTTAACTTATATTACAGTAAAAAGGCTAAATACTTCATTGGATAAGAAGTTTAACAAGTAAAAAGCAAAAATACCCTGGTTTAGTGGGGATACAGACAATGACCATAAAAAATAATTGAATGGGAAAATGATCGTTTCACCCATTACTCTAAGTAAACTTTGGGATGCTCACAGAGCATTAAAGCTATAGTAGCATACCATTCTTAACAATGGGTTTGACAAAGGTATAAAACAGCATTTTACAAAACTATATTTGCAGTATTTGTTTGTTTTTAAATTTTATCTCCACCATATAAGGTAGAACATGCAGTATTTGATTTTCAGTTTTTTTTAAAAAGATTAATTTATATATTTGAAAAGAATGGTGGAAGGGATAGGGAGAGAAAGTGAGTGAGACAGGGAGAGAGATCTCATTTGCTGGCCAGGTCGGAGTCAGGAATTCCCACGTGCGCGGCGGGGACCCACCTACTTGAGCTATTATGTGCCATCTCCCGCTATTCGCACCAACAGAATGCTGGAATCAGGAGTGGGGCTAGACCTTGAATATAGGCACTCTGATATGGGAAGCAAGTATTTAAAGCAATATCTTGACTGCTATGCCAAATGTCAGCCCCGATTTTATATTATCAAAAAGGATCAAAGACCTAAATGTAAATCTAATATCCGTGAAAATACTAGAAAAAAATAGTGGAAACACTTCAAGATGTTGGCATAGGTAATGATTATTTTGGATATGATGAGATTATATCAAACTATGCAGCGACTGTACAGCAAAGGAAAAATTAACAAACTGAAGAGACAACAGACATAATGAGAGAAAATATTTTCCTACTACTAATCAACAACATAATATCCAGAATATAAAAGGAACTAAAAAAAACTCAATAACAAAATAATAACTCAATTAAAATGGAACAAAATATATCTTTCTCAAAGTAGATTCAAATGACCAACAAATTTGTGATAAATGGTCAACATCATTATCCATAAGGGGAATGCCAGTCAAAATCACAATGAGATATAACTTCACCCCAGTTAGAATGGTAGATATAAATTAAGAAATAACAAATACTGGTGAGATGGTGCAAAAATAGCACTTTACCCACTCTTTTAGGAAATTAATGCAATCATTATGAAAAATAGCTTGGGATTCCAAAAAAAAAAAAAAAAACAAACCTGAAAGTAGATCTGCTATATGATGCAGCTATCCCAGTTCTTGTAAATACCCAAATGAAATGAAATTACAATATCATGGAACTGCTTACAATCTCATGTTTGCTTCAGTATTTATAATAGCAAGAAATGGAATCAACCAAGATATCCAAGAGGTCATATCTTCTACGCTTAAAATGCCTGTGCCATATATGGAGTGCCCAACATTGGATTCCTAGCTCTAGCTTCTGACTCCAGATTTCTACCAATGCAGATCCTGAGGCAGCAATAAGGAGTCAATTAGATTCCTTCCACCCATGTGGGAGACCTGGATTGTGTTCTTTGCTCCTGGCCTTACCCTAGTTACTGAGGGCATTTGAGGAGTGAACTAATGATGGGAACTCTGTCAATCTCTTTTTCCTTCAATAAATAAAAAACTTAAAATTTATGAAAATTAAAAATTAAGTAAAAAATCAAATATCCATTAGTGGATGAATGGATAAAAATTATATGTGAAATATTATTCAGTGATACAATAGAATATCATCAGTAATGATATCCTATCATGAACAGCAAAATCACAGGAACCAGAGGACATTATATTAAGTAGAGTAAGTCAGACACAGAAAGACAAATGTCACACATTCTAATTTTATATTAATGTGTAGTTTTTGAAAAAGTCATAGCAATATATTCTATAGACAAAAAATTCTAACTTAGCCCTGAAAACAAAATTTTTCCAATTAAAAATACCAACCACAAAACAGAGTGTCTTTTTTCTCTCTAATGTTGCAAGCCCAGAAAACACTCTAGCTGGCCTTAATGATCAGGACACATGGTTCCCATCATTGTTTAGTACATAACATCATTCTTCAAAGGCACTCTAGATATGTGATATCACTTGTACCCCACTAAAGTCCCAGTTACTATGCCTCACCACCATAATTTCATTCATTGATTCGCTCTCAAAATGATGGTCTTAAAGCCCATTTGTTTTATCTAAGCCACATTACCACAATAGCTTTTGTTGCAGAAGTCACTTAACAGAGGCCATCACTAAAGCGTTATAGTGCAATGGACATTTGTATAGACTCGTACTCAATCCTCCTGTGAATCAATACTACAAACAATTGATTTCAACTATTTTTCAGTTGTAAAAACATAATACTTAGTTCTTCAGTTTGTGATTACTTCTTTTTAATTCAGTCTTTCCATTTCCTAATGTTAGTAACAAACAACCTATCTATCAAGCCTGATTTATTTAAATTTGAATTTCAAATATCCTATTTAGCATATATTTTTATTTTTTCCTGGTTATTTATACATATGGCTTTTAAGCTTTTTCTTAGTTTTTTATGACAGAATATTGCCACTTATAAAGAATAGCCTATGATTTCCAAAGTAGTTTATGTGTAATCCTAATCTAGTAGCCTGCTCTCTAGCCTTACTTGTGAGTGTAAACACAATACTGTTAAATCACAAAATCAGTGGTTCTTTTCAGAAGAGGAAGAAACACATTACAAGGTTTTATTGACATAATTACTGTTGAATGATATTTGATTAATAAATATGTATGTGTAATTTTGTGATTATACAGAACTAGAATACTAGGTTTAATACAATTATTTCTGCTTAGAAATGCTTGACTTAAAATTTTGGCTGAAGTTATGTATCTCCAAATCCATGATTCATGAAGCCCAAATGACTCTTATTTTAGAAAACAGTATACTAGAGTTCTAAAATTATATTTTAAAGTGCGAAATGGCAAGAAAGAAATGTTATAATAGGAACTTCACCTCTTTTCCCAGTGTAACACTACTAATATTCCTTAAAATAAATGGCTTTTAACCATTTTCTATATCTGTAAATTTTTCGCTCCTAAAAACTGAAGTTATCCAGGGGCTCATGCTGTGGCGCCGGCATCCTATAACGACATTTGTTCATGTCCGGTGTCCCAGCTGTTCCTGTTCCATACAGCTCTCTGCTTGTTGGCTGGGAAAGCAGCAGAAGAGCGCCCAAGACTTGGGCCCCTGCACCAGGTTGGAGACCTGGAAGAAACTCCTGGCTCCTGGCTTTGGACAGGCCTAGCATCCTGCTGTTGCAGGCATTTGGGGAGTGAATCAGCAGAGGGAAGTCCTTTCTCTCTGTGGCTCCCTCTCTCTGTCTGTAACTATTACCTCTCAAATAAATCAATAAATCTTAAAACAAAATTAAGTATCCTTTTGTATTTCATTTAATACTTTTTTTTGGTTGGTTCAATTTCCTTTGCCCAGCCTATATATATATATATATATATATATATATATATATATATATTCCTGCTCTTATTTTTACTAGTTTTCCATATTTAAAACTGTTAATGAGAATTCTCTGTTGATACAGTCATTGTAAAATTTAATTAAAAAATAGCCGAAGAACTTCACACTTATGGCTTAACCTCGTATTTAGTTTTTTAAAATTTTATATTTGAGTGATCCGTTTTCCATCCTCCTGCAGCCATTGCTGAAGTGAACGCTGATGATGATACATCTAATTTCAAGTACCCTGGATCAGTATGTTAGTTCTATGGATGAGAGAAAAAGAGAGGTAAATACCCGGGTTCATTAATTAAAGTTCCATTTAGCTATATTTGTATGTAGTATAAAATTTATGCATCTTTGGATTAACTGCTTTGTTGCTTTCTGCTGGAGACAAATGCCAGATCCACTCTGTTCTGTAGTCTTCTGATAATATTCTAATTTCTTGGACATTTGCCTCAGATTTTTCCTTCTAAAATTCACTAATACCAATGACCGTAGACTTACTGAGTAGTTTTTCAAGGGATACTCACATTTTGAAAGTTTTGTTACTTGATAAGCTTGTGAATTCTTTGGTTTATTTCATTCTGTCATCACTGTTATTCCATCTCTTTTATATTTTCTAATAATTTTTGATGATAAAAAAGTTGGAGGAGTAGAGTTTCCTAAAAGATTCTGAAATTATTCTTATTTTTTAGTAACATTTAAATTCGAATCTGATTAAGGGTATAAGAATTAGTAAGTTCAGGTGGTAAATTAGCCATTCTATTCCAAAAGTCCTGTACCATTTTCTACCTGTTTACTTCCTTCAATACAGTTACTCTGGCTCTCCAGACCTATGCAGATGTTTAAACCTCAAAGTCTTATGCTAACAATTAATTGTTAATGTCTAATTATGGTAACACTAAAGAAGCACAAATGGGAGGTCTTTAGGTCATTGGAACTTGTTCTTGAAAGGTAGTGCTGGAATGAGCATGGGTTATTTAAATTGAGTTTGGCCTAGCTTCTCTCTGTTTTGCTATGAGATTGTTCCTTTGCACCATGTGATCTTTTCTCTGCACCTACTACACCAGTACCAGCTTCCACCAGGTGCTAGACTAATAGAGCCAACCAATTCTGATTGTGAACCTCCAAATAGTAAGCCATAACCAATTTTTTCTTTCTCAAGAAGCTCCTCCCTGATAATTTAAAGTAATAAAAACTAACTAATACAGATATCAATAATTCCTACATTTAATAAAAATGCATCCAAATATATTCATAATTATACATACTAATAACAACAAGATATACTATTTATAATTTATTTATAAGTATATATTTATAAAACAATAAATGAGTTATTATTTTATTTTGTATAGTATTTACCAGTCATTTAAAAATATTGTTTGAAAGTCAAGTCACTGTAATGTAGCTTATACATAAAATATGTATTATTTATTATGTGTTGACAGGTTATTTACCTATGCAAGTCATCATCGATAAGCTGGAACCCTGCTGTCCTACTGGAGTTGGTATGAAATCAATATCTTTAACTATTTTGATATGCTTTTACTGTTCGGAGTTGGATATTTTTAGGGGCAAAGTGATTTTCAATATATATGCAAAATAAAGGAGCACATTCAATTAGAATTTCAAATCTTAGTGCCTGGAAATCCTTAGTATCTGTTTTTGTTAGTGTTATTGTTTCTAGTTTTTCCTTTCTTTTTATCTTGAATAGATAGTGAGACACTATCTATTTTTCTTGATGGAATTAGAACAGGGGGACTTGTCTAAATTGTGTGAAATTTAGAACAGGGGGACTTGTCTGAATTGTGTATATAAAGGTAGATTCAAGCAAAAGTTTGAATTTTCTTGACTGAATTATAGTATTGTGGTGACAAAATTGAGCAATTTCAATAATCATAAGTTCATAAGGTTATTTTGAAAACCAAGAAAGCAATATAAAATACATGCTACACAAGAATACACCCTGAAATTTTGGTATCAGAACATAATGACCTCAAAGATATATTCTAAATCTCTAATCCAACAACTCGAGAATTTTAGATCTAGTATTCTGCAAGAGTGTATAAATTAGCTCATATCAAGCAAAAAAAAATTTTAATGTCAGCTGCTGGCTAATATCTTATACATAAATTTTCTATTTGGAGAAAAATCATAGAATTGAGGAAGTCTAAGCATGCTAACATTTTCTACTGAGAAAGAGTACAAGAAGTCTACATCCATTTACTAAGAAATATGCATACACATGAAACAATATTTCACTTTCATTTGATTTGTGTATAAAAATATTATCTAAAGGTGTAAAACATAAGACTAATGTATATCTTATATGAATATGTGCACATTGGCCTCAGACTTCATTCATGAGATTAGATTGAGGAGACATAAGTTTGTGGATTATTGTTGACTGTATTCTAATAGGTACATAAACTTCTTCTGTGTGTATACACTAACAATGAAGTCAAAGGAATATAATAAAAAGAAGAGGTGTCATATGCAAAAATGATTTAATAGACGATATAGAGTATAACTAAATGTATTGATTGGTTAAGTCTAATAATATAAAATATAGGCTGGTTTTATCTCATGAATTCAATTAATAGAAAACTATGCATATTCTGGATTCTATTTGATGTGTTGAAAAAAACATAAGATTTAGACATATTCAGCAATTTAATAGCCTAATGCCTATCTATATTAGCTATCAGTAATCTACAAGAAATAAGTCTAAAGCCACAAACTTTTCACCAACCATGCCACCTCAGGGAATATACCAAAAGGAAATGAAATCAGCATATGAAAGTGTTATCTGTACTCCCATGTTTGTAGCAGCACAATTTACTATAGCTAAGATATGGAATCAACCCAGATGTCCATCAACTGATGATTGATAAGTAAAATGTGGTACATACACATGATGGAATACTTCTCAGCCATAAAAATTAATGAAAACTTGGCTTTTGTAAAAAAAAAAAAAAAAAGGGGGCTGCTACTGCAGACCATTATGTTTAGTGAAATAAACCAGACCCAAAAAGAAAAATACCATGTTTTCACTAGTTGTAGCTAATACAGAGGATACAAAAAACTCTTAATGTATATTGAGCTAAACTGACATATTGTGATTTGATTGTTGTCTATAACACTTGTCTTTACATAGAATAGTGGTCTATAAACCTTTTACTTGTACAGCTCTTTGTTTAGAGGGGTGTTGAGTCTATGATCATAAAGTAAATTGAGAGTATGTTATTTAAAAAAAAAAGAAAAAAAAGGAGAAGAAGGAAGGAATAGTGAGGAGGACAAATATTGTATTCTTGGAATCATCTCTATGAAATTCATGAACTACATTCTCTTTATTAATAAATAAAATACTCAAAAAATAAATGAAATCTATCCAAAGAAAAAAATTAATTTCTTTTTTCCTTTGGATAGATTTCATTTATTTTTTGAGGAAGGAACAATTCATTTTATATCATTTTTTCACTTTTTGTCATCCCCAAATGTGAAGTCACAAAAGCCAGGAAGTCCTTGCTGAGCCTGCCCCAGCTTTATTGAACACCTTGGATATTGTCCCCACCATGATTCCAGTGTGCCCTGGCTTTGACGCGTTTGTACACCCACTGGCACCTTGAACAGTCAAAAGTATCCCTTCTGAGCCTTCTGAGCCCTGATTTTGTTGAGTGCCTTGGTCTGTAGTTTAATTGCAACCCAGGCCTTCCTTGGCTTTAGTAAATGCGGTTGGCAGCATTCATTCACCTACACAACAGCAAAGTGATTCCTCTGCCTGAGCCTGTTCCAGTTTGGGTGAGTTCCTTGGACTCTGGCTCCAATACAGTTTCTTATCCAAACCCACCCTGCCTTAGTGGATAAAAGGCAGCTGCATACACATGCCTCACATATAGGTCTAGCACTACAACCACCTCAGTCACCACTATTGGGATGTGAAAGCCCTGCTGGAACTGAGAGCCCTCCACGCATTCTCCTGCTGCCACTCTCACAGCCCCTGGAAGGCGATACTGACACTTCAGCATCCTTCTGGAACTAAAGTCAGATTAGCCTATCAAACTAACACCAAAAGTCATGCCATCAAAGAAAACTTTTGAATCCCCTAACCACCTTTCAAAAGCAAGAGACAACTTATTCATTAGATATGCAACTGTCTAGTAGGATACAAGACATGAAAATGAAATGCATTATGACACACCAAAAGGAACTTGATAATGTTTTGATATCAGACTTAACAGAAAGAGATTGGTCAATTATCTCAGAAAGAATTTAGTATAATGATTATAAGGATACTCAAAGAAATAGATAGGGATACAGATAGATAATCAAGTGAAATTAGAAAATCAATTCTTCACATAAATGAGAAATTTAGCAAAGAGATAGATACCTTGAAAAAGAATCAGACAAAAATCTTAGAAATGAACAACTGAGTAAATCTAATAAAATTGCAATGCAAAACCTCAACAACAGACTAGAGCAAACAGAAAGAAAATCTGAATCAAGAGACAGGTTTTTAGAAATATTCCATTCAGACAAAAAAACAAAACAAAACAAAACAAAATAAAATAAAGATAGCTTCAGAGACCTTTGGGGTATCTTTAACCAAGTAACATTTAGAATTTGAAATTACTCAGGGAGAGAAGAGTAAAAACATGGGTAACTTATTCCGTGAAACAATAGCTGAGAACTTCCCCCATCTGGGGAAAATGAACATTCAAGAACAGGAGGACCATAGGATCCAAAAAAAGACATGACCAGTGAAGATTCTCATTATGACATATTATGGCCAAAATCTCTAAAGTATAACACACACAGAGAGTATTTCAAACTCTGTGAAAAGTCCCAAGTCACTTTTAAGGGAAATGTACTTAGAAAAACAGCAGAGTTTTCAATAGAAATCTTACAGGACAGAAGGGAACAGAACGATATATTCTAAGGTCTGAAAGAAAAAACTGCCAATAAAGAATACTTTATACAGTGAAGCTATCTTTCACAGATAAAGAAAAGTTAGGACACACAAAATTTGAAGGACTTCATCACATCAGATAAGCCTTGAAAAAGATGCATAAGAGATCACTATATGCAGAAATAAATTAAGATAACCACTATGATGAAAACATGTAATAGTACAAGCAAGAGTCACCAGAAAAAGAACAAAAATATTCAAAATAAAAATAAGATTTTTAAATGATAGCAGTAAGTCATTACTTATCAGTAATAACTTTGAATTTAAAATCTCTAAATCTCACAATTAAAAGGTAGAGACTGAATGGGTTGAAAAAAAAAAAAAAGAATGAGATCCATTGATATACTGCCTACAAAAACTTACTCCACCAGAACACATACATACATGCACACACACACACACACAGATTCATAGTGAAAGAAAAGAAAAAAAATTCTATGCTATACCAATAGTTATAGCAGGACTTTGAGATGAAAACAGTAAAAAGAGACAAAGGTGGTCACTATACAATGATAAAGTATCAATTCAACAGGAAAATATGGTGATCTTAAATGTATATTCAGTTAATTCTAGAGCACCCAAATGGATGAAATTATAGACCATTATGTTCAGTGAAATAAACCAGACACCGAAAGATAAATTTCACATGTCCTTTCTCACATGTGGAAGTTTAGAAAAATAGATCAGCAGTTAGGGTGCTGATTCTTAGAGGCTGAAAAGGGTGGGGCAAGTAAAAATGAAGGCATTTGGATAATGGGTACCCAAACACTCTGATGGAAATAACTAGGTCTAGTCTTCCACAGTACACTGTGGTGAATATAGTTCATGACAACATACTACAACCTCTATAAAGATTTGGAAAAAAGGATAAAGAAAATGAAAGAATGATATATTCATGCTATGTATATGTGTTCAACTGTTTTACTGTACCCCATAAAGTTTGCAAGTGTTACGTGTTCATTTCAAAAGCCAAGAAAAATAAAAATTTAAATAATCACATTAATGATGGACAGAGGAAGCTGATTAAATGGAATCCATCCTTATCAATACAAATATTTATGAATGAAATTATATGGGCCGGCCCCATGGCTCAATAGGCTAATCCTCCGCCTTGCGGCACTGGCACACCGGGTTCTGGTCCTGGTCGGGGCGCCGAATTCTGTCCCTGTTGCCCCTCTTCCAGGCCAGCTCTCTGTTGTGGCCAGGGAGTGCAGTGGAGGATGGCCCAAGTGCTTGGGCCCTGCACCCCATGGGAGACCAGGAGAAGCACCTGGCTCCTGCCTTCGGATCAGCGCGTTGCGCCGGCCGCGGCATGCCGGCCGCAGCGGCCATTGGAGGGTGAACCAACAGCAAAGGAAGACCTTTCTCTCTGTCTCTCTTTCTCTGTCCACTCTGCCTGTAAAAAGAAAAAAAAAAGAAATTATATGTTTTTAGGTCTGATGTTGTGAAACACTGGGGTAAGCTGGCATGTGACACTGACATTCCATATTAGCACAAGTTTGGGACCCAGATGCTTTGCTTCAGATTCGGCTCCCTGATAACAGGTCTGGGAAAGTAACAGAAGATGGCCTAAGTGCCATGCATGTAGGAGCTCAGAACAGGGTTATTGGCTCCTAGCTTCAGATTGGCACAACCCTAACTGCTGTAGCCATTTGCGGAGTGAACCAGCAGATGGAAGATGTCTCTCTGACTCTGGCTCTGTCTCTCTCTCTCTTACTTTCTCAGTCTACCTTTCAATTAAACAAATTACTCTGTTAAAAATATATATTTGCAAAAATGACTAGTAGTTATGGCAAACTTGGTTATCTTGCAATGGATACCTGGGGCTCACGATGTTTGAAGCAAGATGTTAGGGGGAAGATGAGTAGAATGGAAAGAAGGTGAAAACAGAATTAGGAAATGACTCTTCGCTCTCATACAGTGCAAGTTGGAAAAGGAGAAATACATATGTAGGTAAACAAAAAATGAATCATTACTGTCCAATTATTTTGAGTGTAATTGCCAAAAGCACAGTATAGGCATTATTGGTTAGGCTTACTTACGAAAGGAGTAAATTCGTTGAGGATGTGTGGACCAGATTTTTTAGTGGAAGTGTTAGAGTTGAACTCAATGCAATGGTTTCTTAGCACTTTAATATGTAAAGAAGGAAAGGACAGAATTCCAGCTGAAGAATTTAAGATAGAGAACTATGAAAGGAAAAGATGTTGAGACAGGTTTGCCTTGGAGAGTAATGGCAAGAGATAAATTTAAGAAGACAGATCCGCAAGTTATGTATTTGGTAGTTTTGGCTTCTGTTTCACTGATATTTATGTTAAACTCCTGATGATTTCTTTTGTCAGAAGGGTCTTTATTCGATTGCAAACTTTTTTGTTTACATTTTTTTAGATTTTATTTATTTATTTGAGAGGTAGAGTTAGAGACAAAGGGAGCAACAGAGAGAAAGGTCTTCCATCCACTGGTTCACTCCCCAAATGGTCACAAGGCAGATCCAAAGCCAGGAGCTAGGAGCTTCTTCTGGGTCTCCAACTTGGTTGCAGGGGCCCAAGGACTTTGGCCATCTTCTGCTGCTTTCCCAGCCAGATACGAAACTGGTGCCCATATGCGATGCTAGAGCCACAGGTTGAGTCAGCCTACTACACCACAGCACTGCCAGTACCTTCTTTGCTTTTGAAGGGTATAGAGAGAGAGAGAGAGAGAGAGAGAGAGAGAGAGAGACTGACTGCTGGTTAACTTACCAAATGGCTATAATGGCCTGAGCTGGACCAGGCTGAAGCCAGCACTCAGAACACTATTCAGGTGTCCCACATGGGTACCAGGGGCCCAAACACTCAGACCATCCTTCACTGCTTTTTAAGGTTTCATGAGCAGGGAGCTAGGTATGAAGCAGAACAGTGGAGACTGAACTGGCTCCCATATGGGATGCTGAAATATGGCAGGTGCAGCCCAACCCTCTGCACCAGAATCCAGACTCAGTGTGCAAGTTTATTGAAAGCAAGGGCAGTATCTTTCAAAAATTATCTGTATGCTTCACAGCACTTGTAAATTAAACTGCAAATAACTGGTGCTTGATGTCTGACTTTCTCAGAAAGGAATATGAATGGAGTCAAAGGTTGAAGTTTATTTGTCTGAGTAATGCTTCCCTGGAAAAATCATCTTGCATTTAGTTCAGTTTTGTAATTTCTGCTTCACGGGTATGTGGAATAATCTTTGCTCTTTCCTCTATCAGCCTTTTCTCTAATTTTTCTCTAGATTCTAAAAAGTCATCATATGATTGCAATAAATTCCTATTTTGCTTAAGTTAGTGACAGTTTCTGCTTATTAGAAAAAGGTGACCCAGTAGATGACTGCAACATACATATATGAGACATTTCATAGTCTGTGGCTTCTTCCCTGGATAACCAAGCTAAATTAAACCAACACAGCAATATTTTCTGTTCCAGAGAGAACATTGTATTCAATATTAAAGAACAATGTGGGATTTAGGAAAAAAAACTAATGGCATGTTTGTGTGCATTAAATGAATGGCATATATAAATAGGTAATGATAAATAGCCTCTTTATATGCACAGAGACATATGAATAAAGTTAAAAAAAACTTCCTTTTCTTATATTCTTAATGAACACTTTACATGTTCTTAGCAACCAAAGAGAAAATTTCAAGACTGACTTTAATTGATACTATTAATTTATCAAATTCAGAATATAGAACTTATTTTCAGATCATTAAAAATTTAGTGTACAACTTTTATTAGCAACAGCAATGGTTATTCAAATTATTTCATTTGCTCAGGAATGAAAATTTACCATTTTCTGAATATTTCCTTTGATGAATAGGAGTGTTTATTTGTGATTCTCATTTATATCTTACTCTTCAATTATTGGTATAATATAAATGCATAATACATTTTATTTTTTCAAAAACTTATTTATTTATTTGAAAGTCAGAGTAACACAGAGAGAGGAGAGGAAGAGAGAGAGAGAGAGAGAGAGAGAGAGGGAGAGAGAGATCTTCCATCCAATGGTTCACCTCCCAGTTGGCTGCAAAGGGCGGAACTGCGCTGATCTGAAGCCGGGAGCCAGGAGCTTCTTCCAGGTCTCCCATGAGGGTGCAGGGGCCCAAGGACTTGGGTCATCTTCTATTGCTTTCCCAGGCCACAATAGAAAGCTGGATCTGAAGAGGAGCAGCCAGGACTAGAACCGGCGCCCATATGGGATGCCGGCACTTCAGGCCAGGGTGTTAACCCACTGCATCACAGCGCCGGCCTCAATAACGTATTTTCACAATGTAACTCGCTGGTAAGTGTAGCTTTTTAAGAACCATGTAATTAATCATTTTTCACTAGTATCTTGAAAAATCTCTCCTGAATATTTTTTCTATAGCTGGTGAAATGAATGGGATTGACAATAGCACTAATATTCAAAGAATGTGTAGAAATAATTTAAATTTCATATTATGCAAATAACATACACAAAATTTTATGCTGGCATTTTGCACAATATTTAATCCTAAGAATAACCATCAGTAAAGGCAGAAAGTCTTTGACAAATCCTTATTTTAGAGTAAATTTATCCTTTGAAGGAATTATTTTTTATTAATATAAAAAGAACAAATTTCATGTAGTTCATAGATACAATTCTGAGAATGTAATACTTCCCTCCTCCCTCCCTCCTTCTCTCTTTTCTTCTCTTTTCTCTCTCTTTCCTTCCTTCCTTCCTTCTTTCTTTCTTTTAAATTTGTTGCAACATATTTTTAAATTAAATTTGTAATCACAGGCTTAATCCTGCACTGAATGAAGAGTTCAACAAGTAAAAAAAAAAAAGACCACTGTTCTGCCAGAGAATAGACAAGGGCTATAAACAACAGTCTCTGACCATTCTGATCTTATTTCAGTTTGTTAAGGATTTGAAGCTCAACAATACCCTAATCCTGAATTTAGTTGTTAGCTTTCGCAACGTAAAAATAGGTTACTTTACCATTACTACGCAATACAGTTCAATCAGTTCGTTCAGCAATTGATTTTTTGCCCGAGTTAAATATGACAGTTAAAATGTCTTGGATGGCAAGCGATAACAAACCCTGACTACAGGTTGGCTTTTATCCAGGTAGTGCTCCTTTCTGTCTCTTCTCACCCAGGCAGATGGCAAGATGGATGCAGTACTTCTAGGCAACACTTCTATACATGCCAGAACCAAGTCAGGGAGCCATCCTTTCTTCATAGAAGGAGGACAGAAAAATAACATAAATTATAGCTTTGTTTTCATTAATCTTTCTTCATTCACAATGTTCGGATTCGTCAGTTAGACTTTAGATAACTCAGTGGGCCGCAGAATCACTGTGCCTGGCTTGAATGACTCAGGATTTACTCAAAGATTGGGGAAGAGTGGGTCATCTTTCCTTAAGTATAGGAAGGAGAAGTAGACACATAAACAAAACTAGTTACTTCTGAGTAGGTTGAAAGAGAGCAATGGATATTTGATAGATGATCAACACTCTGCCATACTAAGTTTATCTGTAATAAATAATATGTGAAATTATATTTAATTGAGCCTACTGATTATTCAATGTATGACCTCTTGTCATGCATACTTTCTTGTATTATATTTGCACATTTGTACCATTTGTTTTCCTCATTTTTATTTCCAGGAAGTGTTACTTCTAGAAAATATTAAATACGAGTAAAATGAAAACAAATCTTTGTTCCTGGGTTGGTTGAATTTGCTAGAGATGGGTCAGAAATGTGTTGCTGCATTGAAACTTTATCCATCAACAACTTTACACAAGATGAGGGATCTAGTGAGGAGCTCACAGTAGTAACTGTGGTGTAGAGAAACCCAATTAGTAATAATAATAATGGTAGGCTAATAGGTTATATTATAAAATCTAACTTATGCTATTATAGCTTTTCAAATTCAAAGATTTATAGGTCCTGGTAAGTTTGTATTTTTTAGGAGACCCACAGAACAGAATTTGACAACCACTCTTGTACAAAGTTAAAAATTCAAAATTTGAGATTAAAAAAAAGAAACAGACAGCATAGACAAAAACTAACACAAGGGACAAAGACATTGCTGCTAAATTATTCATTAGAGTACACAAAAGGAAAGAATGCCATTTGGTGAGTTATGAATTGGGTTCTGGTCTTGCATCTCCTACTAACTATGATTTGAAGAAAGTCATAACTCTCCCATGTAGTTCCGTAATCCCTAGGTGAAAGTGTTTTCTCATAAGAAACTTATGTGGTTAAATAGCTTACATTTGGTTCAGCTGTTAAGTCATTACTTGGGATGCCTGCATCCCATGCTAGAGAGCCTGCTTTGACTTCTGACTTCTCTCCTGATCCAACATCCTGTTAATGCACATTCTGGAAGATAGAAAATGATTGTTCAAATCCTTGGGTCTCTGTCACCCACGTAGGATACCAAATTGATGTTCAGTCTCCTGGCTTTGGCCTTGCTCATCCATGGTTATTGTAGACATTTGAGAAATGAAGCAGTAGATGGAACATCACTCTCTGTCTCTCTTTCAAATAAAAATAGAAAATAAAGAGGGTAAACTATTTTTAAACATTTTATTTTTACATAAGTTTAGATTTACAGAAGAATGCAAAGGTATAATGCAGAAGTGAATCTGACCCCACCTAACCCCAAAATTAGCACCTTATATAATTGTTATATAATCATCAAAGAAATTAACTGCATTACAATGCTGCTAACCTGTAGACTTTATTCATATTTCACAGGTTTTCCCACTAATGCCCTTTTTCTCTTCCCAGATCTAATCCTGAATTCCATAATGCTTTAGTCATGGTCATCATGACAAGGTTTTTTTGTTTGTTTGTTTTTTGTCTATGACCTCCTTATTTCTCATGACCTTGGCAATTATTGGGGTGGGCATTTGAGGTAGCGATGGAGATGCTGCTTGGGATGCCCACATCTGATATCAAATTGCCCCGGATTGAAGTCCTGATCCCACTCCAGATCCCAGCTTCCTGCTAATGAAATTATGGAAGGCAACCGATGCTCACACAAGTATCTGGGTTTCGGAAAGCCATGTGGTATGATTGGATCAATTTCTTAGCTTCTGATTTCAACATGACCTAGTCTGGTTGTTGGCAGTCATTTGGGAAATGAACCAGTGGATGGAGCATTTTTTATCTCTCTGCCTTTCAAATACGTTTTAAAAATATGTAGGTATTTAGTTACTGATTTTTTTAAACTTTTATTTAATGAATATAAATTTCCAGAGTACAGCTTATGCATTACAATGGCTTCCCCCCCCTAACGTCCCTCCCACCCGCAACCCTCCCCTTTCCCACTCCCTCTCGCCTTCCATTCACATCAAGATTCATTTTCGATTCTCTTTATATACAGAAGATCAGTTTAGCATACATTAAGTAAGGATTTCAACAGTTTGCTCCCACACAGAAACATAAAGTGAAAAATACTGCTTGAGTACTAGTTATAGCATTAAATCTCAATGTACAGCACACTAAGGACAAAGATCCTACATGAGGAGTAAGTGCACAGTGACTCCTGTTGTTGACTTAACAAATTGACACTCTTGTTTATGGCATCAGTAATCACCCTAGGCTCTTGTCATGAGCTGCCAAGGCTATGGAAGCCTTTTGAGTTCTCTGACTCTGATCATATTTAGACAAGGCCATGGTCAAAGTGGAAGTTCTCTCCTCCCTTCAGAGAAAGGTACCTCCTTTGATGACCCATTCTTTCCACTGGGATCTCACTCACAGAGATCTTTCATTTAGGTTTTTTTTTTTTTTTTTCCCCAGAGTGTCTTGGCTTTCCATGCCTGAAAAGTCTCATGGACTTTTCACCGGATCCGTATGCCTTAAGGGCTGATTCTAAGGCCAGAGTGCTGTTTAGGACATCTGCCATTCTATGGGTCTGCTGTGTATCTCACTTCCCATGTTGGATCGTTCTCTCCCTTTTTTATTCTATCAGCTAGTATTTGCAGACACTATTCTTGTTTATGTGATCCCTTTGGTTCTTAGTCCTGTCATTATGATAAATTGTGAACAGAAATTGATCACTGGGACTAGTGAGATGGCATTGGTACATGCCACCTTGATGGGATTGAATTGGAATCCCCTGCTATTTTTCTAACTCTACTGTTTGTGGTAAGTCAGCTTGAGCATGTCCCGAATTGCACATCTCTTCCCTCTCTTATTCCCACTCTTACATTTAACAGTGATCACTTTTCAGTTAAGTTTCAGCACTTAAGAAGAATTGTGTATTGTTTACAGTATTCAACCAAAAGTATTAAGTAGAAAAAAACAAAAAAAATACTAAGAGGGATAACATATCAAGTTGCTCATCAACAGTCAGGGTGAGGGCTGATCAAGTCACCGTTTCTCATAGTGTTCATTTCACTTTAACAGGTTTCCTTTTTGGTGCTCAGTTAGTTGTCACCTATCAAGGAGAACAAGTGGTATTTGTCCCTTTGGGATTGGCTTATTACACTCAGCATAATGTTTTCCAAATTCCTAACATGGATCACTTTTCAGTTAAAATTTAAACACCTAAGAATAATTGTGTGTTAATTACAGAGTTCAACCAATGGTACTAGAACAAAAAAAAATACTAAAATGGATAAAGTATTACATTGTACATCAACCGTCAGGACAAGAGCTGATCAAGTCACTGTTTCTCATAGTGTCCATTTCATTTCAACAAGTTTCCCCTTTGGTGCTCAGTTAGTTGTCACTGATCAGGGAGAACATATGATATTTGTCCCTTTGGGACTGGCTTAATTCACTCAGCATGATGTTTTCCAAATTCCTCCATCTTGTTGCAAATGACCAGGTTTCGTTTTTTTTTTTTTTCTAAAACCAAATCTTTATTCTCTATAGTCTGAAAAGGAGGGTAAATAGTCGTTCTCTTCAGTGTCAGAGAACAGAACGAGGCCCAGTAGGTAGAAATCATAGGAAAGCGGACTTCACTCATTACAAGGAAGAACTTCTAAGATTTAGAATCATCCTACAGTAGAACCAGGGCCTCAGGAGGTGGAGGTGCCCAAGCAGAAGCTGAACATCCAGCCGCTAGCGATGGGGAAAGGAAACTCACCAAGTATCCTCCCTGCGGCTGGCCTCCTCACCGTTGGAGCAGACTTTCCACAGCTGTCCAGCTTTGGAAGGAGGGGTTGGTGAGCTCAGACAAAAAGCCTGCAGAAGCGGCTGCTGGCAGCCAGGGGAACCCTGCGTACTGAGGGATGGTGGATAAAGTATAGTATTCTATAGAGTACATGTCCCATAATTTCTTTATCCAGTCTACTGTTGATGGGCATTTGGGTTGGTTCCAGGTCTTAGCTATTGTGAATTGAACTGCAATAAACATTAATGTGCAGACTGCTTTTTTGTTTGCCAATTTAATTTCTTTGGGGTAAATTCCAAGGAGTGGGATGGCTGGGTTGAATGGTAGGGTTATCTTCAGGTTTCTGAGGAATCTCCAGACTGACTTCCATAGTGGCTTAACCAATCTGCATTCCCACCAACATTGGGTTAGTGTCCCTTTTTCCCCACATCCTCTCCAGCATCTATTGGTAGATTTCTGAATGTGAGCCATTCTAACTGGGGTGAGGTGGAACCTCATTGTGGTTTTGATTTGCATTTCCCTAATTGCTAGTGACCTTGAACATTTTTTCATGTGTCTGTTGGCCATTTGGATTTCCTCTTTTGAGGACCTCTGTTGAGGTCCTTGGTCCATATCTCAAGTGGGTTGTTTGTTTTGATGTTGTGGAGTTTCTTGATTTCTTTGTAGCTTCTGTTTATCAACCCTTTATCAGTTGCATAGTTCGCAAATGTATTTTCCCATTCTGTCCGTTGTCTCTTCACTCTCCTGACTATTTCTTTTGCAGTACAGAAACTTCTCAATTTGATGCAATCCCAAATGTTAATTTTGCCTTTGACTGCCTGTGCTTCTGGGGTGTTTTCCAAGAAGTCATTGCCAGTACCTATATCTTGCAGTGTTTTTCCAATATTCTCTAATAATTTGATGGTGTCAGGTCGTAGATTTAAGTCTTTAATCCATGTTGAGTGAATTTTTGTGTAAGGTGAAAGGTAGGGGTCTTGCTTCATGATTCTGCACGTGGAAATCCAATTTTCCCAGCACCATTTATTGAATAGACTGTCCTTACTCCAGGGATTGGTTTTGGATCCTTGATCAAATATGAGTTGGCTGTAGATGTTGGGATTGATTTCTGGTGTTTCAATTCTGTTCCATTGGTCTATCCATCTGTTTCTGTACCAGTACCATGCTGTTTTAATTACAACTGCCCTGTAGTATGTCCTGAAATCTGGTATTGTGATGACTCCGGCTTTGTTTTTGTTGTACTAGATTGCTTTAGCTATTCGAGGTCTCCTGTGTCTCCATATGAATTTCAGCATCATTTTTTTCCAGATCTGAGAAGGTCTTCGGTATCTTGATTGGTATTGCATTGAATCTATAATTGCTTTTGGGAGAATGGACATTTTGATGATATTGATTCTTCCAATCCATGAGCATGGAAGATTTTTCCATCTTGGTATCCTCTTCTATTTCTTTCTTTAAGATTTTGTAATTTTCATCGTAGAGATCTTGAACATCCTTGGTTAAGTTTATTCCAAGGTATTTGATTGTTTTTGTAGCTATTGTGAATGGGATTGATCTTAGAAGTTCTTCCTCAGCCATGGCATTGTCTGTGTATACAAAGGCTGTTGATTTTTGTGCATTGATTTTATACCCTGCTACTTTGCCAAAATCTTCTATGAGATCCAATAATCTCTTAGTAGAGTTCTTTGGGTCCCCTAAATAAAAAATCATATCACCTGCAAAGAGGGAGTTTGAGTTCTTCCTTCCCAATTTGTAACCCTTTAATTTATTTTTCTTGCCTAATAACTCTGGCTAGAACTTCCAGAACTATATTGAATAGCAGTGGTGAGAGTGGGCATCCCTGTCTGGTACCAGATCTTAGTGGAAATGCTTCCAACTTTTCCCCATTCAATAGGATGTTGGCTGTGGGTTTTTCATAGATTGCTTTGATTGTATTGAGGAATGTTCCTTCCAAACCCAGTTTGCTTAGAGTTTTCATCATGAAAGGGTGTTGTATTTTATCAAATGCTTTCTCTGTGTCTATTGAGATAATCATATGGTTTTTCTTCTGCAGTCTGTTAATGTGGTGCATCACATTGATTGTTTTGCACACATGAAACCATCCCTGCATACCAGGGATAAATCCCACTTGGTCTGGGTGGATGATCTTTCTGATGTGTTGTTGCATTCTATTGGCGAGAATTTTATTGAGGAATTTTGCATCTATATTCATCAGGGATATTGGTCTGTAATTCTCTTTCAATGCTGCATCTTTTTCTGGCTTAGGAATTAAGGTGATGCTGGCTTCATAGAAAGAATTTGGGAGGACTCCCTCTTTTTCAATTGCTCTGAATAGTTTGAGAAGAATTGGAGTCAGTTCTTCTTTAAATGTCTGGTGGAATTCAGCAGTGAATCCGTCTGGTCCTGGGCTTTTCTTTGTTGGGAGGGCCTTTATTACGGTTTCAATTTGTGTCTCAGTTATGGGTCTGTTTAGGTTTTCTATGTCTTCCTGGTTCAATTTAGGTAGGTTGCATTTGTCCAGGAATCTATCCATTTCTGATAGGTTTCCCTGTTTGCTGGAATACAAGTCCTTGTAGTAGTTTCTGATGATTCTTTTTATTTCTGTTGTGTTTGTTGTTATGCTTCCTTTTTCTTCTCTGATTTTATTGATTTGGGTCTTTTCTCTTCTCTTTTTAGTTAGTTTGGCCAATGGGGTGTCAATTTTGTTTATTTTTTCAAAAAACCAGCTCCTCGTTTGGCTGAGATTTTGTAATGTTTTTTTTGGATTCAATCCTGTTGATTTCTTCTCTGATTTTAATTATTTCTCTTCTCCTACTAGATTTGGGTCTGGTTTGCTGTAGGTTTTCTAGATCCTTGAGGTGAATTGAAAGCTCATCTATTTGGTGCCTTTCCAATTTCTTGATGTAGGCACCTATTGATATAAACTTTCCTCTTAACACTGCTTTTGCTGCATCCCATAAGTTTTGGTATGTTGTGCTGTTATCCTCATTTACTTCCAGAAAGTTTTTGATTTCTTCTATGACCCATTGTTCATTCAGGAGCATGTTGTTCAATCTCCATGTGTTTGCATATGCTCTAGGGATTTCTGAGTTGCTAATTTCCAACTTCATTCCTTTATGGTCTGAGAAGCTGCATGGTATGATTCTAATTCTTTTGAATTTGCTGAGACTTGCTTTATGACCTAGTATATGGTCAATCCTAGAAAAGGTTCCATGTACTGCTGAGAAGAATGTAAAATCTTTAGCTGTAGGATTAAAAGTTCTGTATACATCTGTGAGATCCATTTGGGCTATAGTGTTGCTTAAATCTACTGTATCCTTGTTGATCTTCTGTCCTGTTGATCTGTCTATTTCTGAGAGTGGAGTGTTGAAGTCCCCCAGTACTATTGTATTGGCGTCTAAGTCTCCCTTTAAGCCCCTTAACAAATATTTTAGATAAACCAGTGCCCTGTAGTTAGGTGCATATACATTGATAATTGTTATATCTTCTTGTTGAATTGATCCCTTAATCATTATATAGTGTCCCTCTTTGTCTCTCTTAACAGTTTTTGTGGTAAAGTTTATGTTGTCCGATATTAAGATGGCTACGCCCGCTCTTTTTTCATTTCTGTTGGCATGGTATATCTTTTTCCAGCCTTTCACTTTCAGTCTGTATGGATCTTTGTTGGAAAGATGTGTTTCTTGTAAGCAGCAAATAGATGGGTTTTGTTCCTTAACCCAATCAGCCAATCGGTGTCTTTTAACTGGACAGTTCAGGCCATTAATGTTCAATGTGACTAATGATAAGTGGTAACTTTGCACTGCCAGTTGCCAATGATAAGTTCTAATATATGCTTTGAATTCCCTGTGATCTTTTCTGTGAGGTTTCCTTCCTTTACCTTCTTTCATATTGATGACCGTGTTTCTGTGTGCAACACATCTTTAAGCATCTTTTGCAGGGCTGGATGAGTGGCGACACATTCTTTCAATTTCTGTTTGCTATAAAAAGTCTTTATTTCACCTTCATTCACAAATGAGAGCTTTGCAGGATATAATATTCTGGGCTGGCAGTTTTTCTCTCTTAGTACCTTGGCTGTATCTTGCCATTCCCTCCTAGCTTGTAGGGTTTCTGATGAGAAGTCAGCTGTGAGTCTGATTGGAGATCCTCTGAGAGTAATCTGGCGTTTCTCTCTTGCACATTTTAGGATCTTTTCTTTATGTTTCACTGTGGAGAGTTTAATTACCACGTGTTGTGGTGAGGATCTCTTTTGGTCATGTTTATGAGGGGTTCTGTGAGCTTCCTGTACTAGGATTTCTCTGTCCTTCTCCAAACCTGGGAAATTTTCTGCTAATATCTCACTAAAAAGGCCTTCTAATCCTTTCTCCCTCTCCATGCCTTCAGGAACTCCTAGAACCCGAATGTTAGGTTTTTTAATAGAATCTTGAAGATTCCTGACAATATTTTTAGATTTCTAATTTCCTCTTCTTTTCTTTGGTCTGACTGTATCCTTTCCTGTTCTCTGTCTTCTAAGTCTGATATTCTCTCTTCTGCTTCACCCATTCTGTTTGTAAGGCTCTCTAATGTGTTTTTCATTTGATCTATTGAATTCTTCACTTCACTATGATTTCTCGTCACTATCACAGTTTCCTGTTGTACTAGTTGTTTCATTTCATTTTGATTCCTCCTTAATATTTCATTTTCACGAGAGAGATTTTCTATCTTGTCCATTAAGGATTTCTGTAGTTCAAGAATTTGTTTTTGAGAACTTCTTAATGTTCTTATCAATTTTTTGAGATCTGCTTCTTGCATTTCTTCTATGTCATCATCTTCATAATCTTGAATTGGGGTGTCTTTTTCATTTGAGGGCGTCATAGTGACTTCCTTGTTTTTATTACCTTGGTTTTTGCGTTTGTTATTTGGCATATTGGAGATATTTGGTTTCTTCGCTGTGGTGCTTTTTCTTGTTATACTATGACTCTAGATTAAGTGGACTGTCTGTTTTTGATGGAGCCTTAGAGGCTTGAGATGGGTGTGGCCTGAGAGCTCTGCTTGGTGTGCCAAAGGTGACACTCCCAGGTTTGGCGTGGTAGATCTCTCTTTCTTTCTTTTTTTGATTCAAAAGGGAAGTAATTCTGCACAGCTGAACGAAGTTGGAGGTAGTTAGCAGGCAAATGATATACCCACAGGAGCCAGAGATTGGAAGCTCTTTCCCAAGATCCCCACAGAGAATCTGTTCTGCCCTCAGAGTGGGCTCAAATTCTCCTTCAGTCTCCCATTGGGTTGCCAAAGTTACCGAATTGTAGCGTCTCTGGAGAGTACTCATGTGAATTCCGTGAGTTCTCTCCCCCACCGTCTCTTTTTTCAGTCTCAGTTCAGTAGCACCACAAATTCACTAGGTCCTAATCTCCTGTTAATTCACCCCACCCAGAGTCAGGTTTTTCTGCTAGGCTCAGGGCCAGTGCAGACCTGAGGTCACTCTGCTTATGACATATGTCCAAGATGGCGCCTGCTCTTTGTCTTGCTCGCCTTTGAGAGGTGAGCGGAGAGAGAAAAACCCGTGTCCATATCAGTCACTTTTTTTTCTCTCTCTCTTCTAGTTAGCCTGGTGAACTTTCCCCCCCGGGGTCGTTCCCTCTAGTCTCCTCTTTCCGCTTGCCTGCAAGTGTCTCGGGCTATTGAGGTTCGGCTCACCTCGTGTTCCAGCTCTGGTGTGTTGAGTCTGCCGCTGGTGTCCCGAACTGTGGGCTCCCACGCTCTCCACACAGGTCCACTGTGAATCACGCGTTCCAGAAGAGTTTCTTCTGCTGTTTCTTCCCCTACTCTTCCTTGAACCTGCAGTATCTCCACTTTTATTAAACTGTCTCTCCCCAGACTATCAGTGTGCTTTACTTATATGAGAAAGAGGGGGAGATGGGGAGAGGATGAGGGGAGAACAGAGAGAGCTAGAGCGACAGCAAGAGTGAGCAAGAGAAAGAATATTTATCCAGTGTGTCAACTCTCCAAATTCCCACAAGTGCTTGGAGTTGGAGTTAGACTGAAGCTGGGAGCTGGGAACCCAAACCTGATTGCCCATGTGGATGACAGTAAGTTAATTACTTGAATTATCATTGCTGCCTCTAAGAGTCTGCATTGGCAAGAAGATGAAATCTGGACAGAGCCAGAGCCATGTTTCAACATCAGGCATTCCAATATGGAACATGGGAGTCCCAATCAGTGGTTTGCTGCTAGACTAAATACCTACTCCTCTTAGCACTTTTGAGGGTGCAGATCAAATATTTTGTGGTACTTCAATTTGGTTTATCTGCTTAAAACAGTGTGTACCAAGTTTCTCCACTGTATATATACTTTTTTATATATACTGTATTTTTTTGTTTGCACTGCCTTGGAGCCAGTCAAGCTCACTGGAGATATTACAATATCTCCCAAGGATATGAGAAGTGTATTGGTATTAAATGTATTGGTATTAAATGATTACCAAAAGAGATAGTCAAAACATTAACCCAAAATCTTCTGTTTGAGATACTGTATGCAGTCATTTTAGACTTGTTTTCCTAAAGGGCAATTGACAGATGAAGTGTATCGTAAATCTATGTGTTTTAACAGGAAAAAAAAAATTTACCAGGCAGCTCTGATTTCTACACGGTGCTAATAAGAGTATAAAGAGAAGCTGGACTTTCATAGAAGGACAAAAACATGGAGATGTAACCAGAACCTGATTTTTACAGTCAATAAACCGTAGTGTAGGTGCCAGCTGCTTTTGAAAGTGGAATCAATTCCTATAAAACACGAGAATACATTTAGTATCAGAAGCATTACTTTACTCCCATGGCCTTAAATTATTGTTTGATGCAATGTGGAAAAGTGTCTAATTTGCTTTCAGGTAGTAGCTTGCTCACTAGAAGAATGAGTTCTATTTCAAATACATTTTTGTTGCATTAGGCAACATTTCCCAAATTACAGGCTACAGTCACTTGATGTAGCACAGAAAACTCTTTCAGTAAAGTAGAACTGTTGCCATGTATTTATAGTTTCATTCATTCATGAACATTTATGTATTTTTAGAGAAGTAAAAATGAACACAAAGAATGCAAAGGAAATATTTTTCTTAATATAGTAGAAATTTTTAAAAAATCTATGAAACTTTTTTATTTCCCTTGTTATATCAGACGTCCCTCCCAAATTCTTTCTCCTCTCTCTGTCTTTCCCTGTCTCCTTATATCTATCACAAGTTTTGTCAGTTGCAACTGCATTTGATATCAGTTTTTAAATCTACTATAATTGATCATCCATCAATTTTTATTGATTCTTCTTTCAAAATAAGCTTTAATTTAGCACCATCTTTATATTCATATTGACTTTACCTTAGTTCAGAAACTCATATTTGAAATACCAAAATAACTTCTCTCCTAATATCTTTCCTTTCTTATCAGGTATTTGATACCATGTCATCATTTGATATTTTCAAACATTGTGTGGAATACATACGTGTTTGCTAAAATATCCCTTAATGGTTCTCCTTTGTCCATATTTGCAAGCTTGCACCTAACAAGAGGTTAATATCCTGAATATATGAGGGACTCAAACAGCTCAATAGGAAGAAAAATAACAATCCAATTAATGGGCAGGAAGGGTCGGTGCTGTAGCCCAGCAGGTAAAGCTGCCACCTGCAGTGCCGGCATCTCATATGGGTGCCAGTTCCAGTCCTGGCTGCTCCACTTCAGACCCAGCTCCTGTTAATGGCCTGGGAAAGCAGTAAAAGATGGCTCAAGTCGTTGGGCCCCTGCACTCATGTGGGAGACCTGGAAGAAGTTCCTTGCTCCTGCTTTGGATAGGCACAGCTCTGGCTGTCGTGGCCAGTTGCAGAGTGAACCAGCCGATGGAAGACCCCCCCCCCCCCACTTCTCCTCTCCTTCTCTCTCTGTGTAACTCTGATTTTTAAATAAATAAATCTTTAAAAACAATAAATAAAAATGGCCAGTAAATCTAAAGAGCTGAATCTCAAAGGAAGATAATGCAAATGGCCTAGAACATGAAAAAATGCCTAACATCACTATTAATCAGTGAAATGCAAATGAAAACTATAATGAAATATCACCTCAATCCATTAATATTGACTTTTATCAAAAAACAAAAGATAACAAAAGATAACAAGTGTTGGCAAGATGTAGGAAGAAAAGGGGCCACTGTTTGGCACAGAAGGTTAAGCACCAGCATCCCAAATGGGGGCTGGTTCCAGTATCAGCTGCTCCAATTCAGATCCAGCTCCCTGTTAATGGCATGGGAAAGCAGCTCCTGGCTGCTGGCTTTGGCCTAGCCTAGCACCCAACCATTGTGGCCATTTTGGGAGTGAGCCAGAGAAAGGAAGATCTCTGTCTGTCTGTCTGTCTGTCTCTCTCTCTCCATAACTACCTTTCAAATAAATAAAATAAATCTGAAAAAAAAGCATGTGGAAAAAAGGGAACACTTGCATACAGTTAATTCAAATATACATTTGTACATTGTGGAAAACAGTATAAAAATCCTCAATCACAGAATATTTTTCAAAAGAGAAAAGTAAGGTGAGATAGGCAACTGAGAAACATTCACTACAATTTATGAATGTACATAGGACCAAGATACTAATGTGTCCTGCAACTTTATTTGTTAATTCTTTTTTTTTTTTTTTTAAGCAGGCAGAGTTAGTGAGAGAGAGAGAGAGAGAGACATCGAGAAAGGTCTTCCTTCCATTGGTTCATCCCCCAAATGGCAGCTATGGCCGGAGCACTGCGCCAATCCAAAGCCAGGAGCCAGGTGCTTCTTCCTGGTCTCCCATGGGGTGCAGGGCCCAAGGACTTGGGCCATCCTCCACTGCACTCCCAGGCCACTGCAGGGAGCTGGACTGGAAGAGGAGCAACCAGGACAGAATCCGGTGCCCTGACCAGGACTAGAACCCAGGTGCCAGCACCGCAGGCAGAGGATTAGCCTAGTGAGCCACAGTGCCTGCCTATTTGTTAGTTCTAAAAGCTTTTTGGTGGAGTCTTTGGGGGTTTCCTATATGTAAAAGACTATGTCATCTGCAATCAGTAACAATTTTATTTCCTCCTTTCCAATTTGGTACTCATTATTTTTTTCTCTTGCCTTACTGGTCTAGCTAGAATTTCCAGTACTTTGTTGAATAAAAGTGGTGAAAATGGGCGTTATTGTCCTATTCCATATCTTAGAAAGAAAGCCTTAGCGCGCTGGCCGTGGCAGCCATTGGAGGGTGAACCAGCAGCAAAGGAAGACCTTTCTCTCTGTCTAGCCTTCAGCTTTCCCAAATTTGATACAATATTAGTTGTTGGCTTGTTATAACAGATATTAAATTGTACCAAATGCCTTTTCTGTTTCTATTGAGATAATTATATGATTTATATACTTTATTCTGTTGATGTCATACATCACTTTTGTTATATACATATGTTGATTTATTCTTGCATCCCTGGGATCAATTCCACTTGATCATGTTACATGATCTTTTTGGATTAGTTTAACTAGTATTTTATTGGCGATTTTTGCATCTTTGTTCATCAATAATATTGACATTATCTAAGTTTGTTCCTTCCTTCCTTTTTTTCTTTCTTCCTTCCTTTTTTCCTCCCTTCCTTCCTTCCCTCCTTCCTTCTTTCCTTCTTCCTTTCTTGGTAGTGGTAGTATTGTGTCCTTGGCATTGATATTAAGGTAATACTGGCCCCGGGGCCGGCACCGGGGCTCACTTGGTTGATCCTTTGCCTGTGGCGCCGGCACCCCATTTGGGCGCCAGGATCTAGTCCTGGTTGCTCCTCTTCCAGTTCAGCTCTCTTCTGTGGCCTGGGAAGGAAGTGGAGGATGGCCCAAGTGTTTGGGCCCCTGCTCCCACATGGGAGACCAGGAAGAAGCACCTGGATCCTGGCTTCGGATTGGTGCAGTGCCGGACTTGGGGGCCATTTGGGGAGTGAACTAATGGAAGGAAAGACTTTTCTCTCTGTCTCTCTCTCTCACTGTCCATAACTCTACCTGTCCCCCACCCCCCCAAAAAAAGAAAAAGTAATGCTGGCCCCATAGAATTAATTTGAAAGAAGTCCCTTCTCATCTGTCCTTTTTAATCATTGAAGAAATGTTGTATTAATTCTTCTTTAAAAGGTTGGTAGAATATAGCAGTGCAGTCATCTGGTCTGGGGCAATTTATTTTTGATGAAAGTTTCAAAACATTTTATTAGTGATTCAATCTTCCTACTCAGTATTGGTCTATTTAGGCATCCTATTTCCTCCTCATAATTTAACCTTAATAATTTATATGTATCCAAGATTTTTTCCATTTCCTCTAGGTTATCACATTTGTAGATATATAATTGTTCATAATACTCTCTAACAATCTTTGTATTTCATTTTTTAAAAAAGATTTATTTATTTATTTGAAAGGCAGACTTACAGAAAGAGAGAGACAAAGAGAGGGGTCTTCCCTACACTGCTTCACTCCCCAGATGGCTGTCACAGATGGAGGTAGGTTGATCCCAAGGCAGGAGCCAGGAGCCTTTTCTGGGTCTCCCAAAGAGGCACAGAGGCCCAAGCATTTGGATCATTTTACACTGCATTCCCAGACCATCAACAGATAGCTGGGTTGAAAGTGGAGCAGCCAGGACTGGAACTGCTGCCCATATGGGATGCCAGTGCCATAGGCGGAGGCTTAACCTACTACACTACAACACTGCCCTTGTTCTTTGTATTTCTGTTGTGTCAGTTGTAATGTCTCTATTTTCATCTCTGATTCTATGTATATGAAACCTTTCTTTTTGAATACTTTGTTTTTAATTTTTTTCATTTTTAAATATTTAAGTATTTTATTAATAATTATACACTTTTATGGGTTTAACGTGGTATTATTTGCTTTGTATTCTTGTAGGCATTTTTCTTGGTTAGTCTAGATAAGGGTTTATTGATTGTGGCTATCTAGTAAAAGAAGCAGCTCTTCATTTCATTAATTTTTAAAGCACTTTTTAGTCTCCATGTTATTTACTTGTGTTCTGAGCTTCCTTGTTTCTTCCTACCTACCAATTTTGGATTTGGTTTATCCTTATTTTTCTACTTCTTTGAGGTACATTGATAAGTTGTTTATTTGAGATTTTTTTTTTTTTGATGTAAGCTTTGATTGCCATGTACTTTCCTTTTAGTATTATTTTGCTATAACTTGTGGATTTTGTTATATTGTGGTTTCATTTTCATTTGTTTCAAGACCTTTTTTTATTCCCTTCTGGATTTTTTTTCTTGATCCATTGATTGTTCAGGAGTAATTTATTTAATTTCTGTGTATTTGAGAAGCTTCCATTTTTCCTTGATATTGATTTCTGATTTAACTGTATTGTGGTCAGAAAAGTACTCAATATGATTTCTACTCTTTTAAATTTGTTGAGCCTTATTTTGTGACTTACCATATGATTTCTCCTGGAAAATATTCCACGTGCTGTTGAGAAATATATATATTGTGCAGGTTTTGGATAGAAAATTCTGTAAATGTCTGTTGGCTCCAATTGATCTAGGATACAATTTAGCTCTGCTGCTTTGTTGATTTTCTTTCTTAGATGCCCTGTCAATTTCAAAAAGTAGAGAGTTTAAAGTCACTTACTATTATTGCATTGGAGACTACATCTTCCTTTATGTTTATTAATATTTGCTTTATCTATTTTGATGCTTCACTAATAGGTGCATATGTATTGACTACATTTTCTCTTTTTTATGCTTTTTTAAAAATTTATTTGACAGATAGAGTAAGACAATGAGAGAGACAGAGAGAAAGGTCTTCCTTCCGTTGGTTCACACCCAAGTGGCCGCTAAGGCCAGAGCTACACTGATCCAAAGTCAGGAGCCAGGTGCTTCCTCCTGGTCTCCCATGCAGATACAGGGCCCAGGTACTTGGCCATCTTCCACTGCCTTCCCGGGCCGCAGCAGAGAGCTGGACTGGAAGAGGAGCAACTAGGACTAGAATCCAGCGCCCATATGGGATGCCGGTGCCGCAGGCGGAGGATTAACCAAGTGAGCCATGCCACCGGCCCCTGGACTACATTTGTTCTTACTGGACTGAAACCTTTGTAATTATATAGTGACCTTCTCTTTTTACTGCTTTTGATTTAAAATTGATTTTATCTTAATGAAGTATGACTGCTCTTCCTTTTTTGGGGTGTATTCCATCTGCATCTTGTATCATTTCCTTTCAGTTTATGTGTGTCCTTAGAAGTGAATTGAGGCCGGCGCCACGGCTCACTAGGCTAATCCTCCGCCTAGCGGCGCTGGCACACCGGGTTCTAGTCCCGGTCGGGGCGCCGGATTCTGTCCCAGTTGCCCCTCTTCCAGGCCAGCTCTCTGCTGTGGCCAGGGAGTGCAGTGGAGGATGGCCCAGGTGCTTGGGCCCTGCACCCCATGGGAGACCAGGAAAAGCACCTGGCTCCTGGCTCCTGCCATCGGATCAGCGCGGTGCACCGGCTGCAGCGCTCCGGCTGCGGCGGCCATTGGAGGGTGAACCAATGGCAAAAGGAAGACCTTTCTCCCTGTCTCTCTCTCTCTCACTGTCCACTCTGCCTGTCAAAAAAAAAAAAAAAAAAAAAAAAAGTGAATTGAGTTTCTAATAAACAGCATATAATTTAACCCTGTTTTTGAGCTATTTGGTGATACTTTGTTTTAATTGGAACATTTAGTCCATTGACATTTAAGGTAATTCATATTTATTTTTTTTTTTAAAGATTTACTTATTTGAAAGACAGAGGGGGATGTTCTTCCAACTACTGGTTCAGTGTCCAAATAGTTGCAACAGCCATGTCCGGGCCAGGTTGAAGGCAGGAGCCAGCAACTACGTCTTGGTTTCTCACATGGGTGGTAGGTGCTCAGGCCATCTTACTTAGGCCATCTTCCCCTGCCTTTCCAGACACGTTAGTAGGATGCTGAATAAGAAGCAGAGAAAATAGAACTCAAATTGGCACTTCAATACGAGTGTTAGCATTGCAAATGGTACTTTAACTGATACTGACACAATACTGAACCCTAAGATAATTACTGATAGGTAAGGTCTCACTATCGTCATTTTAATACTTGTTTTGTATTTATATTCTAGCTCCTTTCTTTCTCCTTCTCTTATAATATTTTGTGGTTAAGTGATTTTATCCAGTGCTATATTTTAGTTTTTGTTTATTATTTTTAGTAAGTCTATTATAAATTTGTCCTTTGTTGTCACCATATGGCTTACCAATTTATTGTGGGTATAATAAGGTACTTTGAAATAATAATAATTTATCCTTGATTACAGATATAGAGAAAGAGATAAACAAAAATAGATAATAAATACTGATTTAAAAAACCCTCTAAATTTGTGCTCCACTCATAACATTTTGAAATTTGGATATTACATTTGATCTCTTCTTATATTGCCTGACTCTTGTCATTTTAATGTAGTGATTATAGTACTTTGAAATATTTACAGTGAAGATATAAATCATTTACCACCATATTTAAAATATTAGCATATGCTGATTTTATTTGCATAGTTACTCTTACCTGTGGGTTTTCTACCTGCTGATGTTTTCTTTAAACTTGTTAATGTTTCTTACTTTTAGTTTGACGAATATACCTTATTATTTAGTTTAACACAGATAGGGTGGTGGTAAATTCTCTCAGCATTGGTTTGTTTGAAAAATCCTTTATCTCTTCCTCATATTTGAAGAATAGTTTTGGTGGATACACATACTTGGTTAATGATTATTTTCATCTGGTACTTTGAAAGTTTCATCCTACTCCTTCCTTGCCTGTAAGAGTTCTGCTGAGAAGTATGCAGTCAGCTGTATTGGCATCATTTTGAGTGTTATCTGCTTCTTTTTTTCTTGTAGCTTTGAGAAAACTCTCTTTATCATTAATCTTAGAGAGCTTTATTATAATATGTATTAGGATAGATGTGGTTGGAACGAATCTGAGTGGTAACATTTGATCTTCCTCTATCTGGATAGTTGCAGCTTTCTCTAGGTTTAGTTTTCTGTCGTGATCTTTTTGATAGTGCCTTCTATCCTTTTGGCATTCTCAACTCCCTCTTGAGCCCCCCAGAATTGAATATTTGCTCTTTTCATACTGTCCTGTATTTCTCATAATCTTTCTTTATTACTTCTTGTTCTTTTTTCTCCAGCTATGTGTATTTTCATAGTCTATCTTTGAGCTCACAGATTCTTTCCTCTGCTTGATCTATTCTACAATTGATGCCTTCTGTTATGTTTTTTGATTTTACTTACTACTTTGTAGTTAAAAATTTCTGCTTGATTCTATTTAGTTATTCTATCCCAAGAATTTCATCTATTACAATATTGAATAATTTCTGTGTGTTCTCTTAAATTTTCCTGAAATGGCTATTTGAAAATCTTCAAGTGTTGGGTTTCAATTCCTCAATAGTTGGTTTCTGGCACCTTTTTTTTTTTCCTTTAGTTGATGTTGTAATTCCTTGGAAATTCTTCATGCTTCTTGGTGTACAATATTGTGTAAACTTTGAAGGAATATTTATAGTAATCAGGCTTTGATTGTGGCTGTCCTTCTAGATATTCTAAGCAGTCTGTATTTTCTCTGAGCCTACATATACTTCTGCTGTTTCAGCACTGGATATCACTCTAAGTTGGAGTTTGCCCCAGTTTTGCTGTTGATATATTTTTTTCTGATTCAGTCTTACAGTATTCCTCAAACTTAAATTATCCCAAATCTGCAGCTGATGTTTTGTTCTGTGTGAATTTAGAAAGTGCCTTGAAAGGTTAAGTCCATCCCTGCAGTTATCTTCTGGTCTTGTGGTAGGCTCAGACTCTTTTTCCTGGGTCTATGAACAGCACGGCGCTAGCTCACAGGCACAGCCCTCAGTCCACTAAGACCAGGGTAGCCTTGGGATAGGGCCAAAGCTCACATTGCTTTGGTCTGTCTACTGCTGAGGTGAGCTCACTGCCAAAGAAAGTCCTATCAGCAACTGGTCATGTTGACTGGAGTATAAGACTGCACAACCAGAACCATGGAACTCTACTGGGCACTGAAAAGGTCCAGAGGATTAGTCTGTTGGCACAAGCCTTAAGGGAGGGACCGTTAGGATCTTCTCAATGCTACATTTTTATCAGCCTAGCGTTGAGTCTCCAAACTGTACTGTGATCTCTCACTGTCTGCCTAAGGTTGTAAGATAGGCAGCCCTAGCTACTCAGGCAGAACCTAGGTGGGTCACTCCTGGGTATCACAAGCACCAGGTCCTGTGCAATCTTGGGGGTGCACACCAGACCTGAAAGAGCCTGGTGGTGATATACACCAGAACAAGTCTATCCTATCAGGATGCAGGTCTGTGCTTGACACTAGGGCATGCCCAGAAACTCTGTCCACAAATACTTGTCTCAGACAGAAACCATTAGGATTCAGCCATCACTGAGTTCCAAGATGTAGTGTTGTGAACTTTTTTGGTCTGTCCAGGAGGGAGATGATAAAAATAGCCCTCTGGCTTTACAGATTGGTCCTAAGTTGTTCTCACTTGTGTCTCACACTCACATGACCCTACAGATCTCAGGAGTGTTGCCCCACCCCACAAGAGGCTGGCAGTGATAAATATTAGAATGAATCTGAGCTCCTGGATCACAGATCTCTACCTGATGCCAGGAAAATCTAGGCTCAGTCCATGAGCACTGGCTAGGGGCTAGAAGTCTTTGGGATTTATCAGGTGCCAGATCTTGGCATGGTAGTCCAGGCTTTTGAGTTCTAACACATAGCCCTAAGCTCTCTGTCTCTTGGCCACTCTATGTGATGGGAGTATTGATTTTTGTCAGTGTTTTGAGATTGTGGCAGAGACTGCCAGCTGGGACTGGGTCAAGGGGAAGCCAGGATCTGGAATTCAATCTGGATTTTTCACATGGGGTATAGTGGTCCAAGTACATGAACTACATAAACCATCATCTGCTGTATTTTAGAGTTTAGGAAGCTGAAATTGGTAGTGGAACTCTAATTTGAACCCAGGCACACTAGAGGTGTCTTAAATGCTGTGCTTAATGTCTGCTTTCTTTATTTCCTATGGATTTTAAATGTGGTACAAGGAAGGTGTTAAGCCTTGATATTTGGCCAGTGAATTTAGCTATCCTGGGTCTATTTTGGAAAGACTATCCTTTTTCTCTTGATATTTTTCACACTCTGGTTAAAAGTCATAGATATTCAATTACATTCAACTGACCTATATTTATTATACTGTCTTGATGCTATAGCTTTATAGTAAATTTGAGTCTTCCAATTTGGTTCTTGTTCAAGATTGTTTTGGCAGATCTGAGCCGTTGTGTTTCCATTCGAATTTTAGGATCAGCTTGTCAATTTATTCAAAAATTACCTGCATACAACACACTTGTAATTGTAATGCTGTTAAGCTAAACATAGATTTTCACTGGACTGGAAAAACAGGTATTTTCTGATATTGCTGTATATATTGAGAAAAAGTTTGGAATAATTACTTTTTAGAGGTGTTTAAATTAAAAGAATTGGGGCTGGTGCTGTGGCGTAGCAGGTAAAGCCACCGTCTGCAGTACTGGCATCCAATATGGGTGCCAGTTCAGGTCCTGGCTTTTCCTCTTCCAATCCAGCTCTCTGCTGTGGCCTAGGGGTGGGAGGCAGTGGAGGATGGTCCAAGTGCTAGGGCCCCTACACCTGTGTGGGAGACCCAGAGGAAGCTCCTGGCTCCTGGCTTAGGATCTGTTCAGCTCCTGCCCTTATGGCCATTTAGGGAGTGAATAATCGGTAGAAAGACTCTCCCACCTATTCTCTTTGCCTCTGTCTCACTGTAACTCTGCCTTCCAAATGAATAAATAAATCTTTTAAAAAATAAACTAAAAGAATTGAAGAAAGCAAAAAAAAAATGATGAGAACTGAAAGATTTTGAAGAGTCACTTTTATCTGGGAAATAATGAAAGCTTATGATTATTTGAAAATAATTGGTTACTTTTTCCTGTAGATAAATTATGGGTCCTAGTTTGAAAGTTGAGTTATGACTGGCATCACCATATCTGTTGATCTTCAGAAGCAAAACAATGTCTTCAAATTCTTGCAGGTAGGGCCTGTCACAAATGTACACTGAAATCTATGAGTTATCGTCTGAAGACAATCTCTGTCTCTGACATATACATATGAATATGAATATGCATTTTTATTTTGACTACCATCTAAGATGCTTGATATTTTGGTGTGACTCATCTTACCCCATTTTTTGCTGATGGAAGTCAAAGCAATTTTATATAGTTTTAGAAGTTTGAGGCAGAATTAAACAGTATTAAAGCAAGTCTTTTGCATAAGAAATGCTTGTTCAAGGCTTACTTTTTGTGTTTATGAATAAGAAAACTATCTAGCCACTTGTACCTTATTGCAATAGAAAGAGGAAAGAAGTGTTCTCAGAATTTATTTTGCCATGTTTCTTTTTAGAAATCTCAAATTCAAAGAGAAAGACACCAGTTTTTCCTTGAGTTTCACAAGTACTTTTCAAACTGTGTTTGAATAACCTTTTGAAGTTCTAAAATATGTATTTTGTAAGACAGATTTTAAAAGAGAGAGAATGAAATACATCTAGGTATTTCCTGGCATTCGCTAGGGGGATTTTCAAATCACACACTGGTATCACAGTGATATACCTATTTCTTTTATTTTCAAAAATATTTCACAAAAAACACGTTTGGGGAAAATTTTTTGTGAGAGATATTATCTGTTGTCATGTGGTTACTGGGAATAATTGTTCATATATATTTACATAAATTTGGGGTGAAAGAATCGCAATAAACACAAACATCTTCTCAGAGACAATCACGTACTTCATTGTTATTTTTATTGCTAGAGTCTATACTTTTTCCCTTTCATACCATCTATGTGCTCATCTTTCTTATTCCTCCCACTACCTTACTATAAACTACTCTTCATGCCTTTACCACAGTTCCTTTACAAATTACATAATGTACATATTATATAAGTTTATTTATGACATTTTAATTTATCTTGTGTGGTACTGTTCTTAATTTTGTTACTTACTTTGTATGGACAGCAGAAGAAATGCGTGATTGATGATAGTACTGAATAAGGGTGTACATATTGCTGCAACTCCTTTTGTTTGTTGATTTTTTTATAGTTCGCCCAAGTATACTTATCCTCATCATATCAATGCTTAAACAGTTCATCTGATTTTACCATCTGTTACTTCATAATTGGCCCTCCCAATTGGCACATGTAAAACATTAGGGAAAAATGTTTTTACACTTTCCATTCTGAAAATTTGGTTTGTAAAGCATCATGATTATTAAATAAATCACATTTTAAGAAAGTAATTCATCTGACTACATGCTTGTAGATATGTAGGATGGCATTTCATTTCTCCTTCATTTTTTTTTCCTTCTAGTCTCAGTTAAATTGTGCAAAGAAACAGAAAGTTTGTTCTCATGACAAGTCAACATCTTTGGAGCCACCTGAAATTAGCACAGAAATTTTTCTGAAGATTTCAAAGGGCTTTATTTGACATTCACGTTAGAAAGTTGTTAATTATTTTCAAGGATGGATCTTGGAAGGAATTGGAACATATAGAATGATTGTAACACTGAGTTAGATTTATAACTATAGGAGAATAGCTGTAGATACAGGGATTTTTTTTCAGATAAGGGCAAAATGGAGGGTGAATATTTGAAAAATAAGTGGAAATATAAATATTGGTTTGAAAGGGATCTTGAAAATTCTCATTTGGAATGGATCATTCAATAAGTCATACAGTGATATACTGTAATATCAGGTGTAAAAAATTACTTATTGGGGCCAGAGTTTTGTGTAACAAGTTAAGCTACTGTGTTCAGCACCAGCATCTCATATGAATGCCAGTTTGGATTTCTGGGTGCTGCATTTCTAATCCAGCTCCTTGCTTATGCGCCTGGGAAGGCAACAGAAGATGGTCCAAGTGCTTGGGCCCCTACACCCTTGTGAGAGACCTAGATGAAGCTCCTGGATCATGGCTTAGGCCCAGCCCCAGCTTTTGTTGTTGTGCTATTTGGGGAGTGAACCAATAGATGGAAAATTTCTCTCTCTCTCTCTCTCTCTCTCTCTCTCTCTGTGTGTGTGTGTGTAACTTTGCCTTCCAAAGAAATAAAAATAAATCATTTAAAAACTATTTATTGGAAAGACATAATGAAAGAGAGAGAGAGAGAGAGAGAGAAAACTTTCATCCTCTTGTTCATCCCCAGATGCCTCCAGCAGTCTATGTGGGTGTCAGGGGCCTAAGCATTTGAAATTTCACTTGTTGCCTCTCAGTACATTAGCAGTAAGCAGGATTGAAAGTGGAGGAGGAACTGATTCCAGGCATACCAATGTGGGATGGAGGCATTACTCTGCTGTGCTTCAATATCTGCTCCTAATACTGTTTTTGTAGCCTGGTCACCATAACAATTATGCTTTACTATAGTTATCAGAGAAAGAACCAATGTCTATTCATTCAAATGCTTCTGACATCAGATTTTAACAGAAATTTGAATTGTTTCTATAAGAGGAGTAATGATGTTCAGTAACAGAGATGGCGCAGCAAGGGAAGAAGTCTACCACATTTGGATTCTAGATTGAATGACTATAACAAACAATAAATAAGACAGTATAATCTCTGCTGGACTCATGCAGGTATTAAAACATCACCATAATTTTGTATCAAGTTGAGGGATAATGGGAAGACTAAAAATTATTTCAAAATTGATAACCTTGAACTGTGTGACCCAGCCATCTCACACCTGGGAATATATCCACAAAAATGAAAGCATATGAAAAGAGTTATCTGCACTTGCTTGTTTATATCAGCTCAATTCACAATAGCTAAGATATGAATCAACCCAATTGTCTGTTAACTGATGACTGAATAAAGACAATGTGATATAGACTAATCCTCCGCCTGCAGCACCGGCACCCTGGGTTGGGGCGCCAGGTACTAGTCCTGGTTGCTCCTCTTCCAGTCCAGCTCTCTGCTGTGGCCCAGGAGAGCAACTGAGGACGGCTCAAGTGCTTGGGTCCCTGCACCCGCATGGGAGATCGGGAGGAAGCCCCTGGCTCCTGGCTTCGGATTGGCACAGCGTTGGCCATGGAGGCCACTGGGGGAGTGAACCAACAGAAGGAAGACCTTTCTATCTGTCTCTCTCTCACTGCCTGTATCTGTCTCTCTGTCTGTCTCTCTCACTGTCTAACTCTGCCTATAAAAATAAAAGATAATTATATATATAGATATATATACACACATGATGGGTACTACTCAGTTATAAAAAAAAATCAAATTCTGTTTTTTGCAGCAAAACAGATGAAACTAGAGAACATTATTCTTAGTCAATAAGCCAGACCCAAAAAGACATATATATTTTCTATGATTTGTGGTAGCTAATATATGGAGTACAAAAACTTTGCATGTGAGTCGAATTAACATCCTGTGTTGATTATTGTTTATAGCCCTTGTCTATAGTCTCGTGAAACTAAATTAAAAGCATGTTATTGCAAAAATTTTTTAAAAAGTAAGGATGGAGGGTGGTAGAGAGACTAAAAATATCTTAGAATTGCATTGTATTGTTAGAATTGCATCTAGGAAATATATGAGATCTGTTCTCTTTATATTAATAAAAATAATTTTTAAAAAGGAAAACCGAACAAATATTATAGGTAGAAATATATATATATATATATATATATATATATATGAAAGCAAGTATTTCATTTTTTCGGATGCTTAGGTTCCCACTCTAATATTGAAAAGGAATAAAAGTAAAATTGTTGTTTTTATGAAATATTCTATTTTTATGATTGTGTATCAAATTTAAAATTATAACAGTAATTACTTCACATCACATGCTATAATAGTATGATTTATAAACCTAGGGTTTTGTGACTTCTACAGAATTATTTTCTGACATAGGTGAATGCCAAATAAAACCTTCTGATAACTAAAATAAAAAGGAAATGCCGTAATAATGAAATCAGTCTTCCAACATTCATAACTTGGAGGAAGTAGTTTCCACATAGTGTTTAGAATGAAAGAAGAAAATGACCAATTTCAGGTTTTAGAGAAGTCTTTTTTTTTTTTTTTGACAGGCAGAGTGGATAGTGAGAGAGAGAGACAGAGAGAAAGGTCTTCCTTTTGCCGTTGGTTCACCCTCCAATGGCCGCCATGGCTGGTGCACTGCCGCCAGCGCACCGCGCTGATCCGATGGCAGGAGCCAGGTACTTCTCCTGGTCTCCCATGGGGTGCAGGGCCCAAGCACCTGGGCCATCCTCCACTGCACTCCCTGGCCACAGCAGAGAGCTGGCCTGGAAGAGGGGCAACTGGGACAGAATCCGGCGCCCCGACCTGGACTAGAACCCCGTGTGCCAGCACCACTAGGTGGAGGATTAGCCTATTGAGCCGCTGCGCCGGCCTTAGAGAAGTCTTGAACCAGCAAAAATATGCTAGGCTTGTGACTGTCCAACAGAGAAATAGCAAAGAATTATTGATTTAAAATTGATTTTTAATAATATTTATTTTTTCTTTTTGTAAGAGTAAGAATGGTGATGGAGAAAGATGAACAGAGAAGATGAATCTCAGATATAGGTAATTATATGAAAAAGGTCAGATACTGAAGAAAATATACTGTATTATTCCTTTTATAGACTTTCAAAACAAACAAAACCGGTATCTGGGGGCAGAAGGCAGGATACTTTTCCATGGATATGTTCACTTTGTGAACATAAATATTTGTGCGATTTTCTTATGTAAATTAACCTATTCAATTGAAAATTTACCAAATTAATTTAACAATTTTGATAAGTAAGTTTAGCAAGGGGAAAAAATGTGAAGGGTCACCTCTCGAAACTTGGAGACAAGAAAAGAAGGAGAATATTTGTGGCTTTAGATCAATGAGTTAGTGAAGAATGGAAATTGAGCAACTTACTCAAATTCTATGTCAATTTCTGAGATTCGCCTGAACAGGAAAGATTCACCTGCTTCCCGTGTCCTGTCTCTAGTGTGTGGAAAGCCTTAGAGTGCAATCACTTTGTCTTTTGCTGAAGAGTACAGAGAGACAAGCAAAAATATTATAATTCAACTCTCCTCCTGCCCTCAGATCCATTGTGCCACCAATTTGCTACACTGAACAGGAAGCTAGTTGAAAGGAGAAGCTGAGTGATGCAGTTCAGAGGGGTCAGCTTTTTAGGTATATATTAAGAGCAGAAAATATATCTGAAGATAAACAAAAAATATATACCTTGTGCAATGACCCATTATTAGGGTTCTCAATATATCTACTTTTTCTAAGCTAATAAGTTAGCATGTCCTGGTATACTTGATACAGGAAAGTTTGAAAGGCTTCTGAGAGTCAACAAAGCCCTGGCACTGGCTTTAAGTCCAAAACTATCGCATAGCTTCAGATCTGTAAGTAGTTGCAGTTATGGCATTTTGCATATTTAGTTCTGTTCACTTTGGGTTTTGTGCCTACTCTTTCACCACAGATATATTCTCCCTTAGGAATCTCTGTTTCAAAGATGTCTTCCTGAATTAAGATGCCATTGCTGAACTGCCAACAGCTGGGAATGTATATTTAATTGCTTTTCCAGGAGAGAAAATACGTTGCACCCATCCCATTGGGACTGTTGACTTGCTTTCCTGGGATGGCTGACCACACTTAATGTCATGATTTGTGTTGGTAGAACAGCTTTATTGTTGTTGATGTTGACTCTTTATGCATAGTTAATTGTTTCATTCAATTAGATACACAACCTTGTGCCATTAACAAATTTCTAAACAGCTGAGAATCAACCTATACCCTTTATTAAAATGGTGAGAATTCAGTGTGATTCTCATCCATTGAGTGAATAATTTAATCAAAATAAATCTAAGCATTAAGCTATTTTGGTTTCTTCTGCTTTATGTTTAATTTATAAAGCAAGTAAAGAGCCAATTTACGCCACAACTAACTGAGCACCAAAGGGGAAACTTGTTGAAGTGAAATGGACACTATGAGAAACAGTGACTTGATCAGCTCTTCTCCTGACGGTTGATGTACAATGTAATACTTTATCCATTTTAGTATTTTTTTTTGTTCTAGTACCATTGGTTGAACTCTGTAATTAACACACAATTATTCTTAGGTGTTTAAATTTTAACTGAAAAGTGATCCCTGTTAGGAATTTGGAAAACATTATGCTGAGTGAAATAAGCCAATCCCAAAGGGACAAATACCACTTGTTCTCCCTGATAGGTGACAACTAACTGAGCACCAAAAAGGAAACCTGTTAAAGTGAAATGAACACTATGAGAAACGTGACTTGATCAGCCCTCACCCTGACTGTTGATGAGCAACTTGATATGTTATCCCTCTTAGTATTTTTTTTGTTTGTTCTACTTGATACTTTTGGTTGAATACTGTAATCAATACACAATTCTTCTTAAGTGCTGAAACTTAACTGAAAAGTGATCACTGTTAAATATAAGAGTGGGAATAAGAGAGGGAAGAGATGTGCAATTCGGGACATGCTCAAGCTGACTTACCTCAAACGGTAGAGTTAGAAACATAGCAGGGGATTCCAATTCAATCCCATCAAGGTGGCATGTACCAATGCCATCTCACTAGTCCCAGTGATCAATTTCTGTTCACAATTGATCATAATGATAGGACTAAGAACCAAAGGGATCACATAAACAAGAATAGTGTCTGCAAATACTAGCTGAGAGAATAAAAAAGGGAGAGAACGATCCAACATGGGAAGTGAGATACACAGCAGACCCATAGAATGGTAGATGTCCTAAACAGCACTCTGGCCTCAGAATCAGCCCTTAAGGCATACGGATCCGGTGAAAAGTCCATGAGACTATTTCAGGCATGGAAAGCCAAGACACTCTAGGGGAAAAAAAAAACAAAAACAAAAACAAAAACAAAAAAACAAAAAAAAACCACAAAAACCCTAAATGAAAGATCTCCACGAGTGAGATCCTAGTAGAAAGAACAGGACATCAAAGAAGGAGGTACCTTTCTCTGAAGGGAGGAGAGAACTTCCACTTTGACCATGGCCTTGTCTAAATATGTCGGTGAACTCAAAAGGCTTCAATAGCCTTGGCAGCTCATGACAAGAGCCTAGGGTGATTACTGATGCCATAAACAAGAGTGTCAATTTGTTAAGTCAACAACAGGAGTCACTGTGCACTTACTCCTCATGTAGGATCTCTGTCCTTAGTGTGCTGTACATTGAGATCTAATGCTATAACTAGTACTCAAACAGTATTTTTCACTTTATGTTTCTGTGTGGGAGCAAACTGTTGAAATCTTTACTTAATGTATGCTAAACTGATCTTCTGTATATAAAGAGAATCGAAAATGATTCTTGATGTGAATGGAAGGGGAGAGGGAGTGGATAAGGGGAGGGTTGCGGGTGGGAGGGACGTTATGTAATCCATGAGCTGTACTTTGGAAATTTATATTCATTAAATAAAAGTTAAAAATAAGAGCCAATTCACACTAAATACAAAAAACTATCTTTTTTATTTTATTTTTTTTTATTTTTTTGACAGGCAGAGTGGACAGTGAGAGAGAGAGACAGAGAGAAAGGTCTTCCTTTGCCGTTGGTTCACCCTCCAATGGCTGCCGCGGCTGGCACGCTGCGGCCGGCGCACCACGCTGATCCAATGGCAGGAGCCAGGAGCCAGGTGCTTTTCCTGGTCTCCCATGGGGTGCAGGGCCCAAGTACTTGGGCCATCCTCCACTGCACTCCCTGGCCACAGCAGAGAGCTGGCCTGGAAGAGGGGCAACCGGGACAGAATCCGGCGCCCCAACCGGGACTAGAACCCGGTGTGCCGGCGCCGCAAAGCGGAGGATTAGCCTAGTGAGCTGCGGCGCCGGCCTAAAAAACTATCTTTATTATTTCCATTTAGACTTCTGTTTTCTTTTTGGTCCCATATATATGAATATACATACTCATGCTTCTACAATAAATAAAATATAAGAACTATATTTTAAAATGCGATTTTTAAAAAGGAGAATTTAGGATGATACAGTCTTTCTAGAATATTTAAAAACTATAAGGAATCTTTCTAGATTATTTAAAAACAATGAGTAATCTTAAATTATAGTTTGAACTCCAATAAGCTAATCTTACTTATTCTTCACAACAGAACTATTTCACTGTTTCATTCACATAGATAACAGTTAAACTTTATTTCACCATTTCATAATTCAAGCCACATTTGTTTTTAAAACTATCAAAAGATAAAATATCCAAGATTGGAAAACGTGTTTATAAAAACTTGCTGTTAATCATGAAAAGAAATATTTTCCCAAATAGCTCCATGTCTGAATCAATAGTAAATTAAATTCATAAATTTCTTAACGTTGTGGAAAAACAATTTGAATTCTCTTTAAAAAATAAAAATTCTTTCATATTACGTTTTTTAAAGATTTGATTTATTTATTTGAAAGGTAGAGTTACAGACAGTGAGAGGGAGAGACAGAGAAAGGTCTTCCTTCCATTGGTTCACTCCTCAAAATGGCCGCAATGGCTGGAGCTGCACCGATCCGAAGCCAGGAGCCAGGTGCAGGATGATTAACCTACTGCGCTACAGCGCCAGCCCCTATATTACATTTAATAATCAGGTACCTGAATCTGAAGCTTTTTAATTAAATTTCTAACACCTTTTAAGTTGTATTCAAGTTTTACCTGTCAATATTCAAATCAGATCATCAGTAGTACAGCTACCTTTTGGTGATATCCAAATACAAATGGTCTACCTTATTATGCTGATGTTCACTTTGAGGGAGGTTCATCATAATCCAGACCCATTGCTTTCATGTCTATGCTAGTCATACTTGATGCATAGCTAATTAACTTTAATGTTGCATTAAATTTGTGATAATTTGTGATAAAGTATTGCACATGCATAAAACCAGATACACAGACATATAGAACAGAATTGAGGGACCTGACATGATTCTACACATCCACAATCAACTTTATTTGCAGTAAAGTTCCCAAAAAAACATATAGTGAAGTAAGGATAGCCTGTTCAATAAAGGATACTGGAAACACTAGATATCCAAATGAAGAAAAGTCAAGCTTAATCTCCTACCTTTCATCCTCTACAAACACCAACTCAAATAGACCTATGTTCTAGTTTCTGAGATATTATATAATGATATAACTATTTTTTTAAGATAAGAACCCAAAAGCACAATCAAGAAAAGTAGAAATGGACATGAGATTTTAGCAGACTAAGAAGCTTCTACAAAACAAAGGAAACAAAGAATGATGAGAAGGCTTAGATTATGTGAGAAAGTGTTGCTCCCCCTCTTCGTGGAGGAACGACACAGGACCCTGCGCTGTTCTTTCGTCTGCTCGGCCCTCCCCGGGTTTGCTGCTGGTTCTTCCCGGGTTGGCTACTGTCCCTTCCACCTCCGTGGAAGGGCAGTTCCCCCTGGCCACATTCCCCACTTCCGCAGGGGAGCGGCACACTGCCGGCCGGCTCTCTCGGGGGCTGCACAGGTGTTCCCCTTAGATGTTCCTGGTGCATGCCGTCTCTCTCCTCCTTTATAGTCCTCCTCTGCCAATCCCAACTCGGCTGCCCACATGCCGAGTACGCTGCTCTCCTCCAATCAGGAGCAAGTCCTACAGTTTATTGGTTGAACTGGAGGCAGCTGTGCAGAAGCTGTTTACTTCTCTCCCAGCGCCATATTGTGGGAGAGCAGATGCATAGAATAAGTCTTAATTCCAGTAACTCAGTCTAGTCCAGATTGCTCCCCACAGAAAGTATTTGTCAAGAATTCATCTGACAAAGGACTAATATCCAGAATGCATAAGCAACTCAAAAAATCTCAGTAAGAAGTGCTGGCATTGTGGCACAGTGGGTTAAACTCCTGCTTGCAATGCTGAAACCATGTATCAGAATGCCAGCTCAAGTCCTGGCTGCTTTGCTTTCAATTCAGCATTCTTGCTAACATACCTGGGAGAGCAACCAATAGTGGGTTAAATGCTTTTGCTTCTGCCACCCATGTAGGTGACCCTAGCTCTTGGATTTGGACTGGCTCTGCCCTGCCTGGGTGTTGTGGCTATTTGGAGAATGAACCAGTGCATGGAAAACTCTGTCTTTCAAATAAAAGTAAATAAACAGCTTTTTAAAAACAAACTCAGTAACAAAAATATGCCAAATAATCCAACTAAAAATGACCAAAGTTTATGAATAGACCTTCCTCAAAAGAAGAAATTCAAAAGAACAACAAATATATGAAAAAATGGGTATTGAACATCATTTGCCATCAGTGAAATCAAAGTAAAACCAAAATGGTGGGCTGGAATTGTGGAACAGCAGGTTAAGCCATGACTTGCAATCCTGAAGCTCCCCGACTTCTGATCCAATTCATTGCTAATGTGTCTAGTAAGAAGCTTATTATGGCTCAAGTGCAAGGGACCCTGCCACTGGATGGAGTTCCAGGCTCCTGATTTTGCCTGGCTCAGCCTTCGCCATTATGGTCATTTGGGGAATGAACCAGCTGAAGGAAAATATGTCTTTCTGTCTGTCTGTCTCTCCCTGTGTCTGTCCCTCTGTTTTTCAAATAAACAACAACAAAAACCAGTTAGGTATCATCTCACCCCAGTTAGAATATATACTACCAAAAAGGCAAAGCAGAAACAGAAACCAAACCAAAACAAAACAAAACCAAATGCTGATAAAGATGAGGAGTAAAGATGAAAATGGAGATGTAATGAAGGCTACCCAGAAATAAAAATAATAATCAGAAATTACCACAACAACCTGTATGCCACAAATTAGAAATTCTAGAAGGACAGGATAGATTCCTGGACACATACAATCTACTAAAATTGAGTCATAAGCCATAGAAAACCTAAACAGACCAATAACATCATATTAACAAACTGAAGAACAAAACAATATGATTACCCCAATAGATGCAGAGAAAGCATTTTATAAAATACAACAGCCTTTCATGATGAACTCTAAGCAAATTGGGTGTAGAAGGGACCTTCCTCAACACAGTCGAGGCTATTTATGACAAACCCATGGCTAGCATCCTCTTGAATGGGGAAAAATTGGAAGCATTCCTACTGAGATATGGAACCAAAAAAGTATGTCCACTGTCACCATCGTTAGTCAATATAGCCTTGGAAGTGTTAGCCAGAGCCATTAGGTAAGAAAAAGAAATCAAAGGTATACAAATTGGGAAGGAGGAAGTCAAACTATCCCTATCTGCAGATATCATGATTCTATATATAGGGGATCCAAAAGACTCCACTAAGAGACTATTGGAACTCATAAAAGAGTTTGGTACTGTTGCAGGATATAAAATTAAGACACAAAACTAATTGCTTTTGTACACAGAGAAAATACCATGATGAGAGAACTTATATGATCAATCCCATTCACAATAGCTACAAAAACTTAAATACCTTGGAGTAAATTTAACCTAGGATATGAAAGATCCCTACATTGGAAATTATAAAATATTAGGGGCTGGTGCTGTGGTGCAGTGGGTTAACGCCCTGGCCTGAAGCGCCGGCATCCCATATAGATGTGGATTCTAGTCCTGGCTGCTCCACTTCTGATCCAGCTCCCTGCTATGGCCTGGGATAGCAGTGGAAGATGGCACAAGTCCATATACTTTCAGCATTTGAAAGAGTTATCTGTACCCCCATGCTTATTGCAACTCAATTCACAATAGCTAAGATATGGAATCAACCCAGATGTCCATCAACTGATGACTGGATAAAGAAATTGTGGTATGTATGTATAATATAGAATACTACTCAGCCATAAAAATTAATGAAATCCTTTCTTTTGCAACAAAATGGATGCAACTGGAAGCCATTATACTTAGCAAAATAAGCCAGTCCCAAGATGATAAACACTGTATGTTTTTCCTGATCTTTGATAACTAATAATGTACCTAAAATGGAATGCACAGGAGTGAAATTGACATTTTGAGATTCTATGATTTTTTTTATTGTCCTTGTCTCTACTGTTGAGGAACAGTGGTTTTTCCTTCTATTTGTTGAACTCCTTATTTAATGTGGGGTTAGTCTTATGAGTACAAAGTAAACAAAGTAGATCATTGTAAAAATTAAAAGAGAAAATAAAATAGTGGGAGCATGGGTGGGGGTGTGTGTAGGGTGACAAACATCATTATGTTCCTAGATCTTTGTATATGAATTACATCAAATTTGTTTACTCTAAGTAAAAAAAATGTAAAAAATAAATAAAAAAGAAAAAATTATATTCTAAAATTTCAAAACACTACGAAAGAAGCTACAATGAATCATAGTCCCAAATGACAATGAACCTTATTTGAATCCAAGAATGTTCGGTAATCAAATTATTTGATAGAGATTATATAGATACACATGTATTGAAAATGATTAGGGATAAAAATCAAACCCAGAAGACAAAAATTATCTTAAAATTGAATAGCCACAAGTAATTCTTCTAGAAAAATTTATTTTTTTTATTTGACAGGTAGAGTTATAGGCAGTGAGAGAGAGAGACAGAAAGGTCTTACTTCTGTTGGTTCACTCCCCAAATGGCCGCCATGGTCGGTGCTGCAACGATCCAAAGCCAAGAGCCAGATGCTTCCTCCCGGTCTCCCATGCGGGTGCAGGGGCTCAAGAACTTGGGCCATCCTCCACTGCCTTTCCGGGCCATAGCAGAGAGCTGGACTGGAAGAGGAGCAATTGGGACTAGAACCCTGTGCCCATATGGGATGCTGGCGCCACAGGCGGAGGGTTAACCAGGTGAGCCATGGCGCCAGCCCCTAATAAAATTTTTTGAAAGATTTACTTATTGGTTTTAGAGGCATAGTTACAGACAGATAGGGGGACAGACAGAATGAGAGATCTGCCATCTACTGGTTCACTAGTATGTATGAGTCACAAGCATTAGGCAAGATAAAAGAAGATAAAAGAAAGGGAGGAAGTAAAGAAATAAATATATAGAGCTCCAAAACCAAAGTGAAGATCTTTAGAAAGTGCAGGATAATCTTTAAAGAAATAATATCAATATTCAGTATTCTTCAAGGAAATTTATATTGATATTAACAGTAACAGTATAATGTGAATTTAAGAAATTCTTTCTTTAAGGTGTTGAAAGAAAACAATAGTCTTGGGCCAGCTCTGTGGCATAGCAGGTAAAGCTGCTGACTGCAGTGCCATCCCATAGGCGTGCCTGTTCAAGTTGCAGCAGCTCTACTTCGGATCCAGCTCTCTGCTATGGCCTAGGAAAGCAGTGGAAGATGGCCCAAGTCCTTGGGCCCCTGTACCCATGTGGGAGATCTAGAAGAAGCTCCCGGCTTCTGGATTCAGATTGGCCCTGTCTGGCTCTTGTGGTTATTTGGGGAGTGAACTAGCAGATGGAAGACCTCTCTCTCTGTATTTCTCTGACTCTCTGTAACTCTGCCTTTCAAATAAAATAAATAAATCTTTAAAAAAAAACCCAATAGTCTTGTTTGTGTGTGATCCCTTTGACTCTTACAAGACTAGTGTCTGCTAATACTAACTGGAAGAATAAAAAAGGGAGAGAACGATCCAACATGGGAAGTGGGATACACAGCAGACCCATAGAATGGCAGATGTCCTAAACAGCACTCTGGCCTCAGAATCAGCCCTTAAGGCATTCAGATCTGGCTGAAGAGTCCATGAGAATATTTCAGGCATGGAAAGCCAAGACACTCTGGCAAAAAAACAAAACAAAACAAAACAAAACAAAACAAAACACAAACAAACCAAAACAAACCAAAACCCTAAATGAAAGATCTCTGTGAGTGAGATCCCAGTGGAAAGAACAAGGCCATCAAAGAAGGAGGTACCTTTCTCTGAAGGGAGGAGAGAACTTCCTCTTTGACTATGACCCTGTCTGAATATCAAAGTCGGCAAACTCAAAAGGCTTCCATAGCCTTGGCAGCTCATGACAAGAGCCTAGGGTGATTACTGACGCCATAAACAAGAGTGTCAATTTGTTAAGTCAACAACAGGAGTCACTGTGCACTTATTCCCCATGTAGGATCTCTGTCCTTAATGTGTTGTTCAATGTGAAGTAATGCTATAACTAGTACTGAAACAGTATTTTTCACTTTATGTTTCTGTGTGGGTGCAAATTGATGAAATCTTTACTTAATATATACTAAATCAATCTTCTGTATATAAAGATAATTGAAACTGAATCTTTTGAGAATGGAATGGGAGAGGGAGCAGGAGATGGGAGGGGTGCGAGTGGGAGGGAAGTTATGTGGGGGGGAGCCATTGTAATCCATAAACTGTACTTTGGAAATTTATATTCACTAAATAAAAGTTAAAAAAAAAAAACAATGGTCAACACTGAATACCACATCTACTAAACTATCTTTTAAAAATGGCAGCAAATTAAAGTTGATATTTCTTTTCTTTTTTTTTGGTAAAGACTGGAAGAACTTAAGACTTATAGACTTAGGACTTATAGACCTTATAGAACTTAACAACTTTGTACTGCTAAGTGGCCAGCACTGTGGCATAGTGGGTAAAGCCACTGACTGCAGTGCTGGCATCCCACATGGGCACTGGTTCAAGTCTTGGCGCTCCACTTCTAATCTGGCTCTCCACTGTGGCCTGGGAAAGCAGTAGATGATGGCCCAAGTCCTTGGGCCCTTGTATCATGTGGGAGACCTGTCAGAAGCTCCTGGTTCCTGGCTTTGGGTTGGCACAGCTTTGGCCATTGAGGCCATCTGGGGAGTGAACCAGTGGATGAAAGACTTTTATCTCTGTCTCTCCCTCTCACTGTCTGTAACTCTACCTCTCAAATAAATAAATTAAAAATAATCTTTAAAAAATAGAGATGATTAATAAGTTTTATTCTTTGCTATAGTAATTACAGATAGTTATATCAAAGAATTACAAATAAAAGAACAGAAATAGAATGTATATCTTTCTGAGTAATTATTAGTATACAATTGAATTTAAAAATTTTAATTATCCCCAAAGAAGTCAGGTAAAATAGAAAATACAAAAAACATAATAAAGTGTTGAGAAGAAGTAATAACAAAGATTTGGATTGGGTGACTGTTTATAACCCTTGTTTCTTCCATTGAGGAACAGTGTATTTTTTCTTCATACTATTTGTTGAACTCTTTCACTTAGTATAAGGTTAACTTTAAGATCATTAAGTGAACTGAGCCATAAATGTTATATTCAAATGATACTTATTAATTAATAAAATAATATCAATGCTAGAAAAGGAAGTACAGAGTCAGTAAGAGAAAAGGAGGAAAAAAGTACATGATAAAGCAGAAAAATCAAGGAATAGAAAGCATAGAGTAGTTTCTACAAACTGAAAATGATTCAATAAAATTATAACAAAATGCACAATACTTAGGTGAAATTAACTAAATAACATTATGCAAGGCAGAACTTCAGAAAAATGGAGAAACTATAGATATAACTACCAGTTTGACTTAAAAATGTAAGAGGCTACTAAAAAAAAAGAATCTGTGCCAAAGAAAACCTTGGCATTACAAACAATGACTTAGGAAACTATAACTTTATTATTAAAACTCAAGAAGAAATAGAGGAGCTGGCACTGTAGCATAGCAGGTAAAGCCACTGCCTGCAGTACCGACATCACATATGGGTGCTGGTTCCAGTCCCAGCTGCTCCACTTCCTATCCAGCTCTCTGCTATGGCCTGGGAAAGCAGTAGAAGATGGCCCAAGACCGGGAAGAAGCTCCTGGCTCCTTGCTTTGGATTGGCGCAGCTCTGACCGTTGCAGTCAATTGGGGAATGAACCAGCAGATGGAACACCTCTCTCTCTGCCTGTCTTTCTATGTGTAATTCTGACTTTCAAGTAAAATAAATAAATCTTAAAAAAAAAGAAATAGAAAATGTGGATAGCTTTATTCATTTTAACAACAAGATTTCTCCTTATTGCCTGGCCCCAGATAGTTTCAGACTTGAGTTCTAAAAATCACTGATGATACTCATGAAATATTTTAAAATAGAAACTGAAAATTTAAAAAGAATATGGAACAGTTACCAAGTTCTAAAACATTGATATCATATGGGCTATCTGTATCTGCAATAATAAAAAAAAAAATTGGTGTGGAAGTTTAGCCTAACAATTGAGAAGTGCTTGTACCTCATCAAAATGCCTAGTTTGTTACAGGCTCTGCTCCTGACCCTAGCTAATTGCCAGTGCAGACCTAGGAAGTGGCAGTCTCCTACCTGGGAGACCTGGGTTGCAAGCCTGGCTCCTGTCTCTGCCCCCAGTCCAGTGCTGGCCATTTTAGGCTCTTGGTGAGTGAATCAGTATATGAAAGCACCCTCTCTCTCAGTGCCATATAAAAACAAGTTAAAAAGATGGATAAAAAAGGCAAATGTCAAAATTTGATCAAGGAAGTAATTCATAAATTATATTTTAAGTACATAAAGTATTTAAAAATTAAGCACAAAACTTACTGTGTTCTTTATTTAGTAAGGGACCAGATATTTTGAATATATATTTGGCAGTATAACATGGATAAACATGATTGCTTAAAATCATTTCTAAGATGTAGAGACTCAGAGCTACCATCAAGCCAAATTCTTCCCTCACAGTCTTATTTCAATACATACAACTTTCAATTTCTCCTTTTCCTTACCTCACACTCCATGCTCCTGGTAGCAAGTGAGCTATGGTATTTTGGTACCTGTCATGAGTAAGTGTCAAATCCTTCATAACTCCAAATGCCTTCTCTATTTGTACTCCAACTCAAGCCATGTCTGATAGTCAAGAGTGATGAGACTACATCAAGAGAACAAAGCAGTGTTGAACTCTGGAGTGAGAAAAAGCTATGTGCAAAGGTCATCTCCAGTCAGTTCTAATCAGGGAAGGGATATAAGGGGAAATAAGTATCGTGAACTCACTCACTTTCCTGCCTCTAATTTTTTTCTAGTATTCTGCCTTGGCTGATCCCACATGTATGCAAGAGGGTAAAGGAGTCTCTTGATAACACATTCCCAAGAACGAGGGCAAACCGATTCTGGAGTGTCCAAGAAAATGTTCTCGTACTTGGCATAAAGATAATGGTTACATTCTCCCGATAACTGATTGATAGGGTGTTCTATTCAATGAGATGCTATTATCAACTATTTCTTATTTTAGAGATTTGAATATTCTACACCTGTGGGAGCCAGACAGTTCACTTAAGATGACATTTTAAAATAGTCTCACCTTTAAATTAAAATCAAATACTTTAGAGACTAATATGAACTGCTGAGGACTGCAGTGAAATATATTAACATGCTCCATGATCAAGACTCAAGGACAGGGGCCAGCGCTGTGGCGCAGTGGGTTAACACCCTGGCATGAAACGCCGGTGTTCCATATGGGTGCCAGTTCTAGTCCAGGCTGCTCCTCTTCTGATTTGGCTCTCTGCTATGGCCTGGGAAAGCAGTAGAAGATGGCCCAAGTCCTTGGGCCCCTGCAACCAATGTGGGAGACCCAGAGGAAGCTCCTGGCTCTTGGCTTTGGATTGGTGCAGATCTGGCTATTGCGGTCATCTGGGGAATGAACCAGCAGATAGAAGGTCTTTCTCTCTGTCTCTACCTCTCTTTGTAACTCTCTTTCAACTAAATAAAATAAATCTTTAAAGAAAAAAAAAGACTCAAGGACAATTCTTGTAATATCCAGAGATATGTCTTTTCCTTCCTCACATCCAGTACTTAGAGCATATGTGTCTCGCTTTAACCAACAGCAGGTAATTTGTACACTAGAATTCATCTTTAAGAATTTCAATACTAATTGACTGAAATATAAAAACTGCCAACGGTTGGCTTAAGACTTGTGAAATTTCAAATAGAAAGAGTATAACAGATGTATTAATTATCTGTCCTTATGTCTGTGAATTCTATCCCAGTACTAAGATATATAACCAGAAATCTAATAATCATATACATTTTTTCAAGTAATAAATATTTCTATTCAGTAATTAAAGGTATATCTAAAATCTTCATAATGATGTATAGATGATAAAGAACATTTATTGACTATTAAATATGTACCTGGGATACATTTTAATGCATTGATTTAATCCTCAAAAAAACTTTTTAAATATATCTATTTGGATAGCATTTTTGTTTCTTTCAGAAAACTAGTCATGAAAACATTTTCTACATTATTGACCATTATAACATAAAAACACATACATGGTAAAAATTTTTTCTTAGGTTGATATGTGTGTATATGTGCATGTGTGAACATATGTGTTCACTTCAGAATATAAATGTTATTGAATTTATGCTAGATTTTCACAAGTTTAGAATTAAATTCAGAATGTGATAAACATAGCAAAGTTACCTGGCAGTATCTACATTCTCTGCTCCCTTTACATGGTTTTTATTCTGTTTCATATCTCCAATATCCATATTTTGCATTAAGTTCAATTTTACTATATGCTTCTTTCCACTCTTTTTGAAATATATAGGTTATATTTTAATAAATAAGATAAATTTAATCTCAATAGCTTGCTAATATTCTCAGTGGGAACTCTGGCTTTAGTTGTTAAAGATATGAAGACATAATTTTGTTTCCTCCCACAAGAATGTATCATTAAAAGCAATTTCAAGTGTATAAAAAAGAAATATAATTTTTCACATAACTATACATTGGATTAGTACCTAAATATATATTCTTATGAATATTAATGAATATCTGAAAATATTTATACATATTCATTATTTTTCATAGTTTTGTTTTCCAAACACATTGTGTGTGTGTATATACATATATATATAGTAACAGCAACCCTTTTTGATATAAATAAATGTCACTACATGAACACACATTTTTCCCTTCATATTGTGGAATGTTCTTACTGAATATAACAGATAAATCCACATTAGATGTTTGTAGCTGTTTATATAAAAGATTATGGAATTAAATTATTTTGGAATACATTTGTTTATGCAAAGAAAAAATAATCAAGGGCAACATATTCTTCTTTGGGTTTAATATTGAGGAAATCTCTATTATTGTACTGACAACTCCTAGTCTATGAGAGCAAAATTCTGTGGTATAGACTCTTAGAGATGCCTTTGGTCTGCTGACAGAGGCTTCCTTAGTTCTTCAATGTAACAATAGCTGGTAAAAGTCTATGTTTCTGCTTATTACTCATTTTCTCTTTCAGAGTTTCTCTCTACACTGCACGTGTGGATAATACTGAATCCTTATAATACTATGTTTATTTCTTTACATGCGTAACAATGATATGGTTAGTCTATAAACTAGTGTCAATAAAAGATTAACAATGATAATTAATAATAAAACAGTGTAACAAAATACTGTAGTAAAATTATCAGCATCACTAGTCCTTTTCTATTTGTCCATTATGAAGTAAAATAAATGATACTTCAATGCAAACACTGTAATATGGTGACCATTAATCTGACTGTTAAGTGACTAACAGGCCGGTAAGCATATATGACATGGATACAGTGGATAAATGGAGTGATTCATGATCTGGGAGGGACCGAGCAAGATGGTGCAAGATTTCACCACACTCTGAGAAGCTTGTACAAGTAAAACTTACGAATTGTTTCCTTTGGAATTTTCCATTTAATAGTTTGTCTAAGCCATAATTTACCATGGGTTTCTAAAACTGTGGAAAGTGAAACTTTGGATAAGGCAGTGGTGCTTGTTTAAACCCTGTGGGATCTCCTTGCAGAGTTAATTTAGGTGAAACTGCATTCCTTCAGACTGTTCCAGGTTTCTCTAAAGGTGGTCCTCTCCACAAGAATCTCTCCAGGTTTTAATAACTAATTTCTGCCATTACCTCATTAGTCCTAGGAGTGATAAAAGTTCTCTATTCCACGCTGTGCATACTGCACTGTTCATTACTTGTTCCCTGCATTGTCCTTACTTTCATACATATTTTCCTCTGTCAAAGTATTCTAACGTGAGCATGTCATCCATTTCTTTCTGAAGTTCTTACTAATAGTATAAACAGCTTAGCAGCTTTGCTTTCTGTTGTTGCCAGGGTCTTATCCTCTAATCCACTGCCCATGTTACATTGGCTGCATTTGTTTGTTTGATCCACTGTGACAGCACCTCTCACTGGCAAAAACATCTTATTATTTGAGGTTTTGATCCTAGTAGCATTTTTGATCTCAGTCAGCTTTGGCTGTCACCAAATAATGAAACAGACAATTGGGTAAGATGTTTCCATTTATCTTCCACTGTCTTGCACAGGAAATTCTGAGTTATAGAATCATCACTTCTCTTATGATTATCTGTATGAGTTCCAATCCATGCTGTTGACAACTCTTCTGGTCTCCTATTTATCATTTAGAGGATATTATCTTAACATTTGTGCAGATGGGAAGGAAACAAGTAGCACTGGCATTATATAAATCTAAGCCGTATTTAAAAGATATCTCAGTGGAGTCATCATTCAAAATGTATCATCCTGTTGCTTTGAGGATTTTGTTGTCTACATTCTAAATGGTTAGCTAGTTATAAATTTCTTTTACATAGCTCAAATTTTCCAAGTCATAACCATCTTTGGTCAATATTTTGTCATGGCTTACATGAGGTTTTACAATCTAACTACAACCAAACAATGTTAAAATTCCTCAGCTTGTTTCCCAGATAATTATCTATTAAACTCCCATGCTAGTTTGGGGATTGAATCATCCAAGAGTTTCTTTCCAAAGAGAGTTTACCACCATATATTAAATCTCTTATTCTGTAATTTAACATTGACCTCTATGTCAGGAAAACACCCTGCCCCTACCCTGAACATGAGCTAACTCTCTGATAAATGACTAAGCTTACAACTCAAACCTATAATCACTCTGTGTTTAACAAGAACCTCACGTTTCTTTTTTTAACTTTTATTTAATAAATATAAATTTCGAAAGCAAACTTTTGAATTATAGTGTTTTCCCCCATAACCACCCTCCTACCAGCAAAGCATCCCATCTCCTACTCCCTCTCCCATCCCAATCTTCATTAAGATTCATTTTTAATTATTTTTATATACAGATCAACTTAGTATATACTAAGTAAAGATTTCAACAGTTTGCACCCACACAGAAACACAAAGTATAAAGTACTGTTTGAATACTAGTTTTACCATTAATTCACATAGTACAACACATTAAGGACAAAGATCCTACATAGGGAGTAAGTGCACAGTGACTCCTGTTGTTGATTTAACAATTGACACTCTTATTTATGAAGTCATTAATCACCTGAGGCTCTTGTCATGAGTTGCCAAGGCTATGGAAACCTCTTGAATTCACCAACTCTGATCTTATTTAAACAAGGCCATAATCAAAGTGGGAGTCCTCTTCTCCCTTTAGAGAAAAGTACCTCCTTCTTTGATAGCCTGTGCTTTCCACTGGGACCTCACTCATAGAGATCTTTCCTTTAGGTCATTTTTTTTGCCATAGTGTCTTGGCTTTCCATGCCTGCAATGCTCTCATGGGCATTTTAGCCAGATCCAAATGCCTTAAGGGCTGATTCTGAGACCAGAGTGCTGTTTAGGATATCTGCCATTCTATGAGTCTGCTGTGTATCCCATTTCCCACATTGGATGGTTCTCTCCTTTTTTAATTCTATCAGTTAGTATTAGCAGACACTAGTCCTGTAGGGGCATGAGGTCACACAGGGGCGTGGCAAAGGTGTGGTCTTCCAGTTCACAAATTTAATCAATTTTAGCCTGCATACCTGCCTACTTCAAATTGATTTCTGGGATTCGTATTCTTTCCCATGGGTCCACACATCTATTTTTGCCAGTACCAGTGTGGGGCTTCAAAAATGAATGAGATATAACACAGACATCTGCACGGGAAGAGTGCTCCCCAGATTGCTCTGGCCAGCACTTTTTATTAGAGGGTACCAACAAGTCTACAAGCTAGGAAGCACATTGGTACAGTTGGTATACAACTTTAGGTGGAAAGGAATCTGGTCTGGGGATCCATGACAGAGAACAGAACTGTGGTGTACATCTTCAAAGACAGGTCCATTCAAATGCTCATTCAAGTTTACAAATTCCCCCAAACACCCATGGTACCAATTAATGTCCATTAGCTCCCTGCTATTTCCACTGCCACATTCCTTGGGGACAGGTGTGCCCTTCCCCTGGCCTGTTTTGGTATAAATCAGAAACTGAGGCCTTTCCTTTAATTACAGAGCAGTTTGCTGCCATGAGAGACACTTACACAGCATCATCTACATACCAGGCTGTTTTGATTATAACTTTTAAATAGTGTGTCTTGAAATTGGTATTGTGACCTCACAGCCAGTATCAGACTGTATTGGGAAAAGCTGGAAACATTTCCGCTGATTCTGAACCAGACATGGATGCCCATTCTCACCATTACTATTCAAAATAGTCTGGAGATTTTAGCCAGAGCCATTAGTAAATGAAAACAAATAAAAATGAAACAAATTGAAAAGGAGGGGGTCAAAATATCCATGTGTGCAGATTAGATGAGCCAAAAGACTCCACTACAAGACTATTGGAATGCAAACTCTCTTTTACATTCCAATAGTCTGTTACTGGAGTCTGTCTGTTGAACTATAAAATCAACAACAAAAATCAATAGCATTCATATACAGTAACAATACCATGGCTGAAAAAGAGTTTGTCTGATTCACAATATTCACAATAGTTAAAAAAATTTAGGGCCTGCCACCATGGCTCACTTGGCTAATCCTCCGCCTGTGGTGCTGCTGTCCCATATGGGCACCGGGTTCTATTCCCTGTTGCTCCTCTTCCAGTCCAGCTCTCTGCTGTGGCCTGGGAGGGCAGTGGAGGATGGCCCAAGTGCTTGGGCCCTGCACCCGCATGGGAGACCAGGAGGAAGCTCCTGGCTCCTGGCTTTGGATTGGCGCAGCGCGATGGCCATGGCAGCCACTTGGAGGGCTGTCATAATAAAATGCCACAGATTGTGTGGCTTAAAAAACAGAGATTTATTTTCTCACAATTGTGGAGGTCAGAAGCTCATACCCACTTTCATCAAGGCATTACCAGGGCTGTTTTCTTCTGAATCTCTCTACAGGTCTTTGAATTTTCATGTCAGTGTACCCTATGCTTTGGGTATATCTGTGTACAGATCTCTTCTTACAAGGACAACAGTCATATTGGAATAGTTCCCACCCTAATGACCTCATTTTGAAGTTTCTACCTTTTCAAAGATCACCTAATAAAATACAGTTATGTTCTAAGATAATAGAGATTATGTGAAGTTTTGAAAGCCTTCAAATCATTTAAGGATATTTCATGGTCAACTGATTTGATCATTTCTTCTTTGGAATCAATTTCTTATGCAATTAAAAAGAAGTGTCATGCATTATGAAATGCATCTATATATAATCAGTAGAATTAAACTATTCATTTTTGTTGAGTCAATTTGCATTATTGGTTTGAATAAAAGTGATGAATTTTTATCAGTATGCTGTTTTTTACATGTGCAGATATCACTTTTGTTTAGAAAATAATTCATTCTTCCTTTTGTTGGTGGCATTTTAAGGATTTAACATGGAAGTTCAGAAGCTTTAAACTTTGTTAAATGTGAAGAGGTGGGAATAAACAAAATGTGTAATTTTTTCATAAATTAAATATAGAGATTATTACCAGTGTCTTTGTGGAGTAATGATTAATTCTGAAGTCCAGAAATAGAATGCATAGATTTCTATACTACATGAACATTGATATTTTCTTCAGTAATTAAAATTCATTTGATCCTTCTTTTTAAATATTTTTGAAGTATTTTTTCTCAAGGACCAGTGCCCTTTCTCCAATACAAGCTATAATACTTTCCCATCTGAATTTGCAATGACATTCTAAAAGATTCAATGCTCTTGTCATTAGTTACTCTATTCCAGACTGAATGAACTTACCCATCTGTTTAATATCTTCTCATATCTCTTATACAGGTTTAGAAGTTTAATATCTTCTCATATCTCTTATACAGGTTTAGAAGTCTTTGCATAATTTTGTGCCTACTTACCTTTCCTGTCATCTTTCACCAGTTTTCCCATTGACACAATATATTACACCAGACTATAACACCTCCTCCTTCTCTCTTGCTCTCTCACACACACACACACACACACATTGACAGCCCTGGTAGTTTCCTAATCTTGGGTTATACATCCTGTGGAAATTTTCTTCTATATCTAAATATGGTCAGTGATCCTCCTTGTGATATCATATTATCCTTTATTATTTTATTTTTTTTCATAAAAATATTGAGATATTATTCACACACTATGAAATTTACCATTTTAAATTGTATAATTCAATTAATTTTATTGTTTTTATTCCTGAGCATCGCACAATATTGAGTGACCATCATTGTTTTCTGTTTCCAGAACATTTCATCTGAAAAGAAATCCTATAACCATCATTCATCATTCTCCATTTTCCTGGCCCTTGGTAACTATTAATCTATATTTGATTTCTGTTACGTATTTTGGAAAATTCATATGAATGGAATCATGTGAGATGTATTATTTTGTACCATTTTACTTTCACTTAAAATGTTTTCAAGATTCATCAATGGAGTGCCGTATGTTAGGACTTCATTCCTTTTTATAGCAAAAATAACATTTAATTATTCAATTGTATAAATATATCCCATTTTGCTTATCCATTCAACAGTTCAAGAGCATTAGAGTTCTTTTTAATTTTTTTAATTCTTGTCAATAATGCTGCTATGAATACTTGTGTGCAAGTTTTTTTGTGGGCATGTTTTTAAACTTGTGTGTATTGTAGGAATAGAATTACTGGATCATCTGACACATCTATGGTTAGCATTTTGAGTGAAACTGTTTTCCAAAACTGATAAATCATTATTACTATCTACCAGCAATCTATAAGGATTCTAATTTTCCCAGTTCTCACTGCAGGTAAAAACTGGTTAGTCCTGTTTTTGATGATAGCCATGCTGGGGTATATTACATGGCATCTCATTTAACTTTCATTTTTTAAAATATACATTTTATTTTCTAAAGGCAGAAAGAGGGAGAGAAAGGGATAGACAAGGGGAGAGAGAGAGAGAGAGAGAGAGAGAGAGAGAGAGAGAAATCCTCCATCAGGTGGTTCATTCCCAAAATGGCCACAGCAGTCATGGCTGAAGCAAACTGAAGCCAAGAGAATGGAAATCCATCTGTGTCTCCCATGTGGGAGAACCAACTATGTGGGCCATTTTCCAGAGATTCTCCAGATGCAGTAGCAGGGAACTGAATCTGAGCAGAGCACTGGGGACTCAAAACAGTGCTCCAGTATGGGATGCCGATATTGCAGGCAGTGCATAACTGGTTGTGACACAACTTTAGATTTGAATGGCTCAAATCACTAATGATATTAATATTCTACTAATGTATTATTTGTTCTTGTATATCATCTTGAAATAAATAAATATATATTTAAGTAATTTACGCATTTTTCTTTTGGGTTGTTTGTTTCCATATTGTTCACTGGTAAGAGTTCTTTAACATATTTTGGATGCTAGGTCTTTCCTAAGTATATTATTGGCCGATATTTTCTCTCATTTATATTTTTCTTTTGTTGATTTTGCATTTGATACAAAATGTCAAGAGAAACCAATGCCTTATCCAAGTTTACAAGGATTTTCACTTGTGTTTTCTTCAGAGTATCTTATAGTTTATCTCATATACTTAGAAATCTGATGTGATTTTGAGTTAATTTTTGTATTTGGTGTGAGGGTTCACCTTAAGTATTTTGCTAATGGATGTTCCATTGTTCAAACACTATCAGTTCAAGACTTTTTATCTCATTGAATTGTCTTTACATTCTTGTTAAAAATTATTTCATGTATCCTCCATTAATATCCTTTATTTCATTGTATTAGTCTAGAGATGACATAAAATAGCATAAACTGGATGGCTTAAGCAAAGGATATTTATTTTATCACAGTTCTAAAGGCTAGAAATTCTTTTCATCAAAGTTGGACTCTGATTAGAGTTCTTTTCCTGGCTTGTAGACAGCTGCCTTATTTTTGTGTACTCAGATGGTAGATATAGAGGAAGAGCAATCTTTTCTGCATCTCTTAAAAGTGTACCAAATCCTGTTTGATCAGGACCCCATCTTTATAACTTCCTTTAGCTTTAATTACATTCATGAAAGACCTATATCCAAACACAGTGGCATTGAAGGTTAGAACATATTCATAAAATGTCTATATCTAAAAACAGTCACATTGAATTTTAGAACTTTGACATATGAATTTGGGGAGAACATAAACTTTTAATCTACAAAACTCACATAAAATTTATTTTCCTTGTCATTGGTCCCTAAACAACATAGTATGACACCTATTTACAAAACATTTACATTGTATTACTTTTTATAAGTAATCAAGTGAAGATTTAAATATGCTGGAGACAGTATGTAGGATATATGCAAAACTATGCCATTTTATTTATGTAAGAGACATAAGCATCTGTGGATTTTGATATCGACAGGGAGTCTTGGAACCAATCACCCAAGGTTACTGAAGGACAACCATACTTACATATACTTACAGTGTCTGCATGAAGGAGACACAAACTTTTTTTAAAGGAGAATGAAAAATTATCATGCTAAGTGGGGAAAAATGGTTTTCCCAGTCAGAAGCAACTGCATGTAGAAATAACAGAATACTGGGCAAACACAAAAAGCGAATAAAAAATTCAATAATTTAGCTTAGACAGAGTATTGGGTATATAAGTGAAAGTGAAGCTGGCAAGCTTTTAAAGCACCTATCATTAAAGAGATTGTGTTCTGTCTTTTTTTTTTTTTTCCTGTAGGAAACTCAAATTCCTGGAGGCCTTTGAACAAAGTAATGATAATAGGCATTATATTTTAATGCAATCACTATGAAACAGAGATTCATGCGGGTAAAATTATAAATAGTAGCTTAGCGAGGAAAGAAGAAAAAGCCAGAATTTATTGTCTCCAGAATGATGTATAATTACCAACACTCAGTGATAGATTGCATTTGAGGACTAGAGAAATAAAAATGTTCTCTGAAGACTTGTAGAGTTATTATGGCTTAGAAAATAATGGCTGTGGCAATGTTAGTATCTTGGTGGGGTCCCAAGAATTTTTGTCTTCATGAGCCACTTCTTGGAAAAAAAGATTAAACTTTTTCTTTTCCTTTTTTTTTTTTTTTTTAAGATCTATTTATTTGGAAAGGCAGAATACACACACACACACACACACACACAGGTGGCAAAGGAGATACCTTCCATCTGCTGGTTCACTCCCCAAATGGCCACAATTGGCAGGACTGGGCCATGCTGAAGCCGGGAGTCAAGACCTTCTTCCAGGTCTCCCACGTGGGAGCAAACACTTGGGCCATCTTCCTCTGCTTTCCTAGGCACATTAGAAGGAGCTGGATCAGAAGTGCTGCAGCAGAGACTCCAACTGGTTCCCCTATGGGATGCTGTCACCACAGGCGGCAGCTTTACCCACTATGCCATAGCACAGGACCCAAATTGCTTTTTGTTTTTTTTTGACTGGATACATGTAGTTGGTGCACCAGGAATGTAAACAATGTTGGCAGTTTTTCAGAAACTCACTCACTGCTCCAGGCCTACTAAAACAATCTCAGATAAAGAAGATGCAGGTATTTCATAAGCACATTATTGTTTGAGAACTCTGACCCAGACACCTTGAATTGATTATGGTTAGATAAGCAGAGGGATTCCCCCCCAGCCCAGACTGGAGGTGAGCAAATAGGATACTGAGTCCATTCAAATGATAAATTTGCAGTTAGCTGCAAAAAAACCAAAAAAACAAAAAAACAACAACAAAAAAAAAAAACAACAACAAAAACAAGGCAGTTGCTGATTAACTTTCTCTGAGTCTAGGACAGGAACTCTTTTAATAGAGAAGAGTCTGGGGCTAGCACAGTGCTGTGGTCTGAATGTATTCCCCCACCACCTCCGGCACCAGCATCCCATGTGGGTGCTGGTTCCTGTCCTGGCTGCTCCTTTTCTTTTTTTTTATTTTTATTTTTTTTGACAGGCAGAGTAGACAGTGAGAGAGAGAGACAGAGAGAGAAAGGTCTTCCTTTTGCCGTTGGTTCACCCTCCAATGGCCGCCGCTGCAGCCGGCGCACCGCGCTGACCCGATGGCAGGAGCCAGGATCCAGGTGCTTTTCCTGGTCTCCCATGGGGTGCAGGGCCCAAGCACCTGGGCCATCCTCCACTGCACTCCCTGGCCATAGCAGAGAGCTGGCCTGGAAGAGGGGCAACCGGGACAGAATCCAGCGCCCCGACCGGGACTAGAACCCGGTGTGCCGGCGCCGCAAGGTGGAGGATTAGCCTATTGAGCCACGGCGCCGGCTCTGGCTGCTCCTTTTCTGACCCAGCTCTCTGCTTACGGCGTGGGAAAGCAATAGAAAGTGGTCCAAGCAGTTGAGCACCTGCACCCACATGGGAGACCCAGAAGAAGCTCCTGACTCCTGGCTTCAAGTCAGCCCAGCTCTGACCTTTGCAGCCATTTGGGGGAGTGAACCACCTGATGGAAGACACTTCTCTCTGTTTCTCTTTCTCTGTCTGCAACTCTACCTCTGAAATAAATAAATAAAATATTTTTTTCTAAAAAATAAAAAATATAAAAATATCTTCATCACCAGTGTGATGGTATGAGGAGGTAGGGCCTTTGGGAGGTGATTATGTCATGAGGGTGAATGCTTCCTAAATGGATTCGGTGCCCTTTCTTCTGAGTTGGGAGTTGCCATTCCCCTTCCACCATCTAAATATTCAAACGTTATCACTTATGAACTATGCAATGGGCCTTCACTAGATGTTGACTGGTCTACCCTGATGTGATTCACTTAGCCTCTGGAACTGTGAGAAATAAATTTCTGTTGTTCAAAACTACTGAGTCTAAAATATTTTATTACAGCAGCTTGAGCAGACTGAGATGCACATTTTAAACATATTGATAAATATTTTGTAATACTTGAAGTTGCTATGGGAAAAGAGAGAAGCAGATATTCAGAAATCCAGAAAGTCTGCTGGTAAGTTTATTTTCATGGTGAAACGGGAGGAGACTGAGTGATAACTAAGATACCTTAGCACTGGGCAACATAAGATTTTTCCCTATCATCACTCAACATGCTTAGAAACTGAGAATTCAGAAATTCATAGTGATCTAAAATTAGAGAGTAAGTGGCCAGGGAGGCTGAGCATGTTGATTAGAGAGTTAGACCCAACCTATAATGCATGTTTTGTTGGGTGGGTAAGGTTGCTGTTTTGAAACACCACTGAAGTGAAAGGGATTAATCAATACTGACAGAAGGTAGTATTCAAGAAAATGTAGAAATTAATGAGATGAAGAACACATTTAGAGTCGGTACATCATGAAAAAATATAGGGATTAAGGATAATAATCCGAAAATAGCATGTTAGAGTTGTTGAATCCGGGGTTCAGTGATTGAATTTCTAAGTAAAATGTCAGAACTCTGGGAGGTTTTCCTAAGATGTTGAGTTGCCATCCACATACGTAGTGAAGTACCGGCACCCCTTCAACGAAGGCTCCAAGTCTGCCTTTGTGGTGGGAGTGTGGGGTTGTAAGAGGACTGGGAACTCTTTCATCTCACCGAGAAGGAGCAGTAAGGGTGGGTAAAGAGGCAAGGCAAGAGCTACAAGGGTGGTGGAGGGAGTCACTGCTTGCAGATGGAAAACTAAAAGAGTTATAGAAGTGTGCATTTTATCTTTATAGATCAAACATGTGGAGAAAGACAGAGTAGCCTCCCATACAACCAGCTTCAGGGAGGGGCAGAATTCACTTCAGTCACTGGATTTGAAGAGTTCTACAAAAGATAAGAATGAATGTAGAAGAGAAGCCTGACAGGGGGGTTAAGAGGGATAAAGGTGAGTGAATAGTTTTTATTTAGAGAACTCTGATAGACAAAGAGAGAATGTTAAGCCACTTCAAAGACTTAAAAGTCCAATCACCCCCTCCATGATCATTCCTTTAGACAATGAGGAAGGGGTGGCATTGAGGAGGGGTGTATCTGGGAATCCTGGTGCCAGTGATTGTGAGATGGAGGAACATCACTGCTGATCCTGGGCAGATTTTTTCCAACACTCAGTCATTACTCTGAAAGCTTTGCAAGAATGCATAATAGCACCTGGACTATGATGTCTTCACATCATTCAGTACTTCACCTCCTTTATATCACATTGTAAATTATTTCTGTAAATATCTGGCTCATCTACTAGACTGAAACTTCCTTTATATAGAATTAGTCTTACCTGTATTCTCTTTATCAGCACTCAACAAAGTGATTTCAGTGAATGTTTTTTTCTAAATCAAAAAATCCCCATGATCCTATGCTCAGGTCCCTGTAGTCTCAGAGTAAAATGGCACTCTTTGAATATTGAGTTGGTACTCTCTCATCAATAAGTGTATAAAGTATGCCTAAGAACAAGTCCACAGATTGACTAAAAATTTTTAAAATAACAGAGATCGCTTTGATCAAATTTTCAAGCATCCATGATGAATAATGGATAACTCACCTATCAGAAATGGGAATTTAGGGTGGCCTTTGTGACACAATGGGATAGCTGCTGTTTGGGACTCCTGAATTCCATATCACAGTCTCCTGTCCAATTTCTAGTTACTCTTTGCTAACAGTCCAGCTTTCTGCTAGTGTACCTGGGAGTCAGCAGATGATCATTCAAGCGCTTGAATTCCTGCCACTCATGTGAGAGACCTGGGCGGAGTTTCTGTCTCCTGGCTTCTGCTTGGCCCAGCCCTGGCCTTTGTAAGCATTTGGAAAAGTGAAGCAGTGAATGGAAAATGGGAGATCTCTCTCTCTCTCTCTATCTGTCTCTTTTTCTCTTTCTGTTATCTTTGTCACTTTGCATTTAAAATAAATAAATAAATCTTTTAAAGCTGGGAATTTATGACATGCTGTTCCTTGTCCGTCAACATTCCAGGACAACCATTCTGTTATGGTAAACTCAGTAAAACTCTCCTATCTTAGCAAATGGCTGTTAAATACAGGTAGCATTATCTCTCTGTATGTTTTTTAAAGATTTATTTAGAGATAGAGAGAGAGAGAGGGAAAGATTTTCCTTCCATTGATTCACTCCTCAAATGGCTTCAACAGCCAGGGATGGTCCAGGCTGAAGTCAGGAGCCAGAAGCTTCTTCCAGGTATCCCACGTGAGTTCAGGGGTCTAAGGACTTGGTCCATCTTCCATTGATTTCCCAGGTACAATGGCATAGAACTGGATTGAAAATGGAGCAGCCAGGACTTGAACTGGTGCCCATATGGGATGCCAGTACTGAAGGCAGCGGCTTTACCCACTACCCCACAGTGCTGGCCCCTCTATATATTTTGAGGGCAGCAATCTTAACTACAATTAATTATTTTATAACTTTGCTAAATTTGGTTTTCTGGTAACATACAGTTTTGTAGCAATGTTTCTCAGAGACCCATTTCTTCTTTTATTTGCCAGGAATGCATTTCATTGCAAATAGTTGAAAACCAACTCACACATATGCATTTATTTTTTCCACTTAATAGGAAGTCTGGCAATAAGCAGACTTGAGCTTACCTATAAGATAAATGATGCTATCAGGAAACAGGGGGTTTTTGATATTTCAGTGTGCCATTGGTAGAATGTGACTTTCTCCCTCCAAGTCGTAAGATGACTGCTGTTCTTGTTTCTATGCTCTGGAAAGCAAGGAAAAAATAGTGAATGCTAAAAGAGGCATGGCTGTCAATCCTCTCTTTTAGGATAGCATCTTGGAAGGTCTACTCAGGGATAATCACTTTAATTGTATTGGTCATAATTAGATCATGTGCTCACTTCCACTCAAATCACACTAGATGGTAGCCTAGGAAAAGGGCTTGCAAATACAGCTTTGATAATCTATCGTAACATCTCTTACTTTTTATAAACCATTTTATTGAAGTACAACAGGTATACCAAATGCATATACAGATAAATGAGATATTTGTCCACTGAGCACATTCATAACCAACATCCAAATTAAAAACAAAGTATTGCTAGTACCTCAAGAGTACCTACTTTTCCCCTCTCTCCTTTCCATTTATTTTTCTTTTAAACTGGGAAAGAATATAGTGTCATTTACATGGTATAATTCAGTGAAGCAGTATTTATAACTAAATACCAAGTGATATGATCTTCAAACAATTTTTATACTCTCTCTATATTAACTTCCACAAATAAGAGAAAACATGATATTTGTCTTTCTGTTACAGGAGGTCAGAGTTGGTTCTTTGTCGCACAGAGATGAAGAATTATGATGTAGACCAAGAAGATGAGCAGTGAGCAAAACAAGTGAAAATAGATTTTATTGAGAAACAGACACTGGCTTGCCAAGAGGGGCTCCTAAGAGAAGGATCCATACACTGAGGTCTGGGTATTGGGAGCTCATATAGGGAGTGCTTATCAACTGACCAATAATAGAATGCTGTGTATATCTGGATGTTCTTTTGTTGAATTCATATATATTTGTGATTCTTATATCTTCTTTCTGAATTGATCCTTTTATTAATATATAATGTTCTTATTTGTCTCATTTTATAGTGTGTTTGCAGTCCCAGCTTTTCTCTGTGCTGGGATGAGCCAGCCAATTTATCAATTAAGGTGAGTACACTTCAAGTACCCATGTATGAGCACCATCCATGGCACCGACTCATTCTACGGTGCATCCTCTGACCCCACCATGAAATACATCCCCAGTGTGCAGGGAGTTTGAGCCTCCACATATTGGGTGGATGCTTGGGCACTCAGCTACATACTGTGACCTTCTTAGCTTATGATTTATACCCAGACATCCCCAGTCACAGGGTGCAAGGAGTCTGCTCTCCACCCTGCTGTGTGCCCTGACCCTGGCTCCAGTGGCCACTGGGAGCAGCAGGCATTCTTCTGTCCCCTAGTTCAGAACAGAGTTCAGCAGTGACTCCACCACGACAAACTGTGTCTGGTGCTTTAGTTGGGGGAGGTGAGGGAGGTAACATGGGCTTCCCTCATAGAGAAAAGTCATTTCTCTTACCCTGCCAGCTCCCCACCATGGCTTTGAAACCAGTGGAGAACATCAAATTCTCTATCAGTCAAAACTGCAAGTGGTGCAAGCCACAGCAGCTTCTTCCTACCTTATCTTGATGTCTTGGCAACATCGTTTTCCCAGCTGGGAGTTGATATTGTAGATGTAGGTGTGGCTGGCAGCACAACTGGCAGTAGGGTGCCTGCCATTTTTCCTCATTGCCCCACAGAGTCTGTGTTCAGTTCTGTCCACCATCCATTGAAAATTTATCTCAATTGTCCCCCTGTGAATATGGTCCTTCCTTTGTTTTTCTCATATATTTCTCTGACTGAGGTTAGTGTGGCTTCTCACTATTCAGCCATCTTTAATATTTCAAATGATTTTACTATATATTTTTAAAATCCATCATGGATAACCTACTTTAAAAATCAATGATGGATTATATTTATTAACCATTTCTATGTGCCAGAAATAATGCTTTATAAAATGGTTTTATTCAATCTTCTTAATTCTACAGAATGTCAACAAAGAACTGGGTATTAAGTTGAGTATATTGTCAGGAGTTAAAAACTTTCTTCCTTTGGTTTTTAAGAATGTTTATTAACTAATTTTTATTTATTTGAAAGGAAGGGGTAGAGAGAGAGAAAAGTGAGAAAGTACCAAGAGTGTGTCAGAAATCTTTCACCTCCTGGTTCATTTCCCAAATTCCTGCAACTACTGAGGCTGGGCCATGCTGATTGCCTGAGCAAGAACATCCATCCATGGCTCTCCCAGAAGGGTTGAAGGGACTCAGTATTTCAGTCATTATCTGATGCCTCCCAGGTGCATTAGCAGGAAGCTGGATCAAAAGCAGAGGTGGAGGCAGGACTGAGTTTCACACACTCTGGTATGGAATGCAGGTGTTCCAAGCGATGCCTTAATTTGATGCACAATGGCTGCCTAAGTTCCTTTATTAAGTATTGGTTAATCATGTAGTAAACCTATTTTTGTCATCCTCTACTTCCCACTTCCTTCTCCTTTTGCTGAATATTTCATTTGTGTAATTTCTTCCTGTTGGAGAAGAGGATTCCTAGAGTTCTTAGATTGTGTCACAAGACCTGTTAAAAGTGACACACATTGAAAGTAACTATGTATTCAAATGAGTTTGAAAAATATTGAATAAAGCAAACTTAAAATATTTATTTATTTGACCATACTTTGCTTTTCCAGTTGAATAATGTGCTTCCTGAGATGAAGGCCAAGACTGTTGATTCTGTTTATAAACTCAGTATCTAGTATAAAGTTTGGTATAAAATACCATAAAATATTCTAGGTGAATCTAAGAACTCTTAATATGTTACTAACCTGAGTACAAAGTACAGAAGAAATAGTGCAGTGTTTCAGTATCTGTTCACCAAAATGATCGCTGTATGATTTTTGAATGTTATAGTTTCAAAATTGATAATGTGTGAAAAATATACAAAACTCAAATGATGAAAAGCAAATATAGTAGAAAGCAATTCTTCCTATTTAACCTGTTTTCCATCTACTTAATTATTTTTCTAAAGAGAATCACAGTGTTAAATTATAGTATATCCCTTTGTTAAATGTATCAAGGATTACTTAAGTATGCTATATCCAAAGGTAGGGAAAGTTCATGTCCACTTTCCTATGGGAGTAAATACCTGGGACAACTTTTACTCTTTTGTTAAATGTAAATATTTATATCCTCATAACATCATTTGTCATGAAAGACAATGGAACCTAGTAGAAAATTTTCAAGAAGAATGTATATGACTCTTTTTGAATTCTTGATTGTGGAAGTGTGGAAAAATATATTAGCCACCTAGACCTCAATTCCCTTATCACTGAAGTGAGGAGGCATAATACCAAAATTTTATATTCATGATAAAGATTTCAAATAAGTTGAAAAAGGGACCTGGAAAATGATAGACACTCAATTATTATAAGCCCAAGTCTAATAGGACATGTCTTTGTAGAGCTGAACAATAAAACTTATGACACTCTGAGACCACAGAAGAAAGAATTGAATAATTCATTCTTTCATTCATTGGCATTGGATGCCAATTACATTCAATGTCAAGCACACTTCAATATCAACACTTTATTATTTGCTTCATCTGAAATGCTCTTTTCTGTATATTTGTTTAACTAATTCTATCTTCTCTGGCCATTCATGGAATAGTACCTGAGTCTGGCTCTTCTTAATTTTTTCAATTGCTGTCTGATACTTTCTATTTATTTTCTTGTATTTTTATTATTATTTTTACCATGAAAATATAAATTTCACAACTTTAGAGACTTGTTTATTTGTTTATGGCTATATAAATAGTGCTGTGAATTATGCCTGACATATTGCAGGAAATTGTAAATATGCTCAAATAAATGAATATACAGATTATGCCATAGAACAAGATTTGATTCCCATTTGTGCTCCTCATCAAATTTTTCTTTTAAAATATTCCTTATTGTTGATACTGGGTTATGTTTATGAATACATAATGTTTATTCTCCTTGTTTTAGTTTTGAATGTTTTGGCACTTTATATAATGCTATAATAAACATCATTGTGCATAAATATCCTCACTGAATTTTGATTGTTTCCTTAGAGTAAAACCCTAGAGTGGCATAACTTGATTAAATCACATTTTATGCCTTCTTAAATATTTTGACACAGAGGTAGATTCATTAAAAGCAGCCAGCCTAGTACCCTATTGCTAGTATCTCAAGCGATATTAGTTTAATTGAATGTGTGGAGTTTTGAATAAAGAAATGAATAGGATGATACACGTAGAAGAAGCCCAGAGCAATGAGGTGGTCTAGGGAATCTGGAGTAAACAATTGTATATAAATAGTTAAAATTGTGAGCCATATCAAGTATGCAATTAGGGTATCAGCAAGTAACAATTGTGGATGGGTAGTTTCAGAACAGCAGGCAGAGCTTTCAAAGTTAAGGTAAGTTTAGGGATAGCCATTGGCGTTTTAGACAGAAAGCAGAGACTGCCTGAATAGACTGTGGAATAAAATGCTGAATCAATAAAAACAGTATCTTATTTCAGATGATAAGCAAGACCATATTAACATAGTGTTGCTCTACTCAGCCTACCACATGCAAGCTAAACTTGCATAAAATATCCTGAAGCATTTTAGGCAGTGTTATGAAATTATTAAAATCAAGTTTTTTCAAACATTCATTTTGAAAAGATGAACTATATAATTTTCTTATATTATTAATAAGTATAAATCAATAATTTATTTCCCTCTTCTTTCCAAAACATCATAGTTCTCAAATTTATTTAAGCTTGCTACTAAATCAATGAACACTTCTAAATTGTTCACTGATTTAGCATTTTATATGTGGATAAATTATAGTGCAGGGCCAGTTCTGTGGCATTGCAAGTTAAGCTGCTGCCTGCTGTCCTGGCAGCCCATGTATGTGATGGTTCAAATTGTAGCTGCTCCTCTTCCTATCCAGCTCCCTCTAAATGTGCCTAGGAAAGAGCAGATAACGACCCAAGTGCTTGGGCCTCTGCCACCCTTATAGGAGACCCAGATGAAGCTCCTGGTTCCTGATTTTGGACTGTCCCTGCCTTGGCCATTGCATACATTTGGGAAGTGAACCAGTGTATGGAATCTCTGTCTCTCTATCTCTATCTCTATCTCTGCTTCTCTCTGTCTCTGTAATTCTTCCTTTCAAATAAATAAATAAATATTTTTAAGAAAAATCACTGTGCTAGTTTTTATGTGTGCTAAAGTAAGTTAATTTTCCTGTTTTTCATAAGGAAAGATAAAAGTACAGAATATAATAAAAATAGTGGTGGATGAATATACAAGGAAAGAGGACTCACTTCAATAAACAGTAGTAAGATTCCTAACAAGACAAAAATGTGTCTTTTTTTTTTTTTTTTTTTTTGACAGGCAGAGCAGAGTGGACAGTGTGTGAGAGAGAGATAGAGAGAAAGGTCTTTCTTTGCCCATTGGTTCACTCCCCAGTGGCCTTTGGGGCTGGTGCGCTGCAGCTGGCACACCGCGCTGATCCAAAGCCAGGAGCCAGGTGCTTCTCTTGGTCTCCCATGCTGGTGCAGGGCCCAAGGACCTGGGCCATCCTCCACTGCACTCCCGGGCCACAGCAGAGAGCTGGACAGGAAGAGGGACAACCGGGACAGAATCTGGCGCCACAACTGGGACTAGAACCCGGTGTGCTGGCGCTGCAGGTTGGGGATTAGGCTATTGAGCTGCAGTGCCAGAAATGTGTTTTGATTCAAAAGTGAGAAGGATCACTTCACTTGGAATTCCAGGGAAGAGTTTGTAGAGAAGATAGGATAGGTAGAATTTGGGTAGAGTCAGATTAAAACAATGTTCTTTTGCCAGGAAAATCAGCATGACTTAAAAAAAATTAAAAATGTAAAGAAAATAAGTGTAATAGATCAAAGTAATGTTTACCTCATGGGAAATAAAACAGTTTGGCTGAAGTGGATGATGAATGTAGAAAATCAAGGGCATATGTCATTAAGGACATAATGGACACACAGAATGCCAGGCTATGAAATTAACAGAAGTCAGAAAATTGTGACTGTAACTACTAGAATGGTTTTGCCTAATCCTATTTCACATGAGCATTTTAACAGTGACCCACATGCTTTCACAGAGAATTGTAAAGACAGGGTTTAATCCACAAGTGATGTTAATTGACACCGAGTGATTTCTTTCACCTCACAAGCATAAGGTTCATAAAATGTTTAGCCAGTTATTTCACTGCTGCTCTGGAAGCACAGTTAAGAGGAGGAAGCTATGTAAGCACTGGGACAGACCTGGCATAATTTAATGGGCTAACAACATTTCACAAAGTCAGAGGTTGTGATTCCTAATCCTGCTCTTTTAGTTAACACAATATGTGATGCTTCTGCATTAATTTTAAGGCTATAAAATAGCTGTTTTCCACAACTCTCAAGGGAATCCCACGAAATCAATTGAATAATGACAGATAAGTACTATGAGCTTCTTAGAGGGAAACCTAAATCTCATAATTGCCTTCTTCAACCACCTTCATTTTATTTTATAGAGTGAACTGCAGTAAATATAAGAGATGGATTAATTTTATCTCCCTTCATTTTTTTTCCCTTGGTAAATTGAACAAAAGTAGGAATCGTCACAGAAATGCAGCCCATAAAATTTTTGTTCATAAATGATAAACATATGCTATAACTAGCAATAAAATCACTTCTATGACACATTTAAGAAATGAGCCATATATCTTTATAATCACAATTTATACACATCTCTGAAGTATGCCTTTATGTTATAATCTACTTTTAGAATGATTTGCTCATATCCATTTGCTTTTCCAGAGACATAATGGACTTTCTCTGATTCACCTGTATATTCTGGTCTAAATTTAACATTTATTTATGGCAGAGATTTTTAAAAACTGTCTAAGTATAAATATGATGCCCTTGGGCTTAGAACAGTTCCATGTCTATGACTAGCAAGTTTACTGTATCTTTTAAGATTATTTCAGGTATATGCAATAGAAAGCACTAGCCCTTGGCCTACTTACCTGCTAAGGATATTTATTGTAAGGTTTCATAGATTCAAAAGGTAAAGAAAGAACAGAGCAGCAGAACCTCTGCAAGAACTGATAGTAGTAAAACTCCAGTGACAAGGAATTCTTGGATATTAAAACCAAGGAATTGCCATCAAGTGGCATGCATCTCATGAGATTTCAGTCTGTATATTTTTTTCATGATCAAAATTTCACAGCAGAGAGTGAATCCGAATGGCTCACTTTGAATCTAGACTATAACTGCACGACTCAGTCATATGTAGAGGGGAGGATGTTTTTATTCAAATCCTTTTAAAGATATTCTGGAGAAGAGTTTATATATAAGAAGCTAAAATTATCTTTGGTCATGTGGATTCTGATGTTCACCAGATGTGGTGGATCCTTAGGCACTGAAAAACATCTTCCTGCTCTTGAGGCAGCTCCAAGACATTTGATCCTCCAGCACAACTCAGACCTTTGTATTCAACCGAGGAATTCCAATCTCATGAAAACAAAACATCTTGCCTTGTTGCACCATGGGTCCTCCTTTAACCTTTACTGATACCTCCTTCTTTCCTAAGCATATGATCTCACTTCCAGTATTTTAAATGGAATTTTATTAATTCCCCAAATCCCAGGAGATGCACGATGTGGAGGATATTTCAAAAGTTCCTTACTGCATTGTTGCTCTCTCTAAACCATTATGACCCCAAATTCTTGTAAACAGGTATACTCTGCTTTGATGTTGATGATTTCTGATTTTATCTTCTATATAATTTCGTCATGTCTGCTGTTGGCCATTGCTTGTCAATACTCCACTCCCATTTATACTCTCCTTGAAGTCTTGCCATGGTTATCAATTCAGCCCTATGTGTAACCCTTGCATTACCCTGAATCCACATGGGCAAACCTTAGACCATTCTGACTTCCCATTTCATTGTCTTCAACTTTTTTTTCAAGATTTATTTATTTATTTGAGAGGTGGAGTTACAGACAGTGAGAGGGAGAGACAGAAATAAACCACAAAATCTGTATATTAATTTAAGCAAAGTTTGTCAGTTTTACTCACATCAAAATGAATTATATTTACATAGGTTAATTCTCTCAATTGACTTGAATGAAATTGTTACCTGTGTTTTGATTATTGTGATTATAAAAAGTAATGATTAATTTTATACTGAGCCTTTCTTTTCTCTTTAATATAATACCCTCTACACATTATCATTCAAGGTAAAGGAGCTTGGCATTATTTTCATTCATTTATTTATGTTAATTTTATTCTGAGTACCCTTCGGAAAGTAGAATCTAGGAATTTTCTAACTCTGACACACAAAATACCTGTTCCTTAGAAGGAGCATTACACTGTTCAAATCATATCATATTAGTTCATTTGAGATTTATCCATGAAAGATACGCTCCAGAATTAGCATATCTGATTTTTATATCACTGCGTTTTCAATGGCTGTTAAAATTCTTATATATGCTAATCCTTTGGGACCTGATTGGGTCCTCTGCAACTGTGCAGTAACAGCTTGCACTCTTCTTATTTAATCTTTATTCTCACTTTGTGCTGCCCTTGATAATCTCCTTCACAGGTTCCAGGATGAGGGACTCCATCCACACTGGAAAAGGAACTAAAGCCAAGTAGACCTGGACTTCTTCATGTTTATACCAAGCAGCTGCAGCTTGGCCATGACCACTGCTCAGCATGCCTGATATTTCTCCCTCATTGACTCTTTGGCTCATGGCTCTCCAAAATGATTCAGTCTCTTCAGTAAAGCATGTTCCAGTTTTTTCTCCTCAATCTTAGTTTCAGCAGAAACACTTAGTGTGTTCAGGCAATTTGTAAGAAATACTTTCATTACCTCGACATTCTTCATTTGGTTTCTTCCACTCTTTCCTACAGACTCGAGAGTAGAATCAACTCTCCTCTTGTCCAAAACCCAGAAATATATATTTTTATGACATTTTTTGGTATCTTAAGAGATCTTGAATGAGTTAACCCTAGTGTTCAAACAACTTAAATGTCTTCCAAATTAAAAAACATCCATTAATTCAAGTAGCAATATTTACTTGGAGTCCAGTAACATTAGACACGTGTCTTTAAAGAATAAAAAACATTAAGAAGCTTAATGAGTGAAACTTAAAAGCATCAACCATTTTATTGAATTCTAACTATAATCAGTCACTGTGTTAATTATTTAATGTAATCCTAAACAAAAACAATGAAAGATGAATCTTTTCGGGAAATTCTATACTTATGTTATTTTTACTAACTACTTAACTATGATTTTGAAAGGTTCAATAACTTGTCAAAGTATAATAAGAGAGTGGGAGAGTTGATGTAGAAACCCATAACTTTCAGATGCCAGGGCTCATAGGCTTAAATCATCAAATTATGTATGCAATGATTAGAGCATTGCATAAAATACAGTAGTAAAGTGGGAATGTCTAACTCACAATGGAATATTTCAAAAGTCTCCATGGAGCAGTTATATCCACATGATCTCACTAAATGATACTTTGGATTAGGTGAAAGGGTAAATGGGTCTTCCCCTGGAGGATTTTCATCTTCATTGCATATAGAATAGAAGGTGACAACTGGTAGCGTTAACAGAGCAGAAATAGTGTAATATAAGAAAAACATAAGGTAGAAAGATAGTGGTGGTGGAAGAATATGCTGACTAGGAGATTGGGTCCTTGTCCTTGAAGTCATGGCACCATAAGGAGTTTGAATTTTACCTAAGAAGCAATTAGGAGCCAGAAAACTTTTAGTACAAGAACTTACAAGGACAGATTTATAATACTTATTAATCTTTCCACCTAGAATGGGAGCAGTAAAGAAAAAAAAAACAAAAAAAAGGGAGAAACAGAAGTTAGACAATTGTTCCAATAATCCAGGTGAGAGGTGATTAATGAGGGCTGTGCAGAGCAGTGTCATTGGCATCAGGCAGACTTGGGCTGTCATTCTGGCTCTGCCTCCTACCAGCTGTGTGACTTGGGGCTAGTATTTAACCTTTATAATTACCAAGTTCCTAAAATGGTAAATGAAGGTAGGAACTTCCTCATAGATTTATTGAAAGGGATAATTGTGATAATCCACATAAACTACTTAACATTTTTCTTTGTACCTTTAAGGATTCAACAAATTGGTAATGCTTTCATCACTAAATGTTATATTTACTTGCAAAATCAAGCCAACAGCCTTCTTGGAGAGGAGGATATAGAGTTCCAGGTTTCATTTTAGAAGTCAGGAATAAATGTTGTAGTAGATGAAATAGGCCTAATACAGAGCCATAGCTGATGGAGCAGGCTGACAATACTGGGGTATGGGGAGTGCCAGGTAAAAAGCCCATGTCTGAGGTGCAATCTTTAGGGCACAAATCTAAGATAAACTTTATTCTAAAGCTAAACAAAGATATCTCCTGATGCAACAATTTGATCTTTAGGTACCATGTGGGTTTCAACTCCCCCCTAGAATTATGTAAATTATGAAAACATGTTTGCTGTGAGATAAAAATTAATCCATGCTTTTCACATGTAGTTAATTTAATCTTCAAGAACACCTCATTGAAGTCTTCAGTGTAATCTTCATATTCCATGGGAACATTCTTAGATTAAAAGAATTTAGGAATGATAGAAGAAGTTTGATCCAGATTTATTTCTAACTCCTATAACAATTTATATGTTATGTTATTCATTAGATCAAAGGGGCCTGTGCTGTGGTGTGGCAGGTAAAACTGCTGCCTGCAAAGTTGGCATTCCAAATTCAAATCCTGCTGCTCCACTTCCAATCCAGCTCCCTACAAATGCACCTGGGAAAGCAGGGGAAGATGGTGCAAATGCTTGTACCCTTGTCATCCAGGTGAAAGAACCAGAAGGAGCTCCTGGCTCCTGGCTTTGGACGGAACTCAGCTCCAGCTGTTATGGCCATTTGGGGTGTGTACCCACAGATGGAACATCTCTGTCTATCTCTCTTTTTCTCTCTCTCTACCTCTGCCTTTCAAATAAAACAAAATAAAGTAATTTTTAAAGAAGAAAGTGTTAACATAGTAATGATTTAAAATAACTCAACATTAATTGAATAGTGACTGCATTTAGTTATTCAACACTGAATTAAAATTGAACTAATCATTTCTATATTCTCTTGAAATTTCTCTATCAAAAGATAATATGGATAAAACAAATACATTAATAATGTTTTTGAAATAATAAGTGAATTGCCCTAGTTTTACCAGAGTGATTAATATTCTAAGGTCCATAGGGTGGGTGTTAAGATGTTCTTGGGACACCTACATTGCATATCTGATACCTGACTTTGAGTCTTGACTGCACTTTCAAGTCCAGCTTCATGCTAATGCATATCTGGTAGGCAAAATCTATGATTCAAGTAGTTGGGTTCCTGTCATTCATATGGGAGTTCTGGATTGAGTACTGGGCTTCTGGCTTTGACCTGGCCAAACCTCAGCTGTTGTGAGGATTTTGGGGAGGGTAGTAGCAGATGAAGGCTTCTTTTTCTCCCTCTTCCTCTCTCCCTTTCAAATATAAATGAATAAATAAATAAAAATATTTCCACATCCTCATGTTTCCATTGAACAGTAAATATATATTTGAGAGGGAGAGCTAAGCATCAGTCCCACCACTGGGAAGACTTGGGCCTTTATGATAATTTAAAAATGTCTTACTACTATACCTGTCATCTGGCAGTGTGTATGAGCCCAGTTATTTTGAGTATGATCAAAATTTTTTTTCAAAATACTTACTATTTTTGTACAAGACTAGCCTGAAGATGAAAAATAGAATTTAATAAATAATCTGTTGAGAAAATTTAGTAGTCATTATTGGCTCCTTAGTGAATGGTTAGTAATAACTTAGCTTCCTTTATGTATGATTTCCGTCTTAAAACAAGAGTAATTCATTCGAAAGAGAATTCCTAGTTTTTTGACAATGTTAGCATTAAAATTATTTTTATACATGTCACTTCATGGGCCTGTTGTTTTAGCTGATGTAATCTCATTGTCGGGAGAAAAAATTTTTTTGTGTAAGAGGCTGCCAGAAATATGAGACTACTATGTCTTCTACCAGATTTTCAACAACAGAATGCTTGGATAATGATTACAATAATTTTTATAGATGAGAATTCTTTCATCACTCATTACAAATAAAACAGTGACTGCACCAAAATCAATGGTTAACTAAATAATCTATTTATAGACAACTGGTCTTGGTTTATTTAGATTTGGCTTAAATCCTTAACTATGGACATTCTGCTAGCCCACATGATGTCTCTGAGTATCCATTCCTAAAAGGTCCAATCAATTGTTTCAGTTCGATGATTTCTTAGACACAAGTACGTACATGCCAGCAAGCAAATCTGGTGTTTGGATCATGTAAACAGGCTGCTGTCAGTCGACCCAATCATGGTTTCATCTTCTCTTCTTACAGCATAGACAGAAACTAACACCTCCACCCCCCACACACACCACACAATTGTACTCTTTTTCAGGATTGTTCTAGAACTATTTTCATTAATAATTATAATTATAAAGCTGTGATATAATACCATGTTTCTTTCAAACAACGCAAACAAGTTGTCAAGTGCCTAACGTTCATTACTAACACATGCAAACTTAAGTGGCTTAAGTGGGCATTTAAGAATGTTTCATCTGTGTGTAGCAAGGCTAACAAATTACTTCAGAACAGATGTTAACGTTTAGCACCTTTAGTTCTTGGATGTTCGTTTGAAAAGAAATTGCTTGTGCTGTAAATTATAAGACCAAAAGACTGGAGAGAGGGAAATATCTATGTTTTTCCTAACAATTAAACACGTTTGATTTTAGAGTTTGATTTTAGATGTCTTTAGTGATATCTTTGAGAGCAGTTAAACACTGTATATGTCTCTTCAATTTCTATAACTTCCAGCCCAACATGGAGGAAGTGTATTCCCAATGCCAGTGGTGCATGTTTCCCAATGTCAATCTTAATCTCTAAAAATATGCCCCAGAGTAAATATCTGTTCTGAAAGCAAGTGTGGATTTGGAGATTGCTTAAATCATAGTGGGTATAGAAGAACTGATTTCAAATTTCAGCAGACATTAAAATTTCCCGATACATATGTTAAAACACAGACCACTAGAACGTGCATTTCTGACAAACTCCCAGGAAATGTTGATGTTGAAGTGGTTACCCTAGGAGCCCCACTTACAGAAGAATGGGGACAGGAGCTGGTGGATGTCAGGTATAAAGACAAGAGCAGGAAATGGAAAGGCCAGATTCTTGGCTTGATCCGTATATGATGTGAATATGTGCTGAAAGAGTCACTGCATCTCAGAAGGATAAAAATAACCTCCTGTTATTGTGTATAAATTTACCCAATTTTCTTCCTAGAGTAAATTAGTCAGTCACTATAGAAAACAGTATGGAAAATTATTTAAAAACTGATAATAGTTCTACTATATGGCTCAGCAATACAACCACTGGGTGTAATTCCAAAAGAAATAGAATCATGGGCTGGTGCTACGTAGCAAATTAAACCATCTCCTACAGCACTGGCATCCCACATGGGCAGGGGTTAGAGTCCTGGTTGCTCCACTTCCAAACCAGCTCCCTGCTAAAGTTCCTGGGAAAACAGCAGAAGGTAGCCCAAGTGCTTGGGCTGGGTGAACCCATGTGCAAGACCCTGAAGAAGCTCCTGGCTCCTGGATTCAGACTGGCCCAGCCCTGGGTGTTGTAGCCATTTGGGGAATGAATTATCAGATAGAAGACTTCTCTCTCTGCCTCTGTCTCTCCATCTCTGTAACACTACCTTTCAAATAAATAAATAAATCACACACAAAAAAGAAATCATTATATCAATGAGAAGGTACCTTTACTTATATGATTATTGCAGCACATTTACAGTAAGTATGATATCTATATACAGGTCTATCATTAGAAGAAAGAATACAGCAAATATATATATATATATGTGTGCAATGGTATATATTCAAAAATAATGAAATCCCAGCATTTATAGAAAAACAAAAGAAACTAGAAGGTCTTATGCCAAGTTAAAAAAAAGTCAGACATGGAACAAAAATGCCACATTTTCTTCCTTATATCTGAACTCAATCTGAACATAAAAAAGGATTATCATTGGCTGGTGTGGGGAAGGAGAATAAATGGATAATAAATACCAAAACACAGGTAAATAGAAGTGTTGATTTTTAGTGCTCCACAGCACAGTGGGGTGACCATAGTTCACAATAGTACAATTTATATTTATGAAGAATTAGAAGAGAGGAGCTTAGAGACTCTGAACTAGAGAACTAGACAGAAAAGTAAAATGCTAATTACCCTGATTTGATCTATACCTGCTTTATATACTGGTTAATATATAACACTGTACTTCATAAATATGTGCAATTATTACATGTAAAACACAAACTTGGAAAAAATGTTAAATAACTGTAGAAGTTTGTGAAATCCTACAGACTGGACTGCTGTCTAGGAAATTCACAAGAAAGGATCTAAAAAGTGCTTAAGTTTTTAAAGAAACATTTAATTCTCCTTACTATAATACTTTTCCAAATTATTTATTCCTACTTTGTTTTTACCATAGAGACGTCACATTTGTTTGCATTGTCCTTGATAATGAGTTAAGAAATTTCCTCTTGGAACAGTGTTGTGGCATAATGGGTTAAACTGACGCTTGCAGCGCAGGCATTCCACACTGGTTGGAGTCCAGGCTGCTCCACCACTGATCCAACTCCCTGATAATCCACCTGGGAATAGAGTAGAGGAAGACCCAATTGTTTGGGCCCATGTACCCACGTTGGAGACCCAGATGAATCTCCTGACTCCTGGCTTTAGCCTGGAACAGCTGTTTGGGTAGTGAACCAGCTGAAGGAAGATCTCTCTCTGTCTTTCCCTTTCTCTCTCTGCAATTCTGTCTTTCAAATTAATAAAATAAATCTTTTAAAAAAGAAAATTCCTCCCATAATTTTATTATGAAACATTTACAACATATGACATCACCTTCTGGGGCCTCATGTAAGGAACTTAGAAGTCACCTCTGTCCCTAAGAACAAGGAAAAAACTGAATAGATTGAAAAATCAATGGTGCTTATGAGATGTGAAAGAGGGGAGTATTCAGGCAACACATCTACCTTTGAGACTGGAGAAGTAGACAGGAAACATGGAGAATGATAGCTTTCCAGGGAACCATATCCCTCATGAAATGGTATAGTGTTATTTGAGCATGGACTTGTATTTGTAAGTGCAAGCTGCACATTACAGGGCAGCCATTAAAAATACATATAAAAATAAAGGAAGTATAACCGATATGCAAAGAGAAAAATATGTATGAAATACTTAAAGCCTCAACAGGTAGAAAAAGAGGATTAGAAGACAAAACTAAGAATAAACATATGTTTAGTGAATAGAACGTTAATAACTGATGTGTTAGACATTAAAAAAACAACAATAATCACTTTGAACACCAACCACTTAAGAGTACTTATAAAATGACAGAAACTGTCAGAGTGGGTAAACAAACAAGATTCAACCATTCATTGTCTGCAAGAAATTCATATTAGGGTTGAGTGTTGTGGCACAGTGGGGTAAGCTGTTGGTTATGATGCTCACATCCCATATCAGAGTGCCTGGGATCTAGTCCTGCTTCTATCTTTTCATCCAGTTTCTGCTAATGCACATGAGAGACAGCAGATGATGTCCGAAGTACTTGTGTCCCTGCCACCCATGTGAGAGGTCTGCTTGGAACTCCTGGCTTCTGGGTTCAGCCTGGCCCACCTTGGCCGTTGTAGGTATTTGGAGAGTGAAATAGCAAATGGAAAACATTTCTCCTTCTTTGTGTGCCTCTCCTTTTTCTGCCATTCTGTCTTTCAAATAAATACACAAGTAAAATTTTAAGTAAAAAGAAAAACACACTAACTATACAGATATATCTGAATTCTAAGTAAATGGATGAAGAAAATATATTATGCAAACACACCAGAAAATAAAGTAGATATAGCTTGTTAATTTGAAGCAGAACAGACTTCAAAGTAAGAAAGTAATTATGGATAAAATGGGCATTGCCTGATAATAAAGGGGTCAGTTTCTCAAGAAGAAATAACAATCCTTACTGTGTGTGCTTAGGAGCAAGAGTCTCAAACTTTGTGCAGCAAAAACAAACAGAAGCACAGAGAGAAATAGGTGAACCCACTATCATAGTTGGAGATTTCAATGCCCCTCTATCTGAAATGGTCACATACAACAGATACAGCAGGCAGAAAATCAGTAAGAACATAGATGAAAAATACACACTCTTCTCAAACTCACATGGAGTACTTGCCAAAGGGACCACTTTCTGGGCTGTAAAATACACCTTATCAAATTTAGAAGTAAATGAATTTTACAATGTATGTGCTTAGGCTACAACAAAATTAAGCTAGAAATCAATAGCAGAAAGATAACTGGAAAATTCCCAAATCTGTGGATATCAAACAACGTGCTTTTTAGTAACACATTAGTCAAGGAAGAAATCTAAAAGGAAATTAAAAATATTTTGAAGCAAATGAGTGGAAATGAAAACATAACATTAAAATCCGTAGGATGCAGTTAAAACATTCTGTATTAGGAAATTTGTGGGATTGAATGTTGGTACTAGAAAAGAAGAAATATCTAACATCAATATTCCAAGTTTCCTTCTTAGGAAACATTAAGAAGGAGCAAATTAAATCCATAGTAAGCAGAATAAAATAAATAAGATTTTAGGCAGGGGCTACCACGTGTAGTGCCAGCATTCTATATGGGCACCGGTTGGAGACAGGCTGCTCCACTTTCAATAGGGGTCCCTGTTAATGCACCTGGGAAAGCAGCAGAGGATGGCCCAAGTGCTTAGACCTCTGCACCCATGTGAGAAATCTGGAAGAAGCTCCAAGCTCCTGGCTCCAGCCTGGATTAACCCTGGCCATTGTGGCCATTTGGGGGGGGGGGTGAACCAGCAGATGGAAGATCTCTCTCTCTCTCTCTCTCTCATTCTGCCTGTCAAATAAATAAACAAATTTAGAAAAAGATTTTAAGCAGAAATCAATGAAGTTGAAAACAAGAAATCAGTAGAGAAAATAAAACAAAAAGCTGATATACCTCTAGACAGATTAACTGAAAAGAAACAATTAAAAAACAAAAGAGAATAAGACAGAAAGGACAAAAATCATGAATTATTAACATTAGAAATATATGTGGAAAATACAAAGTTATTGACAAAAAACCCTTGGAACCAACCAAAAATTATAGCAAGATTACAGGGTACTAGGTTAATATACAGAAATCTATTATTTTCCATTATCAGCAATGAATAAGAGAATTTGAAGTTAAAAGCAAAGTTATTTTTACTTTAGTTCTTCACCAAGTGAAATAGGTAAAAATATAAAGAAAGGGCAAGCATTGTTGTGTACCAGGTTAAACCACCACCTGCAACATTGGCATCCATTATGGGCACCAGTTCAAGTCTTGGCTGCTCAACTTCAAATCCAGTCCCCTGGAAATGCACCTAGGGAAGCAGTGGAGGATGGCCCAAGCACTTGAACCCTCATGGGAGTTGAAGAAAAAATTTCCTGACTCCTGGCTTCAGCCTGGCACAGCCCTGGCCATTGCGGCCATGTGGGGACTGAACTGCAGATAGAACATCTCTCTCTCTCTCTCTGTGTGTGTCTGAATCTACCTCTCTGTAATTCTGCTATATATACTTATATAGTACTATATATATATATATATATAGGATATATATATATATATAAACAAAAAAATGATGAACAAAACCAAAAAAAGAAATAATTAGGGGCCAGCAACATGGCCAAGTAGATTAAGCCCCCAACCTGCAACAATGGCATCCCATATGAGAGTGCCAATTCAAGTCCTGTCCATTCTACTTCTGATCTAACTTCCTAATTATGTGCCTGGGAAAGCAGTGAATGATAGCCCCATTATTTGATCCTTTGCCACAACTGTGCAAGACTGCAATGCTGCAATGGAGTTTCTGGTTCCTGGCTTTAGCCTGGCCCAGTCCAGCTGTTGTGATCATTTGATACAGTACCTTGGAAGAATTCAGTGGTTCCCTACGGAACTAAACATACTTTTGCTATAAAACCTAGTGCTAGTATTCCTTAGCATTTATGCAAGGGAGTAGAAAACTTATGCCCACAAAAAAAAAAAAAAAAACTGCACACAGAAATTTATATAAGTTTAGTAATAATTGCCAACACTTGAAAGAAACTAAAGTGTTCTTCAGGTAGTGGATAGATTAAAAAAAAACCTGTAGTATATTCAGATAATAAAATACTATGAGAAGCAGCAGATGATTGATTAAGTCCTTGGGTTTCTCCCACTCACATGAGAAACCAAGATGGAGTTCCTGACTTCTGGCTTTGATCCTGCCCATCCCAGGCTGTTGTAGGCATTTGGAAGTAAAATAATAGGGGGAATATTGATCTATGTCTTTCTCTCTGTTACTCTGCCTTTCAAATAAATTTAAAAAGTAGACTTTAAAAAAGAAAAAAAAACTATGGAGGCTATAAATGATCAGTGGTTTCCAGGGTTTGTGAGTAAAGGATGAATAAGTGGAACAGAAAGAATTTTTAGAGTAGTGAAATTCTCTGCATTGTACTTTGGAGATAAAGGACATACATTTGTCCAAACTCTTACACTGTACAAGATCAAGAGCAAACACCCAGGTAATCTCCAGAATTTGGATGACAGTGATGTGTCAGGGTAGGTTTATCAATTGTACTACTTCTGTAACAATTGAGAATGAGAGAGGCTACGAAGGGAGTATTTGGTAAGTGCCTATATCTTCCCTTTAATTTTGCTGTGAACCAGTGTCTGCTCTAAAAAGATAAAGTCTTCAATCATGAAAAAAAAAAAAAAAAACACCAGAGCAAGCAAGAAAAAAAATATCAGCCTGTCTTGCAGAACTGCATTGCCCTCTCTCCTCTTTTCATCTCTTGCTTTACTAAGAAGATAGCTTGCCATATTTTATTTTGAAAATTCCAAGGAGCTCTACTAGTCTTCCTCATTTTGAAATGGGTCTTGAACTTATTTTTTTCATAGCAGATAAGAGAGTGAAGGCATACAGACTATTTACAAGTGGACAACTATCCCCAGACAATACGAGTCAGGGAAGCAAGTTTGACAGAAATACAAGGTTACATAGGATAAACAGAGTAACAACATTTTTGCCAGAATCAGCCTTTTGCAAATAGTGGTGGTCAGCACTTATCAAAGCCTGCTTTAGTACTTTCAGGAAGCTTCAAAGTTTGTTCAAACATTATGACCTCAAACTCTGGCTTATTCTATATCATTTTCTCCTCCAGGCCAAATTTACCTAAGAGGAAAGTCATTATTTTTCATTCTAGGGATACAGTTGTAAGGAGTTCTCATAGATACAGAAAGGGAGACATTACAAATTGGTTGGAACAAAAATGCTTATGGATTTTCTGATTCAAGTACTTGTATATATTGAGGATTTAGGTAAATATGAGCAGATGTGGCAAAACCAGGCTTAATTAAATCTGTGTTATTTACATTAAAGAAGATAATCATACTACAATATATTTTTAAAAACTCTTAATGCTATATTGTACCCAACTGATTTTTTGATAGTATTTATTCACCAGAACCTCAAAGAAAGATTATTATAACAAGATACCACAGACATGTGGTTTGAACAACAGAAATTTATTTCTCACATTTTTGCAGCTTGAGAAGTCCATGGTCAAAGTGCTACATCACTTGGTTCCTGGTGAGAGCCCTAAGGGTGTCTTCTGGTTGAACCCTTGGGAGAGACAGAGGAGGAGGAGAAAGGAAAAAAGAGGGAGCACTTTTGTGCCTCTTATGAGAGTGCTAATCCCATCAAGAGGGCATTGCTTTTGAGTGTAATTGCTGCCTAGAGTCCCCACCTCCTGGTACTCTCCCACTGGTGGTTACGGCTCCAACATAAGAACTTTCTAAGAAATAAGGCAAAAAATAAATGCCCTTTTAAAAATGTAAATATTCTTTGAGAAGCTGAAATATAGACATGTTTTTTATATCATGGAGTACATTTGTCATACATTGACAACCAATAAAAAATATCAGCTGGTCACTTTCCCTGTGTCCAAAGCTCTATTTTTCCTCAATTTTTACATGCAAATAAGATAAATTTACCTTAAAGAAGGGAAACAGTGCAAGCCAGAAAGATATTGGTAACTGTACTAGTTTTCTGTCACTGCATAACAGATTGACATGTGTTTAACAACTTAAAACAACAGAGTTGGTTATTTCATAGTTTATTTATTTATTTTTTAAGGAATACAAATTTCATAAGTACAACTTGAGGAATATGGTTATTCTTCCCATCATACCCTTCCTCCCACTCACACTCTCACCACCCCCATTCCCAGGCTCATTCTCCATTAAGATTCATTTTTAATTAACTTTTTACACAGAAGACCAACTCTATAGTAAGTAAAGATTTCAACAATTTGCACACACATGTACACACACAAAAAAACTTGTTGGGAACTAGTTTTACAGTTAATTCTCATAATACAACTGATTAAGGATAGAGATCCTGCATGGGGACATGCACAGTGACACACATGCACAGTGCACAGTGACTCCTGTTGTTAATTTCACAATTAACACTCTTATGTATTGATGGAAGCCTTTTGACTCCACAAACTGCATTAGTATTTAGAAAAGGCCATAAGCAAAGTGGAAGTTCTCTCCTCCCTTAGAGAAAATAGTCTTTGAAGGCCATTTCTTTCCACTGCAGTCTCACTCACAGAGATCCTTCATGTAGAACATTTTTTGCTACAGTGTCTTGGCTTTCCATGCCTGAAAAGGTCTCACAGGCTTTTCAGCCAGATCAGAAGTCTTAAGGGCTGATTCTGAGGTCAGAATGTTACTTAAAATGATTGTCATTCTGTGAGTCTGCTGTTTGGACTGCTTCCCAAATTGGAACATTCTCTCCTTTCTATCTATTATTATTATTACTACCAGACCCTTGATCCTAGTTATATGATCACTTTAACACTTAAGATGGCATTTTTACCACCTAACTTAATGGGATTTGGGATCATCTGACAAGTTTTTAAACTGTACCCTTAGATGTAAGTCTATAGGAATGTATGCAGAATTATACAGCTTTACAGTTACAAACTTCCTCCTGCCTATCTTATTCCTACTTATTTTTTGCTGAGATTCATCCTCAATTGACTTTATACACATATGATTACCTCTATGTGTTAAGTAAAGAGTTCAACAAATAATATGAAGAAAAAACCAACAAACAAAAAAACATACAAAAAATCTGAAACTGTTCCTTGACAGCTAAGACAGCCCAAGTCGTCTCTTCTTGAAGTGTCAATTTCACTTCTACAGTTTTCATTTTAGATTTTCTATTAATTTTTGTCAGAGGTTTGGATATTGCATTGCTGGGTCCTTTGCTTGGGGTACAAGGCTGTAGTTTAGTTAGGGAAAGAGTCCCTTCCAAACTCTCAGGTAATTGGAAGAATATAGGACTGAGGGCTCAAATTTCTTCTGTTGTCCTTGAGAGGGCACCATTAGTTCTTAGAAACTGCTTGCAAATCCTTGCCCTCTGCTCTGCTTGACACAGCTGCTCATAGTACAGCTCACTTTTTCAGGCAGGAATGGAGAGAAACTCTTTCTCATTAGGGAGATACTACTTTCTCTTGTAAGGATTTTCAATTAATTGTCACCATCTTTCAGGATAATCTTTTTGATTGATTTGAAATTAACTTATTTGGAATTGATCTCTAAAAGTCCTCCACATTTTCCATTTTTGTATTAGCTAGAAGTAAGGTCTGCCTACAATCAGGAGGAAATGAATAAGTAGGCCAGAACACCAGCGGGTGGAGATCATTGTTGCCATCTTACTATTTGCCTATCACCATTAATGCAGGTCACGCTTTATTTCACAGCAAGTATGCTTTAAAGGGAGGAGTGGTGGTGCTGTAAGTCAGTGGTTATTAACTCAAGGTATGGACAGTTTTAGGATATGCCCATGAGTGAAATTTATACCAGAGACTATGATTTGATTGCTCTGGAGTAGTTTCACAAGTTTCTCCAGATTTGCTTAATCTGCCACTTAAGAAATAAAAATTTAATATTTGTAAGATGTATTCTTCTAGTGATTATTGTTAAATCAGATGGATAACCACTGCTTTCAGTACCAACAGAACTGAGGGAACTGAAATATTGGTCCAAAGGCATAGCTGTTTGTGATTGAGTAAATAAATGAGATTTTGCTTAATTGAACAGTTATAGAAGAGCTATTGCAGTTTGGGAGTCACTTGTACTCATTTTGCTGGCATCTTGGAAAAATAAATAAGTAAATGATAAAATATTTAACTTAAAATACATAGGTTCCTATTACCCTGCTGCCCTATTATTTGAATAATTTAGTGGGGAAGGAAAACAATTTAACATGCATTGGTGAGATGGGTTTGTTATTGAGTAGGGGAAGAGGGTACTTGAACAAAAAGTAGTGGTCAAGCATAGAATGTCACAGTCTGAGAAGGGGAAGAAGTTGGTGTTGGCGACAGATTGTCACCTAAATTGGGACTGAACAGATTTACACTGATGAATATACTGAAGAGCCAGATTCTGTACTATCAGAGGAAGGGGCAATAAATATGAAAATAAACCTATGATATTGGATTGGCATTGAGGTTATCCAGTGTAATCTAATGATTTTACACACACACACACACACACACACACACACATGCATACACTATACATTTCCTGTCCACAGAACTAGAAAAGTCTGGAAGAAGTGACATCCAATAGCACTATTCTTATTTAGTATCTGTACTTTGAATTCTAAATGTCATTGTCATTAGGAGGAATCAGGACTGCTTGAACAAAGAGCTGATTTTAGGAATGGGGGCAGAAAATTTACAAGATTAGCCTGGAATATTTTGTGAAGAGAGTCCTCAAACAATGCTGAGGACTTGTCAAAATGCCACAAAAGCCAATTTACTGAGATTCCCATTGTCAAAATTTGGGATTTTAGTATCAAAATAAGTGAATATATATTACATGAATAAATGAATAAATGATGACAAATATTTCCTTATACAAAAACTATATAATATATACCTAAAAAATTGGAAAGTTAACTCACCACATGGTAAACATGATAGTAGTTGATTCATGCAAAGATAATCTATGAATGTTAAAAATGATGGGTGTAGCCGGCGCCGCGGCTCACTAGGCTAATCCTCCGCCTAGCGGCGCCGGCACACCGGGTTCTAGTCCCGGTCGGGGCGCCGGATTCTGTCCCGGTTGCCCCTCTTCCAGGCCAGCCCTCTGCTGTGGCCAGGGAGTGCAGTGGAGGATGGCCCAGGTGCTTGGGCCCTGCACCCCATGGGAGACCAGGAGAAGCACCTGGCTCCTGGCTCCTGCCATCGGATCAGTGCGGTGCGCCGGCCGCAGCGCGCCGGCCGCGGCGGCCATTGGAGGGTGAACCAACGGCAAAGGAAGACCTTTCTCTCTGTCTCTCTCTCTCACTGTCCACTCTGCCTGTCAAAAAAAAAAAAAAAAAATGATGGGTGTAATTTTGATAAGAAGTAGGATATTTAAGTAGTCTCAAACTATCTCCCCTCAAGCAACAACAAACCACTACCAACAAACTTAAGTAATTTCAAGAGGAAATGTACTACTTTTAAAGTAGATAATCACAATAGTCACAGCCCTGCACTAGTCATTAAATTAACATCATTACTATTAGCACTAAGTCCAAAGTAGGAGTCAATGAAATAATGTATTAGGCATGATTTGAATCTAATCATGAAGACATGTGGGATCAATGGAATTCTTTTAAATAACACTGCAAAAGTATATTATTCAAGTGCTAAAGCCACACAAGTCAATAGAAGAATTGGTAATTAGCCTAGAATGATAGAGAATAGAGATATCACAACTAAATATGGATGGTGATCTTTGTTTGGCTATATCACTATATATCATATTCTTGAATAATTTGGAAATATGTGGCTCTAGGTTGTGTATTAGTTGATGTATTAATTTGCTGTGATGCCATTAACAAAATAACACAGGCTACAAGCCTTAAACAATACATATTTTTATTTAGTTTAAAATATTTATATATTCATCAGAAAGTCAGATTTGTGTGTGTATGTGTGTGCATATATATTTGTATCAAAAATAGAGTCAAGTGACAATAGTAGTGGATGAATAGGGTAAAGCAAGTGAGAGAGAGAGATCTTTCATCTGTTGGTTCACTCCTCAGATGGCTGCAATGATCTTGTCTGGACCAAGCCAAAGTTATTAGCCAGGAACTTCATCCAGCTCTCTCACATTGATGATAGGGGCCCAAACACTTGGGCCATCTTCTACTACTTTACCCAGGCCATTAGCAAGGAGCCTGATTTGAATTGGAGCAGCCAGTATATGAACCGGCTACCATATATGATCACTATATCAGGCATCAGTTCTACCTGCTACCCAGAGACACCAGTTCCCTCAAATTTATCTTTTGCACAGCACTGAAGACCATCCAAGATTAAAGTTTTGGCAGGATTGATTTATTCTGAAACCTTGCTTTTTGATTTGCAGCAAGGAGCTAGATTGGAAATGGAGCAGCAGGGACACAAACCAGTACCCAGAGGGATGCTGGTACTGCAGGTGGTTTCTTTACCTGCTATGCCACCATGATGTCAACCTCTCTGTTATTTTTAAAACAACACTAATCAGATTAGATTGGCCTCATCTTCTTCATTTCTTTAAAAACCCTATCTCCAAATAAAATCATACTCAGAGGTACTGACGGCTATGGATCCAAGGTAAAAAACGAGGGCGGGGTGGATGGGTGGGGGCAGGATGCAATCAGCCTGTAATAGATGGCATTAATTTACCAGTGTTATTTCCTGAGTTTGATAGTCATACGGTGGTTATTTTAGAGAAAGTTCTTGTTTTCAGGCATTGCATGCTTATAAATTATGAATTGGTGTTACAATAAGTGTTTAAACTACTCTCAGGGAAATAAAAAAGTTCTTTGTTTTACTCTTGAAAACAATTTGAATTATTTATTTATTTGAAACCAGAGGGAGAGACAGAGTGAGTGAGAGTGATAGTGAGGGTGTATGAGAGTGAGAGTGAAAGAGATAGAGAAGGACAGGGATAGACAGAGAATTGCGATCGACTGGCTCAATCCTTATATGTCCAGGACAGATGGGGTCAGGCTCAACCAAAGCTGAAAGCTGGAATCCATCCAGGTCTCCCACATGGGTGTCAGGAACCCAATTACCAGAGCCATCACTGCTGCTTCCTCTGGTCTACATTGGTAAGAAGTTCAAGTCAGGAGCTGGAGCCAGGTCACAAACTCAGGAGCCCCAGTGTATGATGCTGGCATCTTAACTATGATTTGTGCAAAAAATTCCTGGCTTTAAAAAAAGATGGTAAGGCCAATAAGAAAGAGACGCTTAAGAGTGACATTACTGAGGAGACATTGAAGATGGCTTGAGGTAAAGAGGTGAGGCAGACTGTGATGATATATACTGAGTGGCCACAGATTTCAGCTCATGCTTCAAACCACAGGACAAGTAAATTGAGATGGAATCATGTTCTCTGACTGTGAGAGAAATTCAGGCAGATAAACAAAATGAATTTGGAAAAAAATAGAGATAAAGCTCCAGCTCAGTATAGTCAGGGAAGATGAAAGATTTTTGATGCTTGAGGCATAAAACTTTACATCAACTTCTGGCATTTTAAGTGAGGAGCTCTGACAGATGGAAATGCAATTGTGGCTGACTGTGGATAAACTGGAAACACCAGAGTAGAGAGTAAATTAAAATAATTTCTGGGGAAGATAGAAGCTATGTTCAATATTAAATAATAATTGATGGCACTTTACAATATATAAAGAAGGCACATCTTATTTTCCTTTACACCAATCATTTCTCATTTGAATATTATTATCATATTTAAATATATGCGACACAATTAGTTGATCATAAAGCTAACTTGTGTATGAACTTTTGTTCTACTACTTTTGTTCTAACTTTTGTAGAACATAAGATAATTTCTCTTGAATAAAATACTTACCATCTGTTATTGAAGATTAGACAAATAAATGATACTCTAATACTTTTATACAAAGGCAAATAAAGGCTGTTTTGTAACTGAGGAGAAATGCATGGATCAGGTGGGAGAAGAATGACAATAATCCAGTATGCGTGTGCTATTTTCTCTCTCCTTCAGGTTTTCGTATGCTTCTGTCATTATTTTCTCTCTTTTGGCTAACTCCCTGGTAACCATAACTGCCTGGTAGCATAAGTTCTGTTTTTATACAAGATAAATAAAGACATTGAACAGGAAAGTGGCATAATCATATTTCTAATTTGGGGCTCATTACTGATTTCAACCAATGATTTATTAAGTCCCAGGTATACCAGTGTTTGTGTCAGTCTCTCCTGACACCTGAGAGCCTGGCTTGAATGCTTCCCTTACTGGTTGCTTAGAGCCCTGAACTTGTAACTAGTAAAGCATGCGCATCACAGGAGGATGCTTATTTGTCTGGATTTCCTACTGGTTTGTATGTGTGAAGGGCAGGTACTATGTTTCATTGACAAGCGAGTCTCAGTACCCAGCCCAACCCCAGTCCTAAGAGTTTACTGTAACTATTTGGTGAGCTGAAGAATGACTGCCTGCTGAAATATTTATAAAACAAAGATTTGTAAACTCAGAGAAATTTCTTTCACTTGGAGAATCATGCATGACTAGTCAAACTTGAATTGGGTTGTGATGTATGGCTATGATTTGAAGGAAGCAATGGAAGAGAATAAAGGAATTGTAGGCTCAGTCGACAGAATTGTACAAGGACATTCAAGAGTACGGTGTCTTATGAGACGATCTGTTTTGATTGGATTGAAAGTTTAGCTGGAATATACACTTTTTCAGATAGTGATTTAGATAATTTTGGAATAAGAATTTGGGATTAGGTTGTAGAAAATGTGAATATTTTGCTTAGAAGTATAAAATCTTATGTTATATGTCCTAGGGATTCACTAAATTTTATGAGCTTAGGATTGGCATTTTGATCTCCTGATTTGATGGTCATTACTTCAATATCTATTTTCTGAATAAGCGCTCTCTGGTCCAATCATGGTGTTAGAATTCTAAAGATAAACAGAAGAACTATCATGGAAATCACTGTGGTAGATGTGAGCCAACAGCACAGAAAAAATTCCAATTTCAATAGCATTGAAATGATCTAATGAGAAATAATGAGGCCTTTACAAAGACACTAACAATGGAAATCCTTGAAGTAATTAATTAGCATAATATAATTTACAGATAAATAATTAGATATATTTTTCTATATTGCATCAATCGCCCCTTCCCTAGAGAGGGTCTATATTGTAGAATGAATTAATACTTTTATAGAATGACTTTGTTTACCTCAGTTGATAATATTGAGTTTCAAATCTTCCTGTTCTATACATAGTAAACCAGATTAAGCATGTTTAACAACAGCTACATAAACTGTAGGAACTGTTTATTGGGATCATGAAAAAAAAATTAAAGCATTTATGTAGCATGCATTGTACAGCTCCTTCTATTTCAAACTTCTGCTACTGGTACTAGAGGGGGAGGAGTTTTTTCTGATTTCCTTTATTTCTACAAGACTGTGCCCTCTGGTGGAAGTGATGAGAGTGACGTCTCTGGAAGAACCTTATCTAACAGACCCCAGCCCTCTCTACGCAAGGGAAAGCTGGAGGTTTAGAATTGGGTCTTAGTTCTACCTATTGCAGGGCTCAGACACTTAAAAATATCTCCCCACACCCTACTATCAGAAAATTATCAAGATTTACCAAGTATCTTTTACCTGGAAGAAGTGACATCAAAGCAGAGCTTATACCTCATTGGTTGTTTTCCTCCTAAACTGTTCCCAAAGAAATATGCAAGAAGTGGGGGTGGGTTAATTAATATTGATTGAACTACTTTAAGTGTATACACTTTCACTTACTTAGAGAACTGTACCTAATATATTAGATTAGAACATTTCTCTGATTCCTTGCTTTTGCTGACCAGTGTAAAGAGAGCTTTGATTCATAATACATTAGGGGCTAAACATATTCACAGTCTGATCCTAAACTTCATTTTCATTTTCAAGGGGAGAAAACTGTATTAATATTCTCACCATGAAAATGTCCCAGTACTTTACTTTTTTAATACAACTCTTCGGAGTAGCTTATAAAGCGCAATTTTTTAATATTGTCCATATCCTTAAACTGGCAACATTGGATTGACAGTTCCTAGGATTACAGGCCTAAAGACTGGAAGAAGATAATGGGCTTTTGAGGTGATCACCTTGTTCTTCTTCCCTTGTTAAATTGATGACGAATGTCCGAGAGAGTGTCATAAGGAGACGGCCTTTAAAAAATTTCCTTGCAGACACAGGGGTCAGGAACTGCCTTAGTGTCACCAAAAATCAGCTGAGCTACCTTGGCGTACATCCATGGTAAATTACACATGCTTTAGACCCATTCTTAAGCATTTCCTAAGTGCTAGCACACAGTTGCAGTTAAGCATTATTAATTAAATTATTGAAAGTAGGTTGATTTTTAACATTTGTATAAAACTACAAAATATACTCTCACTATATTCTAAGTAGTTTTGCAATTTTAAAGTTATATATATATATATATGTATATATATATAGAGAGAGAGAGGTTTCAATTTTGTGTGTTTATCCTCAAAATAATGCAAAATTTCCAAAATTACTGAAACTGTGGGGGCTACTACTTGTAAGAATAAACAATGAGGAATTAATTATACAATATAGTTTTTAATATTTGTATCACTTATATTCATAGTACCCTTGCACTGGTGATTTTTTTAAAAAGAACATTTTGTTTCTAGAATTAGAAAGAAGAAAGATGTCAAAAACAACTTCAGAATTCTATGAAGCATTTAGTGTTAGTAAATCAACTGAAGCCTAATAACAACTCACAGTATGGCTTTGCTCAGTTCCTATTACATCCATGGATGGTTTACCATACTTAACAATCACAACAATATATGAGTTAAAAACTATTATTCTAAATTTACAAATAAAGAAATATATATATTGTGCTGTCTTGCACAAAGTCATACACCAAGTAAGTATCAGAGTGTGGATCGGAATCCCAGCAGTCTGGCACCAAAACCTGTGTTCCTAACCACTGTGCAGTAAGCATTTGCTCCTCTGAGCCTAGAAACAGTGGGGACTATGCTTGCCAATATGAGCTGCCAGAAGCCAATCGCCAAGTGGCAGAGGGAGTGCAGGAGCATCAGCTGTTGTGGGGCCCAGAAGAATTCAAGCTGCTCCTACTTTATAGTACAAGCAAGTATAAATGAGAGACAGGAAGCAGAATGCAGATCTGGGAGGCCTGTGTCTTGCTAGAGTTACACTGCCAGAAAAATAAATGTGCAGAATTGTAATGGAGTTGCCAAATAAATTTATTTCTGCTGAGATCAAAGTAGGTTTTCCAATACTAAATGATGAAAACAAACCCTTCTGCTGAAGAACCTTCAGTTTCCTGTTGGAGGACATTGGTAAGTCAGTCATGTCCTAAGCAGAACACAATCCTGGTGGCTCAAAGTGGCCGATTATGTGAAGTGCTGCTTTGTGAGTCACAAAATATTTAAGTATTAGGAGAAATTCTAGTTTCCAATTATTCTTGGTGTTATCTGATGTTAATTTCTCCTCATTTTTTCTTTAAAATACCTTTTCTCTATTGACTTGTCTTGATATGTGAAAAATTCCCTCCACCTATATACCTGCTATACATTCTTACTGTTAGTTTAGTATCGATTCCCTTTTATAATTCACTATATTGAATATCACCTCTTCTTATGTCATTTCCATTGTCCTAGTTCTACCCAATGATTGTACTACTCCTTTTTCTCAAATATTATCATCATGCAAAATGTAGAAATATACAGCAATACTAGGGGAAGCATATAAATACTAGTTGTATTTCAATCTCCTAATCAATATAGAACCGCAGATCTCACCCTTCCGCTGAATATAGCCATTATCCTTAATGAGGGAAAATATCATCCCATAGCTGCCTTGTTCCTTGCTCAACGGCCAAAGATGGCTGTTGGTGTGAAAAATTGTCTCTTTCTTCAACATTCAGAGAAGCATGGATGGTGGTAGAATCTGCAAAGTCATTTAGATCAAGCTCTCCACCCACTTTTTGGTACAACAAATTGTCTAAACACTTACACTTCACACAGAAGAGAAGGTCACAGAGACTTGGGAAAACACAAGAATGGAAATCTTAGATGAAAACTCTGGGTCACACCTGAAGAGTTCTTTTATCCTTTGTATGTCACCTTGTAGTTCATGGGTATAATGTGCCTACTACATGCCAAGCTAAATTCACTTTACATACATTAACATTAAATTTTCACAACCATTGTATGAGGTAATTATTATTGTTTCTCTACTACAAATATGTAAAATGATGTACAGAGAATTAACATAACTCACGCATGTTTTCACAGGGATTGAGTGGCAGAGATGAGATACTTTTGATGCTTTGAGTTTCTACTGTTAATCACTGAGCTTTTCTCTCCTCTTCACATTTGTACCCATACTTTATTTTGGAGTCATCTTTGTGTAGTTTTCTTTTTGAGGAATACTTTGCCTCTTGCTTCTAGGTAGCTGGGATGTACCCAGCAAATATTTACTGAGCAGCTACTCTGCACTGTGATCAATACTAGGTGCTAGGCCACTGCAGTGAACAAAACGATACAGACTCCTGTCGGTGGAGCTCCACTGCCAGTGGGAGACAAGACTCAAAGAATAAAAACACAAACAGTAATAATTACATAAATTTCTGGTTTTGTTAAAAGGTGATGAATGATTTGCTGAAAATAATAAGGGGGTATTTGGCATCGGGAGGTCTTGAGGAGAGTTGGTAGCTGTAATTTATAAAGCATAGTTACAGTAGGTTTCCTTGAAAAATAAACACTTGAACAGACAGTTGAAGAGAGAGGTCCAGGTATCATAAAGCCTGAGGAACTGGCAGAATTTATTTGTCATTAATTGAGAGGTAAAAAATAATTAAAATAGAATGTTTTTTGGGGGGGTGAAAATTTCTAGTTTAGTCTTTGTTGGCAATATTTCAGATAGATATTCCACATTCAAGTGGAGACATCATGCAAAAGATATATGGGGAATGACAAAAAGAGATCTATACTGAGTATATAAAAATTTGGAGTTTTTTTTTTTTTTAATCTTTTATTTAATGAATATAAATTTCCAAAGTACGACTCATGGGTTACAATGGCTTCCCCCCCCATACCGTCCCTCCCACCCACAACCCTCCCCTTTCCCACTCCCTCTCCCCTTCCATTCACATCAAGATTCATTTTCGATTATCTTAATATACAGAAGATCAGCTTTATTTAAAGCACTGAGACTACCTGTGATGAGTATTGAAAAATAGTAAAAGAATGATAGTCTCAGCCCTTGGCACAGCAATGCTAAGGGCTAAAAGAAAGGGAGAAGTTGTCAGAAATACCCAAGAAGGAGAAATCATTGAGCTATGTGATAATATAAATATATATGGCTCTGGAAAAATATCAGTTCCTAAAGTGTATTGTTGAGGAGAGAGTGATTGACCATGTGAATATCTGATGCTAGATCAAGTAAGATAAAGACAGAGTCTGACCTTTGTCTTTAGCATCCTAAAGAGTGTTGGTAACATTTACATAGCACTTGCATAGAAAGAAGAGGGTAGAAGTTGGACTGCAGTGGGTTAAGCAACATTACTGCAACCCTGGAGGAATATACTGCAAGAGAGAGTAGAGAAAGGAGGCTGAAGCTATTAGGGGGCATTTTTCTTTTTAACACATGGAAGATTTGCACGAAGGACATCATCTACTCAAGTGGAAATTGAACAGTGAGAAGGAAATGTTGAATCTTAAAAATAGCTGCATTTTTAATTGATAGAGAAAAATTAAGCTGGACAATAAAAAAGAAAGTGTTAAAGGAGAGGTTTTATACAAGAATGAGAATAAAAAAATCACTTCCCCCCTTTTTATGTATCATATTCTTACATAGTTTTTTTTCTTTTTTTTAAGATTTTATTTATTTATTTGACAGGTAGAGTTAAGACAGTGAGAGAGAGAGAGACAGAGAAAAAGGTCTTCCTTCCGTTGGTTCACCCTCTCAAATGGCCACTAAGGATGGAGCTACGCCAATCCGAAGCCAGGAGCCAGGTGCTTCTTCCTGGTCTCCCATGCGGGTGCAGGGTCCCAAGCATTGGGCCATCTTCTACTGCTATCCCAGGACACAGCAGAGAGCTGGACTGGAAGAGGAGCAACCGGGACTAGAACCGGCGCCCCTATGGGATGCCGGCTCCGCAGGCAGAGGATTAATCCAGTGCTCCACGGCGCCGGCCCCCACATAGATTTTGTAATAATTTTCTACATATTAGATTCCATAGATAGATGACAGTTTGATTATAACAATTTATGAAGAATGTTGGACAAAGCTACACTCCTGGAGGGTGGTGTGTTTGAGGAAACTGAATGCTGGTGACTCAGAGAAATCAACTGAGGTCCAATCAGACACAAAACAGAGTGACAGCATTGTGGTGAATTCTGTACAGTTCGATTACCAGAACTGGACTTATGATAAAGAAGTTCATAGAGAATACAAATTTATTTAAATTATGCATATTCTCCTCCAATTAATGCTACAGATGTTATCACATTTTATCTTTTAGTGCTTCCCTTTTTTTTTTTTTGTATCTAACTCCCTTCACTTCACACATTATTCAAGCTCTTTGCACACAGTTAAATGAGCTTTTTCTAATATATATTTCCCTAGTTACAGTACAATCCATTCATACCACTCTAAAAGCATTCCTGGGTCACACTGGTCAAATTCTGGTTGAAGAAAGGATGTTTCTTATGTAAAATGATTTAGATATATAACTTACCACAGAGTGACTTTCATTTAAGTACTGGGAATCTGTGTAGATCTCAAAATTTTCTTTTTAAAATATGGCCATTTGGGATGACAGACACCCACAGGAGATACCAGATCTTCAGAAAAGCCAGACCCCACTAATTTGTATTCCTCTAAGGTCTCCTTTCACATGTCTAGAAGAGATATTTAGGCATGTACTCCTGGGGAAAACATCACTAAATGAATCCCGTTAGATGACAGCCATCTAAGAGATAACACTGAATATTGGTTTTGTTTTATTTTGTAACCAGTAATAGCCATGAGAAAAATGAGTTTAGTGAGAGAAGCTAAACATATCTAAAGCTAGATAGTGTAGGGTAGATCTGGCTACTGCATAATGCCACAACACCAAGGGT